>NW_004444110.1:2675362-2753975 GCF_000243295.1 Trichechus manatus latirostris
ACAGAGTAGAACTGCCCCATAGGGTTTCCAAGGAGTGGCTGGTGAATTTCAACTGCCGACCATTTGGTTAGCTTCTGAGCTCTTAACCACCATGCCACTAGGGCTCCACATAGATATATAAATATGCATAAATACGTACAGGAAAGCATATATGAATAACTGAAGGCATATGTATGTACATGTTTATGTCTGCAGCATATATTTTGAAATATAAAATAAAGCTGCTCCCTAGATAAAAACACCTCATGGGATTGGTTTACTGTTTGAGGATTTAAGACCATAGTCTCTTGTAACAACTCAGTCAATTGGCATAATATAGTCCCTAAAGGCAATGTTCTTCACCCTAGTTTGGTGAGTAGTGTCTGAGGTCTTAACAGCTTGCGAGCGGCCATCTAAGATACAAACTATTGGTCTCTACTTGTCCAGAGCTAAAGAGAAAGAAGGAAACCAAAGACTCAAAGAAGAAGCTATTCTACAGAACCAATAGTCTATGCGAACAATGACATCACCTACCTTGCGACCAGAACTAGACGGTGCCCGGCTGCTACTTCAGACCTTTCTGATCAGGGACTCAATAAATGGCCCTGGATAGACTAGGGGAAAAATGTAGAGCAAAACTCAAATTCCTAAAAAAAGGCCAGATTTACTGGACGGGTAGAGACTAGATAAACTGCAAGAATATCGCCCTGAGATACTCTTTAAACTTGGAACTCAAACCATTACCAGAGGTCACCTTTCAGTCAAATGACAGATTGACCCATAAAATAAATAACATCACCTGTGAGTACTGTGCTCCTGAAAATAATCATCTAGATGAAACCAAATGGTTAACACTTACCCTAGACCAAAGATGAAAAGGCTACAGGGATAGAGAAGCCAGATTAACGGAAACAGAACAGCCAAAATGGAAATAATGAGAATGCTGGTATATTGTGAAGAATGTAACCAATATCACCGAACAATATGCGTAGAAATTGTTAAATGAGAACTTAATTTCCTGTGTAAACTTTCACCAAAAACACAACAAAATATTTTTTTAAAAAGATATTATGTATTTATCCCACGGATAAAAGGTGTCTTGATTACGTTACGATTAGGCGAAAACTTACTGTGTTGCCTGAGAAGGAAGCCCTGATCTGGTTAAATTTAATGTTTAATCTATGTTGGTAAAAACATATTTTAAAAAAAGATATTAGATGTCCAAGACCTTCCCCCATCAATTTGCTTTTTTTTTTGGTTGCCTATCATATGGCTCTATCATTTTTAGACAGTAAATGAAAAGCATGTGAAAGCATGTGTAACAGAGCACAGGAGTGTGCTTCTATTACATGTTACTATTGCTAATGTCTAACATGAACTAGGGAGTTTTTTTCAAGTAGCACACACTACTTTAATTATTCTATACATTTGGAAACATGAATATTTATACAATTAAAAACTTGGAAGCATTGCACAAATTCTTTCTACTTGCACTCTGACTTAGGCATTGTTTTCCTCAATCTGGTCTATAAATGCGGACCAAAAAGTTGAAATACTGTGGCGGCCTTAAAGTCATTGGTTGTAGAGAAAAATGCTACGGAATTAGTCACGTGAAATAAGATTGCTTGTTAGCGCTGAGCCCAAAGTTTCTCAGACTGTTCTTTGCCGTGCCTGTTTTTACTTGAGAGCGGAGGATGCTTTTATTATTCATAATTTTGGTTCTGTCCAGTTTTGTGCAATGAAAATGAAATCACACAGAGGAAGTTTGTGGTTTATTACAATATTTGAACAATGTCCTTTAGGTTATAAATCAGGTCTTGTTATAATCCTCTTTTAATTGCTTTTTTCATATGTTTTCCCTTTGGGCTCTAAGTTTTCAATGAGAAGATAGATCTTAAACATTTTCAAAAATTAATTTGACTCATGTGGAAATGAATAAAACCTGCCCTTTTCACTTAACACACACACACACATATACACATACAAGCACATACACAAAGTTCAAAACATAAACCATTCGTAGAATTTTAACAGCATAGGATGCTGCTAGTTTGTTCTCATAAAGAGTTATCATTCCATTGAGATTTTTGTTTTTCAATTTCCTAGATAAAAGTAGTTAAGAATTTAAATTCTTTGCTTTTTAAAATTCTCTGCTTGGTCCAACTCATCAGACAGAATAGAACTGCCCCATAGGGTTTCCGAGGAAAGCTTGGTAGATATGAGCTGCCAACATTTTGGTTGGCAGCTGAGCTCTTAACCACTGCACCACCGGGGCTCTGGTATTATTATATAGGCAAAAGAACTCACGCAGGTATTGGTAAATTTTAAGAGTCAGAAAATTTCTGATAATCTTAATTTAGTTGTGGTACTTATAACTGACCCTCACCAGCAAGATAGCAAGGAGCCCTGGTGACGCAATGGTTAATAGCTCAGCTGCTAACCAGAAGGTGGGTGGTTTGAACTCAGCGGCCACTCCCGGAGAAAAGACTTGGCGATCAGCTTCTGTAAAGATTTCAGCCTAGGAAAACCCTATGGAACAGTTCTACTATGTGTCGCTATGAGCCAGAGTCGACTCAATGGCACACAGTAACAACAGCAGAAAGCTAGCATCTTCCTGTTAAGTCTTCTTTATTCTTATATATGAAACTTACTAAAGATTTTTCTATTTGGGAAGGCCTCTCTAGTAATGGGCTTCCAACCATTTGTTTTCTACTTATTAGGTCAGGTAATGTTGGGGGATAGGTGGAGAATTATCAGGCCAACTAACTAAAGTTAAAACTGGGAATCTTTTCAATTCTTTTGCTTGGAAATAAGATGATAAGTCAAAAAGTATCGCTACTAGTGTGCCAGTTCATACGTGCACGAGTTTATTGCAAATAAAACGTGTTTAAACATGTCTCTGTGATCACTGGAAGTCTGCAGACAAGTTCTCTTAGTAATGCACTTGTCTTAATCTCATTCAAAACCAAACCGAATCCATTGCCATCGAGTTGATGCCAACTCATAGTGACCCTACAGGACAGAGTAGAACTGCCTTATATGGTTTCCAAGGAGCGCCTGGTGGATTCGAACCGTCGACCTTTTGGTTAGTATTCGTAGCTCTTAACCACTACGCCACCAGGGTTTCCTAATCTCATTAGGCTGTCTTAAAAAAAAAAGGATACTTTTGTGCCATGGAAAGAAACGATTCTGAGGTCAGGGCTAATAAGAAATTTTTAACAAAACTCAAGCGGGCATCTTCCTAAATCATTGAAGCTTTGCAACAAGTTTATGCGAATGCTGCCCCATATAAAACAACAGTTTTTAGATGAATCAAGCATTTTAAGGAAGGTCAGGAATAGCTCCAAGATGAGCCAAAGGAGGGAAGACCCCTCAGAAGGTTATGTTGCTGTTATTGTTGTTATGTGCCATCGAGTTGGTTCGGACTCATAGCGACCCTATGTACAACATTATCACAATCCTTGTTACGCTTGAGCCCATTGTTGCAGCCACTGTGTCAGTCCACCTCATTGAGGATCTTCCTCTACCTTATCAAACATGACATTCTTCTCCAGGGACTGATCCCTCCTGATAACATGTCCAAAGTATGTGACACGTAGTCTCGCCAGCCTTGCATAAGAAGCATTCTGGTTGTACCTCTTCCAAGACAGATTTGTTCTTTCTTTTGGCAGTCCATGGTATATTCAAAGGTTATGGTGACTGTTTTTGGGAAATTCCAAAGGGTAAGCTTGATAGATTTTTCTCGAAGGACACAGGATGATCACCGGGGCTTATTATAAAGAAGTTTTAAGAAAATTGAGAACTGCATCAGTGAGCAAAAGGCCAGGAAAATTATGCCAAGGAATTTTTTTTCCCATCACGACAATGCACCTGCTTATTCTTCAAGGGTAGCAAGGGCTGTCCTATGGGAATTTCACTGGGAAATCTTACCCCATCCACCCTACAGCTCTGATCTTGCCCCTTCAGACTTCTTTTTGTTCCCAAAACTCAAAGAACATTTAAAGGAATGCGATTTGAGTCCCTTGGGGATGCCAAAACTGCCATTTTGACAGTGTAAATCACAGAGCCCAGAATTCTTCGGGGAAGGGTTAGAGAGATAGAAACACCATTTTCAGAAGTGTATGGACCTAGATGGAGGATATGTTGAGAAATAATAGCTTCAAATTTTAATATTTGTGTTCAATAAAGATTTCTATGATTTTGTGGCAATACTTCTTGATTTACCTTCGTATGTTACTAAGTTTGATATGATACTTTAACTGAGCTAATGAAATAAGAAATAGGAAATAGGAAAAATATATCAAGCTTGGCTTATTCATCATTGTACCACAGGATTTGTTGAAGAAATGGATATGTTTTCCTGGGAAATAACATCACCATTTATAATGTTCAAAGCAGGTAGTGTTATCAAGATATAATATCATGGTGTGTGCAAATTGACAAATACCTGGAGGAAGAGCTTATGCTAATGAATAAGTACCCTGAATTTAATGCTACTTATTAAGCACTCTTTTACACACTACAGGACTAAAGCCCCAAACCACTGGTTTCTAAGGATAATTTGGGATGGTGAATCAGTAAAGAAAAGTAATCGTTCAGTTTGTTTTCTGATGAAGCTTATCAATTGCTACAAATACTGAAGTTAGATAAGATGTCCTGAAACCCATCTGTCCTCTTGCACATTGAGGTTTTCTGTACTAACATTGATATCTTCCAGTGCCAGCAAGGGAAAAGAAGTCCAGGGTTGGGAAAAAATTTGTGGCGTAAGTTGGATAGCATATGCAATAAAACTGATAACCCTATGTTGCTTCAAAGACAGGGGATTCTAAGTCTGTAAGGAATGTTGCAACCTCATTCTCTTCATCTTCGTTAACTTCCAACCAGGAACACAACTGATGGAGAGCTTAAAAAGATAGGGGGGAATTTATATTTGAGCTAATAGGCAACAACCTAACATGACATCTGTCTGCTTAAAATTCCTGTCTTCCTGAGTGTGTGTCCCAAATGTTATGGAAAATGTGTATTTGTTGCATCTATACCAGTACTTTTGTTGTTGTTGTTTTTAAGACATTAAAGAAATTTGAGGACTTAATCAGATGCTTTGAAAAGATTTCGGAGAAAACAATATATCTAACAAAATAGCTGCAGAGAATGAGAGGGGTAGCATGGTAGAGTTTCCACCAAACTTTTGCAGTCAGAGAACATTTCCATAAGAAGAACTTTCAAGGAGAGCCATGGTAAAAGGGATAGAAGAAGGAATAGCTTTGAGAAGTGGGAGACTTACTGATGCATGTAAGCATGATAGAGGGTATGTTGGACGATCACTGGAAAAAGAGCTCTTCCTTATGCCTAGCTAGAATCCTGCCTCCCTTACCTATGCTCCTAGGGAATGCACAACAGCTGCTCACCATCCATACCATTCCATTATTTAATCTGCCAACTTTTTCTGGGAATGAAATAATCCTGATTCCTTTAGGCTTTCATCATGGTGTCTGTTTCCTGGCTCTTTAATAATTTTCTCTGAATTTCCCCCCAGCTCTCCTCATTGCAATTACAAGTGGAAGCTCCAAAGGAGGACAGCATTGCTAAGTGTAATGGAAACATGACGAATACCATCTTTTAAAGCACCCTCCATTGGCACAGCTAAATTACTGTGCTGTTTTACTTTGTTTATCATATGGTCTGATTTTGGTAACTGGCTTTAGAGGAAACATTGTCCAAAGAAAGGGAAGTCTCCAGTTTAATTGACTTTTTTCTTATTTCTAAAAAAGGGAATGTGAGTAGTAGTCTATATGTGTCTTTCTTGTCCCTCCGATTTTTTTCCTCTACTATGTTAATCTTTATCTTGGACAAATGCATTGTATTATATTTATTCTGATTGTAGTTAAAAGTATAGTAATGACTTCTATTGGTGGTGACAGTTATTCATATACTCAAGGAATATTTTTTAAGCTCTTAGTATGTGAAAAACTATATTTTGGGTGGTGGGATTAAAATGGTGAATAAAGATAGACATAGTCGCAGTCTCTGCAGTCTTGGGGTAGACGGAGATGTTAATAAACAATTGTATAAATGATTATGTACTTAAAAATTGGAATATGTGACACAAGAGACAACGTTCTACAAGAGTATACAATAAAGGAAACTTAGCTGGGATGGGATAAGACTTCCCTAGGGAAAGGGAGGCACTTGAACTGAAATTGAAGGATAAGTAAGATGAGTTAACAGGACAAAGGGGCAACAATATCGGGAACTGGATTCTAAATAGAGGGAACAGCATGGTCAAAGTTTTGTGTATTTATCAAATGGTTGGCAAAATTCAATTTGCTTAAGTTTGTACTGTCTCTTTCAAATTGTTTATTTAGGCTGTTTCCCCTTTACCTTATTAGGAGTAAACCTTCAGTTTAGGCTTTCTGTTTTTGATGACCCTCTGTTCAGAAAGTTGACTCTTTCCTGATTAAATACATTTTGTATTGTGTTATACCATCTTTAATTTCAGAGCTGAGTGAATTAATTTGTAAAATGAGGTGGAGAATTCAAGATAAGCTATAATCAGCTTATCTAGTTCAGGTGGAAGTAAGTGTGTCTGAAACTTTAGTTCTATAGTTTTTGTGGGTTTGTTTTTGTGGTTTGTTTTAATGGATATTTCTGGGACTGTGATATATAGAGCTAATCAAGAGAAATAATTTCAAAATTTATTCTAATTGCTTCCTTAGAACGAGTGGAAGGGCTCGGCTGCTAATTGAAAGGTCAGTGATTCAAATTCACCAGCTGCTCCACGGGAGAAAGATGTGGCAGTCTGCTTCCTTAAAGATTTACAGCCTTGGAAACCCTATGGGGAGGTTCTACTCTGTCATATAGGGTGGCTATGAGTTGGAATTGACTCTACAGCAAAGGGTTTGGTTTTGGTGGTTTTTTTGTTCCGTAGAGCTTTGCTTTGACGTTCTTGAATTAAAAATAGCATTTAGCTTTTTTACTTTCAGTCCTAGACACCATTTAAGGAAACACTTATACTCTCCATAAATCGCTGTAGCCAGGTCTGTAGACATGCAATATCACAGAGGTACACTCTTCTTTCTCCTGTTCATAGGGAACAGGTGCTAAAGCTATCTTAGCAAGTTCATCAAATAGGATGAACTTCACAAAATGATGATAACCATATATGTTTCTCAATCTCCCTGTCTGATTTCTTGATTCCCACCCTCCAGCATATCTCAGTGGATTTATAGATACGCTTTGATCTCCTCTATCTGCCTGATCAATCGAGACTCCCTCAAATTCCTGATCTTTCTTTGAATTCTGTGATTCCTAAAATTTGATTTATCCAGCCTGACTATTGAATACAGCTCAAATATTTCAGCCCTGAGCCTTGATTAACAACCCCTGTGTGGATATTCCCCAAGCTTAGAGTAAATATTTTCATGCTCATGTGCTGTGGAGCTATGGTGACTATTCGACACATATCTATCAAGTGAGCACTAGGATGAAAATGCAGGAGACAAAATTTGGGCAGAAGATGCACTATAAAATGATCTTTAGAATATTGAATTATGTGAGGCAGAGAGTATGAAATAAACCATCCATTTGGTTATGGGAAGAATATTTCACCTGTTCAAGTGGGCACATTAACTCTTCTACTGTGAGCTACTGGAATCTTAGATGGTATGAAAGTACTATACAGATTTAGACAACTCATAATTAGCCAGCACCCCCCACCTCCACACTCCTGCTCCCAGACCTGTCAAGTAATGTTCATGACTTCATTTCTCTCAATATTCTGAGAAACAGAACAATGTGTCAAAGACTGAGCAGTACTGATTTGTGGTCTATTGTTTTCAGAGCTCCCCCACCTCATCCAGCTATTTCTCTTACTTATTTTTGAACCTCTATTAGATCTCTTACTTTAATAGTTTTCCCTTTTACAAAATGCAAAAGAGAAATTAAACACAAATGATATTTTCTCTAAGTAGAAAGTACGTTAAAATATTGTCCCTCTTTCACCATAAGGTAGATAGATAGACAGATAGCGGCCGTGGAGTTGACTCTGACTCATGATGACCTTATGTTCAACAGAAAGAAATGTTCGCTGCCCAGTCCTGTGATAGCTTCATGATCACCGGCATGTTTGTGTCCATATTTGTGGCTCTTGTGCCAATCCATCTCACCTAGGATCTCCCTCACCCACGCTGGCGCTCTATTTCACCAAACATGCTGTCCTCCTCTAGTGATTGATCCCTTCTGATGACTAACCACAGCAATGAATGTTCTGTAGGACAATGTTCTGTTGTTATCCATAAGGTTTTAATTGACTAATTTTTGGAAGTAGATCACAGGCCTTTCTTCCTAGTCTGTCTTAGTCTGGAAGCGCCATTGAAATCTATCCGCCAAGGGTGACTCTGCTGGTATTTTAAATAAGGCAGATACACTGTAACAATGTTTTTGTGCTTTGGATTAGAACCTCCTAAAAATATTTCTTTTTAAGGGAACTTTTATACAGTCATGGGGCAAATTGACATAAATTACCTTCAGAAGTTTCATCATGTGTATATTAGCAAAGTTACCTTGACCGCATTTCATGGAAAAATGCCCCCAAATATCTTTTTCGTTTACTCATGCATTGCTTTACAATTTAACATTTATTAACTTAGTACCCAGGTTATTCCACGCACTGTGCTGTGAATTATGTGATGAAATCAACATGGTTCCTAATATTTTATTAAGAGGATTAGATAGAAGTATTATAATGCAATATAATAAATTCTATAATAGTTGTGAATCAGGCACTGTGGGAATTAAATAGAAGAAGTTTCATAGAATTCATGAATCAGAAGTGGCATCATGGAAACAAGTTTTCTCATGCTTGTCACATCGTATGTATAGCAAGGGACAACTGCAATTTTAAAATCAAAGTTTAATTATATAAGTTGACATAAAGTTGTATTTTGGTTAGCCACTAAAATAGAAGTTGCTTGTAGTACATTTAACATCTCCTGTTTAAGTCACCAAATCTTTTTTTTTTTAACTAAAATTATGATCATATTTTTGTATCCACTGCCAACAAAGTCTTCTGTTTGTATTATATTTCTAAGGAAGCTCGTCTTGTTACTAAGTCTGTTTTGAGGGCAAATTATGTGAATAGGATTCGTCAAGTGCTAATTTTGTCCTTCATGCATTCTATACAAGGGCAGAAAAAACAGAATCCCCCTTTCTTTTCATCTATGAAATCTAGTATCTTTTTGGCTCTATAATGGTCTCTTGTTAATTTCTCCAAGTATGCACACCATACTCTGAGAAACCATACATTTAAGGCCTAAGTAAGAAAGGAATCATATATTTTGACACTTGATTAAATACAGGTAACGTTTGATATATGATATTTTATTCTTTTGTTATTTCATGTGTTACACCTTCAACAGCCTTAAACCTTAGCAATATGATAAGACTTTGAAGAAAAATATCACGTAACCTTATATACACAGTAGCTATGTGGGGTCACCATGAATTAGAATCGACTTGAGGGTAATTAACAACAACAAAACTCAAACACTATTGACTACAGGAATACAAATGTATTTACTTAGAATATATCTTCTTAGAAAATTTGCCATGCAAATACTATCAGAAGAATGTAAGATAATGACAGGGAATATTAGACAAGATGGTCTTCCAAGGGCTCTGCATATATTAATTTAATCCTCCTACCAATGAGGATTAAACAAGGAAGAATTGATGTTTTTGAATTATGGTGTTGTTGAAGAATACTGAATATACCATGGACTGCCAGAAGAACTAACAGGCCTGTCTTGGAAGAGGTACAGCCAGAATGCTCCTTTGAAGTGAGGATGGAGAGACTTCATCTCACATACTTTGGACATGGTATCAGGAGGGACCAGTCCCTAAAGAAGGACATCATGCTTGGTAAAGCAGAGGGTCAGTGAAAAAAAGGAAGACCCTTGATGAGATGGACATAGTGGCTGCAGCAATGGGCTCAAACATAGCAACAATTGTAAGGATGGTGTAGGACTGGGTAGTGTTTCGTTCTGTTGTCCGTAGGGTCTCTAGGAGTCGGAATCGACTTGATGGCCCCTAACAACAACAATGAGGTAGGTACTAGTCTTATTAATTCTTTCTTAGCAAGATCTCCAAAATACACACTTTTCTCTCTATTCTCGCCTCAATTTGATGCATGGGTAGTAAGAAAAAATATTCAAAACACGAAGTTAGGCAAAAAGATGACTGCATGAACTTGTCAAGCTAAGACTTTGTTTCACAAGCTCACCTAAAAGCTATCTGCCTTAAGATCGCAACTGTACTTGACTTGTTATTTACAACTAAGGATTAGAACATTTTACAACTCTGTAAAGTGTAGATCTTCACTTGTAGAAACTGAGAAATTGTACCTGTGTATTTTTCTGGTGGTGATGCAAACTATTTCTTCCCAGTAAAGAAGATAACTTCAAAATTTATGGTTTCTGGCCCTGTAGGAAAATAACTTTTGTTTCTTCCTTCCCTCCCTCCCTCCCTTTCTTTTCTCTCCCTCTCTGTTTCTTTTCTTTCTCTCTCTCTCTCCCTCCCTCTGTACCTTCCTTCCTTTCTCTTTCTTTCTTTCTTATGTTCTAATTTAGCAATATCATTCCAGATTTCTTTTTTCTTTTACTGAATATATATATATATGTATATATCAGTCAGTACAGTGTTCCAGTAGAATGAACTAGGAAGATAAACAAGTTCAGTATAATTTGGCTATGTATCTGTGTGAGAATTATATTGTCTTAACATTTTGAAAACTGTACATTTAACAACTATCTTGTAACTTTTTTTTTAATTGTAATAGCTTAAGAACAGGTTTCCTTTCCTTTAATTTCTGTCCCAACTCCCATCAATCTTTTTTTTTTTTTTCTAATATTTTATTGAGTTTTTGGTGTAAGTGTACACAGCAAGTTAGGTTCCCATTTAACAGTTTCTATACATTTTGTTCAGTGGCATTGGTTACATTTTTCACATGGTATCAACATTCTCAGTATCTCTGTACTGGTTGCTCTCCTTCCATTAATCCAACCTTCCTGCCCCCTCAACCTTCTCATCTTTGTTTTAGGGTGAATGTTGACTATTTGGTCACATATAGATGAGTTATTTGTTTTTGTTTTTTTTTTTAAGAAGCACGGTACTCATAGGTGATATTGTTTATTTTAAGAGCCCATCTGCTACTTAGCTGAAAAGTGATCTTTGGGAGTGTTTCAGTTCACAGTTTAAAGAATATTTCAGGGTAATAGTCTTGGGGGTTACTCTAGTCTCTACTGGTCCAGTTAGTCTGAACTTTTTTTTTTTTTAATAGGGTTTTGTTCTACAATTTTTTTCCCAGAACCATCTATTATGTCCTTGGTCAGAAAGGTCAGTAGTAGTAGCTGGGCATCATCTAGTTCATTTGGTCTCTGGATAGATGAGGCCATGGTTCATGTAGGCAATTGGTCCTATAGACTAGTTTGTCATTTGAGTTTTTGGTTTCCTTCTTTCTTTTTTACTCCTGGTGAGTAGAAACTAATAGTTGTATCTTAGATGGCTCTTCATAAGCCTTTAAGACCACAGATGCTACTTACCATATACACAGATGTAGAAAAGAAAATAAACTTTATAGACTATGTTGTACCAATTAACCGAGTTGTCCCACAAGACTATGGTCCTAAGCCTTCAAACTCAGGAAACCAGTCCTGTGAGGTGTTTGGTCATGTCTGGGTGGTATTTGTTACTGTGCCCCCTATGTGCTTTATTATATATATGAATATATGTGCAGCACACACAAACGTGTATATATTTATGCCTACAGATACACCTACATATGCACACGTATATACACACATATACCTTGATATGCACATATATGTATATATACCTACCTATGTAACCACTCGGAGCCCTGGTGGTGCAGTGGTTGAGAGCTTGGCTGCTAACCAGAAAGTCAACAGTTGGAATCCACCAGCTGCTCCTTGGAAAGTGTGGGGCAGTTCTACTCTGTCCTATAGGGTCGCTGTGAGCTAAAATTGACTCGACGGCAACAGGTTTTTTTTTTTCTTTTTTAATGTAACTACTCACATATTTTTTAGTTGTTACTGCTGTTGTTGCCAAATTGTATATGTTATAGAATTTCTCAATAAGGTCCCTTAATCTTGTGTATTTCTTCTTGTCATCATTTACCTTGGTTGAGCTGTACACACTTTACCCACGTTTGGTATTGCCTTTCTCATAACCAGAAATAACAAGTGTCTACTGTCTAGAGAGTGATTTCCCCCTCCTTCCCTCTCCCTTCCCTGGTAACCACCAAAGAACATTGACTTCTGTATGTATATCTAGTTTTTCTTTTTATAAGAGTAGTATATTATACAATGTTTGCCCTTTTGTGCTTGACTTATTTTACTCAGCGTAGTGTCCTCCATATTCATCCATGTTATGTTTCTCAGACTCATTATTCTTTATAGCTGCGTAGTATTTCATTGTATGTGTGTACCACATTTTGTTTATCCATTCATCCACTGATGGGCACTTAGGTTGTTTCCATCCTTTTGCTATTGTAAATAATGCTGCAATGTACACAGGTGTGCATCTGTCTATTCATGCCACTGCTACTCGTGACGATATCTCTAGGGTATATATCTAGGAGTGGGATTGCTGGATCATGCGGTATTTCTAGTTCTAACTTTTTGAGGAAGTGCCATATCATTTTCCATAGTGGTTGTACTAGTTTACAATCCTACCAGCAGTGGATAAGTGTTCCAATCTTCCCATATTTTTGCCAGCATTTATTGTTTTCTGTTTTTTTGATCAGTGCCATTTTTGCAGGGATGAGATGGTATCTCATTGTAGTTTTGTTTGCATCTCTCTAATAGCTAATGATTGTGAGCATCTTTTCATGTGTTTGCGACCACCTGAATGTCCTCTTTGATGAAGTGTCTGTTCATATCATTTACCCATTTTTTAATTGGATTGACTTGTTGTTGAGTTGTTGATGTTTTCTGTATATTTTAGAGATCAGACCCTTATCAGATATACTGTTCCCAAAGATTTTTCCCCAATCTGTAGGTTCTTGTTTTACTCATTTGATACAGTCTTTTGATGAGCATAAGTATTTAGTTTTTAGGAGGTCCCAGTTATCTAATTTGTCTTCTGTTGCTCACGCTCCCCATCAATCTTATATACCGTTTTTAACACATCTCTGCAACAATATGAAAACATTGACCATCAGGGCAAGCCTAGATTTGGTGTGGAATTCAAGGTACTCTATGAAGATTCCTGAGTTACGGTAACAAATTACCAAAACGTTGGTGGCTTATACAAATAAAAATTTATTATCTAAAATTGTGGAGACCAGAAGTCTGAAATCAAAGTGTTGGCAGAGCCACCCTCCTCTGGGGATTCTAGGGAAGAATCCGTTCTTTGCCTCTTCCAGTTTCTGGTGGCTCTCAACGTTCCTTGACTTGTGGCTTCAAAATTTTAATCTCTGCCTTCATCTTCACATTACCTCCTCCCCTCTCTGTGTTTTCTCCTCTTCCAATCTCCCTCTGCTTCAGTCTTATAAGGGCATTTGTTATGGGATTTAGGGCCCACCTGGATAATCCAGAATGATCTTATAATTTCTCATCTCCAGATCCTTAACTTCATTTCATCTACTAAGATCCTTCTCTCAAATAAGGTAACATTCACAGGTTCTGGGGATTAGGAATGTGGACGTATCTTTTTGGGGGCCCACCATTCGCCCACTCTAACCACCACATCCAGCTCCAGCCCAAGTATCCAACCTTACCTTCCTCTCAGTGCTTGCCAACAGTATTTCTGTTTGCTTCCTGATCCCTTCCCTATACCAGCTCACAAACTTTGCTTCTTACAATACATTGTTTTTGTTGTTCTGCTTAGCATCCCTTTGCTTTTTTCCCATGTCGAGTGTCCAAGCTTCCTCCAAGCAGGCCCCCATCCATTCCTGGTTCAGGCTTGTGCCTTTCTTCTGTCCTCTCATTGCATCCTGAACATACTTCTATTCTAATGCTTACTGGGTTTTATTGTCTTTTTTCCCTCTGTATATGTCTGGGTCACCCGTAGATCTTGTTCTTAAAAAGCATGAACTCTGTCAGCTTTGACTTTCTACAACCTCATACAGTGGTATATAAATAATTGCCATTCACTGTTTGTTGAACCTACTTTTTCTTTAAATTTAGCAGAAATTTTTATATATGTATTTATTTATATTCTCTAAAATCACATGCCATTCCACTAAATCTTGCATTTGTATTATAGATTATTTTATTTTGTGTCCTAGTACCTCCTTGTCTATTTTGCCTGTGCTTGCTGGGTTCACCTAAACTATTAACCTTGGAGGGCAGAACTGATGTTTCTGTAGTATATGTATTAAGAACATAAAAGAAGCTTGCTGAACACTTGTTGTTGTCCCACGGTGGTTCAAATTATTTATGTGCTCGGCTGCTAACCAAAAGGCTGGAAGTTTGAGTCCACACAGAGCCTGCTTGAAAGAAAGGTCTGGCTCTCTACTTCCAAAAAAATCAGCTGTTGAAAATCCTATGGAGCACAGTTCTACTGTGACACACATGGGGTCACTGTAAGTTGGAGATGACTCAACAGCAACTGGTTTAAACGCTTGTTAACTTAATCCACAGTGAAACCGTCTTGAATGTAAGTATATCTGGAAAGGATGATAAATCCATTGCCATCAAGTCAAGTCCGATTCATAGCAACTCTATAGGGCAGAGTAGAACTGCCCCATAAGGTTTCCAAGGAGCAGCTATTGGATTCAAACTGCTGACCTTTTGGTTAGCAGCTGAGCTCTTAAACACTGTGCCACCAGGGATCCTATCATAACCACAGACAAAACAAAACAAACTCTGTTGCTTCAAAACCTCTATTCAGTCATTCATTTTATTCTTATTGAGCTTGGCTTATGAAATTTGCATGGAAGAAATCACTAACTGGGAAAGGAACATAGAATTTTGATTCTATGTTTCAGACAAAGTTTTAATTGAGAATTCAACCACATGGAAGCATGAAATTATTGTCTGCCTAGTTTGGGGATACCACCAGTTTAAAATACAAAGAAATTGTACTACATAGTAGCTTACCCTAAGAAACTTTATTTTATGTCATTAGGTATCATCAAGAGAGTATTGGGGCAATGGAAAATCTTTGTTTTCTATAGCCTTATGAAATTTTAGTATCAAAATCATCTTAAAAAATTCACCTGGTCACAGGTGTAATTATATCCTCCATATTGAGCCAGAATAACTAAACATTTTGGTCCTAGGTATATTGGGGATTCAGGCCAAGTTTTAGGCAAACTTGGGTATTTCTTTATTTCAGATGGAAAGTACATAAAACTTGATGAATTTCTGCCCTCTGACCTAAAACAAACTAAAACTCAACAATTTGGCTGTGATTTCCTTTAAGGTTTTATATATTTCTTCAGCTATAAAATGTGAACCCAGGTGAAGAGGCATATACTGAAGACTCATTTTAGGAGTAAAAATAATTATGAACTGAAGGAGGGAATTCTATGGAAAGTTGGAGGCTAAGCATAAAACTTTAAAGATTGAAAAACCAGCTTAGAATATTTGGGAAAAGTGAACATTCCACAAAATTTGGTCTTATTTTTTCTTTCTCACATTGTTCTACCTATAGCATTCAGCATGGAAAGGTCTCTCTTCCATACTGTGTAACAATTCTTTGATAGGTTTTATAGATAAACTTCTCTTAAATTTTTATTTTGCCTCTAATGTCATTACTCTTTAATTTTACTCACGTTTTAGTTTTTTTTTTTTAAGTTCTTTCTTCATGGGAAAATTATTACAGTTTCTTTGAGGACCAGATCCAAGGATACTGTGACTGACTCCCTTCCTTGTGAACCCTGAATTGATGATTATCTTTGGACAAGGACACAGCTGTGTAATGTACCCCCAACTAGGAAGAGTTTAACGTGTTCTGTGAAATCACTCCCCAACAGGTGAGGAGGTGGCCTCTATCTCTCCTCCTTATCTAGGCATTGCAGTCCTGGAGCTCATAGCTATTTCCATTATATCTTACCACTAAGAGATTATAATGATAATATTTGCCCATGTGTTGATGAACAAAACATCACTATGTGTTTGAAATGTGTCAAATATTTTATTAACTTCTCTACATATAGCAACTCATTTAATTCTTACAATCACATGAGATTAATGTACTATGATCCTTCTTTGTGAGAGAATGTAAATGAGGCTTAGAGATGGTTACTTGCCAACATTTCATTGCTGGTAAGTAACAGAACCAAGAGGTGAACCCAAGTGTGTCTGACTGCAGGGCTTGCTCTTAATCATTAAGGGTGTTTGGAGCCATGGGATTGGATTTCATCTCCTTGGCAGAAGGTAAAGAAAAATAAGAGGATGACGCTTAGAGAATGGTAAAGTCTGGGAGAAGGAAAAGAAGCTTTAGTAATTAATGTATTTAACTTAAACAAGTGAAAGAAATCCAGCTTGAATTGGTTTAAGCAAAAGAGAGATTTTAATGGAAGGATGAGCTATGAAAAATTGGACAGCCATAATTGGAGGAGGGCCAAGATGGCTCATAACGCCAGGAACTGTTAGGCCCCAGAAACATCAGACCACTTTCTCATCTGTTAGTCATACTCTTTTTCTGTGTGTAAAGTTCATTCTTCTCTCTTTCTGTAGAGTTGCTTTCCATGTGGCAAGAATTCAGGCAGTCAAAAGTTCCTGAGTTTTATAGCTTGGTGATTTCAGCCTTCAGAAGGACACTGATATGACTCTCTTGATCTCAAATCCAAAAATTCAGGGCAAGGCTGTAATTGGCCCAGCCAAGTACTATATCAGTCTGGATGCTCTTTTGTAGCAAGACAGAGAAAACTCAAATGACCTCTTATTGTATATTTTTCTCACATAACAAGAAGTCTGGAGGAAGATTGTTCCAAGTTGGTTCAATGCTAAATAATGTCAAGGGGCAGCATAACTGGGATTCCTTCAGCATTCCACTCATGATAGAAAGATGGTAGCTGTTGCTATAATAATCATATCCTTATGGCAGCATCCCAAGCAGGAAGAAAAGAGGCAGAAAAAAGAACTCTTTTTGTATGATAGTCTCTTTTTTGTCAGGAGGGAAACTACTGAATTTCATGTTTAGTGGGACCTGATTCTGAATATAATTTTGGAGATCTTTTTTAAGAAAAGCAGAAAAAATATTAAAAATACAAACTTAGGCACAGGACCTCGGCCAGAGTCATTGTAGGTAGGGGCCGTAAACTTAAGCTTCTTTCCAAAACCACACCAAACCCGTTGCCACCGTGTCAATTCTGACTCATAAGGACTTATAGGACAGAGTAGAACTGCTCCACATTAGCTTCCTGGTAAATCAAGTCTCTGTTGTACTTACTTGTTCTTTTATCTCAGTGGTTGAACTCAGTCACGTGGTGACTGCTGGCTGCAAGGAGTTTGGGAAAGCAAGTATCTGCATCTGTCAGCATCTAATTTTTGTGATAGTTACCTGAAATTAGGGAAGAAGAAGAAAAGAGTGACTGTTGGATGGGGATTAATTTGCTTCCACACATGTCTACTATTGAAATATTTATGCACAGCCAGGGATATAGAATCATGTAAAATGTGGCTGATTTGGTGGCAACCATGTGGGTTAAAAAGTATCCCCCTCCCCCAATTCATTTCCACAGAATCTCAGAATGTGACCTAATTTGGAAATAGAGTTTTGTAGATTAATTAGTTAAGGGCCTTGAGATGAAAACATTGTTGCTAGCTGCCATCTAGTCAGCCCCCAACTCAAGATAACCTCTAGCACAATGAAACAAAATGCTACCCTGTCTTGTGCCATCCCCATCACTGGTTGCGGATCAGATAATTGTGTTTCATAGGGTTTTCCTTAGCTGATTTTTGCAAGTAGATCATCAGGCCTTTCTTCCTAGTCTGTCTTAGTCTGGAAGCTTCACTGAAACCCACTCAACATCTACCAACACACAGCCATCCACTAACAGATGGGTAGTGGCTGCCCTAGAAGTGCATCGGCAGGGAATTGAACCCAGATCTCCTGCATGGAAGGTGAGAATTCTACCACTGAATCACCAATGCCTCTCTATGGGGTGTTTAGGGCTCCCCCTAAATCCAGTGATTAGAGTCTTTATAAAAAGAGGAGGACAAGTGACACACAGAGGAGAGCCATGTGATGATGGAAGCAGAAATTGGAGTTATGCTTCCACAGACCAAAGGAACGCATGGAGCCACCAGAAGCTGAAAGAGACAAGGAAGGATGATTCCCTAGAACCTTCAGAGAGAGCATAGCCCTGCTGAGACCTTGATCTCTGAATTCTAGCCTCCAGAACTATGAGAAAACAAGTTTTTGTTGCTTTAAGCCACCCAGTTTGTGGTAATTTGTTACAGTACCCACCAGGGTTGTTGTTGTTGTATGCCCTTGAGTGGGTTCTGACTAATAGCGACACTATATGATATAGTAGAACTGCCCTATAGAGTTTCCTAGGCTGTAGCCTGTGCAGGAGAAGATGGCTAGGTGTTTTCTCCCATGGAGCTGCTGGTGGGTTTGAACCACTGACCTTTTGGTTAGCAGCTGAGTGCTTAACCACTGCATCACCAGGTCTCCTTAGCCACAGAGTAGGGGGGTAGTTATCAAAAGAAGAGATGTGGTGCTAATTAGAAAATACTAACGATGTCCATTATAGATCAAGGATAAGCACCAGGTTGATATATTGACAGGATGGTCATCACAAAGAATGAGAATTTCAATGCCATGAAGAGTTAGCAGTGTGAAGTTCAGACAAAGGGATGGTAATAGTGAGACAGGAGAAACCACACTCTAGTTGCCTTCCATCTAAACCAAAACCAAACCAGACCTGTTGCCATCGAGTTGATTCCAACTCATAGCAACCCCATAGGACAGAGTAGAACTGCTCCATAGAGTTTCCAAGGAGCGGCTGTTGGATTTGAACGGCAGACCTTTTGGTTAGCAGCCAAGCTCTTAACCACTGCACCACCAGAGCTCCACAAGCCAAATTCCTAAGCATCGCTTCCTCTTTCTTGACTCCCTGCCCATGAGTGTCCTACATCTGACGTGCTCTTATTTACTCAATCTACTTGCCTATTCACTGCCGTACTTCTGCGAAAGTCAACTCTCCTGCAGTTCTTTGTGTTGTTAATGTGGTGTGTGTTTGTGTATGAGTGTGTATGTGTTTTTGTGTACGGTGTTATTCTTACAATTTTCCATTTTAGATATTAAGTGATGGAGGCATAATCTCTGTCTGTTTAGTTTTCATTTCATAGTAGAGTATTCCTGAAGGTGTTTAGGAAGTGCTTAAAATGAAGATGATGGGAACCAATGTAGGTCTTGTGGAGTATGAGTATAAGAAAGATATGAGTTACACACTGATATTAAATTCCTATTTGTGTGTTCTGTATTTAAATACAGTAATTTTTAAAAATCTTTCATTTGAGGGACAATGAGGTATTCCACATATATTTATTTTTAGACATAAATGACATCAGCTCCTCTGAAGTGCCAAAATTTCTAATTTTATTTTGCTTTGATGCAAAATAGCTAAAATATATACTTCCCTGGATTCTTACACAAGCTGTATCTTTTCCTTGATGGCTTGGAGTCAACATTAGTTGCATCCATTATTTTTCTGTGCTATATTCTGTTGTTTGGGGGACTACTCTCTCTTTCCGAAATGCCCCAGACAATTATGCTGCTGAACTGTTGCTCTGATCTCTTGCTAAAAGCTGGCCAGCTGTGCTTCTGGCTGTTGCCAACACTTTCCTCCACCACAACCCTTTTTTTTTTTTTTTAATATGCTGTTTCTAATCCATTTTGGCCTGGGAATCCAAATAACACAGCTTGTTAGAATTGATCTTAGTGTAAGAATAAATGTCCCCAAGTGAAGATCTTTGGCCCCCAGTGGGTTTATTTGGGAATCTCTCCTTTAAGTTAGGTGTTATAAATTTTAGTGCATGGATGGCCAGAGTAATTTTTTTTTTCCTTGCTTCTGAATGCTCAAATAAATCCAGGTGGCTAAGATGCTTGACGGCATCCAGCAAATTCTCTCTTGGAATTGTCTTTTTCCCCTTTCCATTGTTTCCCATGTTCTAAGTCATTTTTTAACATTACACGTGCGTTTTTGTTTATTTTTAGGATGTCGATAGGGTAACATTAACTGCAGAAATAATTCTTTCAGTCAAATTTCAGATAATGTACGGCTTATTTCAGACTAGTTAAGAGTCTATCTTGTTAATGACTGACATACAGCCACCATGTGACAAACTTGGGGTTAACTATAAAGGTAAACTCTACTAGAAGAACCAGATTGTGAGAAGAGGTGTTATGTTAAATATATTGAGCAGTAGCAGAAGTCACAGGAGAAAAGCCAGAGTTTCCTAGGATGTTACATTATTTATGAACCAGGTTGCAAGGTGTCTTTAAGTCTTGAGATGGCACTTAAGTCAAAATTTCAAGATCAGGAATTTTAAGGTAAAAGTCAAGGAGGTAGCTGGATATTACTCATTTGATTTAGGTAAACGGTCTTTGAGTTGACCCACTTTCTCTCAGCCTCTTCTCCTAATTATCCTACTCCTCAAAGTGCTACACATAAACTCTTTGCTATGAGAGGGTGAACAGTGAGGGGTGTAAAACACAAATAAAAGTTGCAAGAGCTAAGTGTAAATAGTTCAGCCTTTCAAAATAATGCAGATTGAAGCAAAGGAGTGCCTCCATACATCATTTGAGAACTCCATGATGATTCTAACTGCCGATGGGCTTTTAAACAAGTGTACGGGTTTTCTCCTGCTTCTCAACTCCCAACTGGATACTTAAAAAAAAAAAAAAAACTCTCAATTTCCTGTCCTTGTACCTTATTAAAATCATTCTGTTGCTCCCATCCCCACCCCTGCTTTCACATCTGTGTTTTTGTGTGGAGGATGTTACCTACAGTTCCAGGTCATGAAGAGTACAAGAAAGTTGTGTGTGAAATGAGAAATGGGAAGACAGAGGAGGAGAGAGACAGGGTGAGAGGAGAGAGGGGACAGGGAGAGACTGAAGAGGGAGAGAGGGAGAGAAGGTCGAGAGAGGGAGAAAAGGAAAAGGGAGACAGGGAGAGGAAGAGAGAGGAGAGAAGGGGGAGGGAGAGAGGGGGACATAGGAGAGAGAAAGGGAGAGAGGAAGAGAAAGGAGATGGGAGAGGGGGAGAAGAGGAGAGGGAAAAAGGGAAAAGAGGGGGAAAGGGGAAAGAAGGGAGGGGGCAGAGAGGAGAGAGAAGAGATGGAGAGAGACAGTTGGAAAGATGAAAGGGGAAGAGAGGAGAAAGGATAGAGGAGGGAGGGAGAAAGAGAAAGAGGAGAGAGGAAGAGAGAGGGAGAGAGAGGGAGGACAAACAATGGTACAGGGTTATGAGTTGTACAGTTATTTCTAACTTTGAATTGTTTCCAAATCTCATACATTCACAGACAGCCTCGCCAAAGCCCACAGCTGTCATGCATTTTCAACAGATTCCACAGGGCCTAGATGAGGTTTGAAGGCATTCCTTTGCTCTTACACATTAGCTAAAAGGAATTACCGTAACATCTGATGTTGTGGAAGTGGGGTATTTACCATCCTGACCTTGCTCAAAGCATTCAGAAAATAGGGGTCCAAGAATGTATTATCTCATACAACCTCTAAAGGTCACAGGGGACCCTCGGGGGCATTCAGACACAACCCAAGCACCCAATGTGCTCTGCATTTGGAGAAAATGTGCTGCTCTGTATGGACACAGTGGGCAGACACATGTTCCCATTGCTCTTTGGATATTTGTCATAGGAAAGGCATGTTCCACTGGAGAAATTCCCAGCTGTCAGTAATGTGCTGTTACACCACAGCCAATCATCAGAGGATGAGCCAAATAAACAGGATGTTCACAATGTGTGTGATTGCATGAGTGTGTAACAAAACTTCTGCCCATTTCACAGCCTCATAATGGGATTGACATGCATTGCTTAATCTGCATCTGTCTGTTTAGGGCAGAAACACATAAACACCATGGAAACAATGTGTAAGAAAGCCCTTTCTTTGGCTATACGGGCTGTTGATATGATGGGACGAAATCTGGTATGAATTGGGAATGAACATTGCTTTCATGCTATGAGTTTACTTGCTGGGAAGTTTAAGTCATCCAAACACAGATGAGAAAGAATGATTAAATGATCAGGGGCTATTGTGAGTTGACAAAAGGGGTTGAGTCTATATGAATATTTTTACATACCAGTGGAGTCGTCTATAATCTTTCTTCTTGTAAGACACTCATTAGTTGAGTTATTAATATAAATGTACAGGAACAAGTCAAAATTATGTCATTGCCATTTCTGTTTGGAGATGCTGCTACTGTTAACTATTATTGTCTAAACATATTCCAGAGGCAGCAATGTTGGAAAGGGGAGTAGTGGTTCCTTCGACATGCACATGTAGAAAAGATCATCAAGTAGCCTGTTAAGGGTTATACCTCTTACGCCTCTGGATATTCAAATTCCCTTTCCTCTTGTTAGTACGTCCATTCATGATAATGACATTAGATAACATTTACTGTGATGTTACTAGGTGCCAATACTGTGCTAAGCATTTTACATGCATTAACATTTTTTATTCTCACAAAAGATATACGAGGTTGATACTATTATTATTCCTATTTTAAAGATGAGGAAACAAGGGTTCGGAGAAAGTAACTGGCTTGCCTAAGAAAATGGAGATAGTATGAGAGCAAAGTTGAACCCTGATCAATTTGAGTACAGAATCCATACCCTTAACCATTCTGCTATATTACCCTTGTGTGTCTCTGTTTGCTTTATGTAAAATCAGGTTGTTTTTACAGCTCAGGTGTTACTGACTGTGCTCTATTGTAGCGTGACTTACTGTATCTCCTTGAACAGGAAAGATGATTTTGGAATTCAAGGATCTACCCATTGAGAGCCCTTGTTCAAACTAGCACAGCTGGAAGTTGAGGAAATTCAACTAATTTAGGCCTAAATCACATATGTCATGATGCCGACTCCAAACAATTTGACACTGAGTAGTTTTCATATGATGAACACAGTGGGAAAAAGAAAAAAAAAAGCTGTAAATGCACAGACTATACGTGCTTATTTTGGTTTATAAAATCACTGCAGGCTTGTAGTGATTATATCTTTATGTTATCTGGTGGGAGACAGTATCACACAGGTTTAAGACACCAGCTCTGGAGTTCTGCAAGTTATTATCTGTGTGACTCTGATAGATTTAATTAATGTCTCTGTGCTCATTTTTTCTCATCTGTGCAACAGGAACAAAGAAATAGCAATGATTATCTCATAGGATTGTTACGATGAAATGAGATAATTCTCGTAAAAGATGTGGCCTCTAATAATCTAACAATAGCTGTTCAATAGTGTGCACTGATGGGCTCAAGCAGTAGGTTAAACGTAATTCCATTTTTTATTGCAAAGATATATGTGCACAGAAAATAAGGAATAAAAGAAAAGTAAAATAAAATTATTTATTGTTGTTGTTCTTAATTGAGCTAAAATATAACTATTTAAAGTAACAATATATTGGGTGATTATAGTATATGGATAAGTGACGTGAATGACAGAAACATCATTAGGGACAGGAGTAAAGAACTGGAAATACTCTATTACAAGATACTTGCATTATCTGTGAAGCGGTATAGTGTTATTCAATTTAAATTACTAAAAATGTATATCTGGAATTACTAAGGCAACCACTAAAATGTTTTTTAAAGAAATATCATTGCTATAGATTCCTGGACTGTAAAAATAGTTTGCGTATGACTATTAACCTAAACACTGGCAGCTCAAACCTTCTCCGATGCACCATGGAAGAAAGCCCTGGTGATGTGCTTCCGTAAACATTATAACCAAGAAAACCCTGTGGAGCAGTTTCACTTTGTAACATATGGGGTTGCCATGAGTCAGACTCGACTTGACAGCAAAGGTTTTTTTTTTTTTCCCCCCATTATTGATATGCTAATAGAGGAGATAAAATGGAATTATATAAAATGCTTAATTTAAATCAGAGAAAGCAGAAAAAGGAGGGGCGGGCGGAAGAGACAAAGAACAAGTGCCTTTTGGCCCTCCTCATCATCGCTTCTTGCATTATATTTCTCTAAGGCCCTTATTACCATCAGACATACTGTATTATGCTTATTCAATGTTATCTTCCTAAATTAGAATGGAATCTCTGTGAAGCCAAGTATGCTTTGCTCCTTGCTGTATCTTCATCACCTAGAACAGCACCTGGCACAATGTAGGTTTGCACAAATGTTTGTTAAATAAATGACTATCACCTATTATTATTATTACTACTACTAATATTATTATCTGTTTCAGACTCAGATATCACATTTTTAAATACTTAAAATACGCTTTTGATTTGAATAGTTACCAAGAAGCTTAAAAACTATTGGACTCATGATCGTAGAATTTTGTACCTTAAAGGAACATCAGAGCATACTGAGTTTTGCCTCTTCAATTTATAGTATAAGAGAACATAGAGCATCCAGAGAGCCAAGGATGTTAAGTGATTTTTCCTTGGTCAAAAATTAGCTGGTTTGTGGATAAAAACTGAGATCGAGACATCAGGCCCCCAGTCCAGCGCTCTTTTTATCCCACTAACTTCTAATTGGGGTACCAACAAGGCTCTCTGCCTTGTGGACCAGGCCTCAGTCCAGATGGAAACCCCAGTCCTATTTCATCTTTGCACTTTGTTCCAAACTTCTCATCACCTCTGGTTGATTGGATATTGTGGTCTTCCAGGTTTTTCACAGTAATGGAATTTCTTTTTTGGATGATAAAATATCTTCTCGTCACAAGCCACACACAAAATGTGCTTAGAGACATGGCTGAGAATGTCAAGATGCGAGGGCCCTGGAGAGCTGTTCCCCAGATTGCTCAGGGAAAAGGCGTGCACCTTTTATCAGCGCTATTTGGAGTCCTTCACAGGGTTTTAAAATCTCCAGGTCCTTTCATCTGGGGAGAAAATCAGAATAAATAAAGACTACAAAGATGACTACTCCCCTGGACTCGAAAGCAGTCTAGGAGGAAAAAAGTATAAGAAATCATCTAACAAACATTTATTAAATGACTATGATGTGGTGGGAAATGTATGAGGACATTAGTGGTTCCACAGGGAGATCCCCCAAAAAACCGATTACCATCAAGTCAGTTCCAACACACAGTGACGCTATAAGACAGAGTAGAGCTGCCCCATAGGGTTTCCAAGAAGCGGCTGGTGAATTCGAACTGCCAACTTATTGGTTAGCAGCTGAACTCTTAACTACTGCTCCACCAAGGCTCCATAGGGAGACTCAGGTTTAATTTCCAGCCAATATACCTCATGCACAGTGTTATGATGTTGCTATGAGGGTGAACAGGTTTCATCAGAGCTTACAGATTAAGATGGACTAGGAAGAAAAGACCGGTGATCTACTTCCAAAAATCAGCGATTGAAATGTTATGGATCACAAGGGTCCTATATACAACCAATCATGGAATCGGGTAGGACTGAGCAGCATTTCCTTCTGTTGTGCATGATGTTGTCATGATTCAGGGGGTTGTGGTGTTGGGGGGCAGCTAACAACAAGCAATATATAAGGGTGTGAGAGCATAGAGTTTAAAAATATTTACGCCATAATCCTTTCCCTCAAGGAGTTTAAAGTCTAGCAGAAAAACAAATTATCTGAAATGTGTCCTAACAATACGTTTCACAATAGTGAGAACATGGAAAGGGGAGATAAAAATAAAATGTCAGCCTAGTTTGGAGGAAGAAGAGATCAGTTCCAGGTGGCAAATTGGGGTGTTCATGGAAGAAGCAGCATATTAACTAAACTTTGATAGATAAGTCATATTCTGAATTGCATGTATTTTAGATGAAATATATTTTAATATGCATTAGTTAGGGTCTGTTTCTCTTCATGACATTTTATGTTCTTACATATTTTCATGGATGGGTGGTGTATCATACAATAGACATAGATATACAGCAGCATAATGTAACCACCATGGCTTATTTCTCAAAAGGAGGCTTTTATAAGAAGTATTATGCTGTGTTTTTTGTTTGTTTGCATAGTGACAATCATAAAATTGAACATGAGTTCCAAAGAGTACTTGGGAATGAATGCATTCAAGTAAAAATAATATACTTTTTTTTTAAAAAAAGTTTTATTTTGCACATACAAGCATACAATATTCACAGTCTCTGAACATAGTTAATGCTGATGGCATAGCTTCCAGTATCACAGAAACACACAAGTCAACATAATAGGACAAGTTGACAGATGAGTGGTGGAATAGACAACTGGAAGAGATCCATATTCACGCCCACTCCAAAGAAAGGTGTTCCAAGGGACTGTGGAAGTTATCGAAAAATATTAATATCACATGCAAGAAAACTTATCCAGAAGATAAGCGAGGATGGCAAGACTTCCTCTCACGTACTTTGGACGTGTTATCAGGAGGGACCAGTCCCAGGAGAAGGACTTCATGCTTGGTAAAGTAGAAGGTCAGAAGGTCAGCAAAAAAAGAGAAAGACTCTCAGTGAGATGAACTGAACACAGTGACTGCAACAATGGTCTCAAACACAGTAACGATTACGAAAACCATGCAGGACCGGGCAGTGTTTCATTTTGTTGTATGTAGGGTTGCTATAAGTTAGAACTGACTCGACAGCACCTAACAACAACAACAAACATAGCTAAGAATTAAACAACAGATTATTTTTGGACATTTATGATTTGCAGTCCATAACTGATTATGGTTAAGCCAACCCAAAGTCATTTACTGATTTAGTGTGATGTATCAAAGAAACTCATGAGCTGAATCTGTTGTTCTGATACCAGAAGTCCAGGAAATCATTTAAAGTTGACTTCACGGTTGTTTTTTTTTTCCTTGTCGATGTATCTGACTACTTAAAATAATTAAATGTATTTATTTTAATAGCTGATCTAGGTCCTGAACTTTATTTTCAAAAGTAAATATAATGCTGGTTAAATAAATATTTTTATTTAAACATATTACAACGTTTTAAGCACTGCATGATAACTGTAAAACTGAAAGTTTTGACTGATTGTATTAATGTAAACCATGTATCATGTTTTCCATTTGTCAACCCAAAAATAAATAAATAAATGAAAACCATGGAGGAATAATAGGGAGTTGGATTTGCATCAGTTTAATGCAATAGCGGCTCTTCATTTTTCAAATTTTCCCCATCATTTTGACTTTGCACTGTCTCTGGTCAGGTGGGAAATCAGCTGCTCTGGATTTTTCTCTCCTTAGCGTCCATCCTGTTTGCCTGTTGATTTTCTAACTGTGGGCTCCAGTTATTGGTTTTTCTAGCTACCCGTTCTACTTGCTGTCTCCTAAAGCTATAATGGTAGCCTTAGTTCTTTTTATCTCCCTTGGAATATGTTGACAGATGTGCTGACTGAACATTTTAACCAGCACACTTACTCTGACTTATTCTGAAACTGATTAAGCTACCAAAACAATTCTGCGCTCCTCTGAAGAACAAAGGAAAGGCAAAATCAAAATGATGAATCAAATAGGGCCAATGTGGAAGATGTCTTGCAGCTTTAACAGAGCATAAGAACAATGGTGTTCAGTGGCCTTTGGTGGCCACATCTTCTCATGTAGAAAATTGAATGGAAACAGCTTTTCTCAAAGGCTATGTATGTACTGTTTCTTAGTAGAACTCCTTTCTATGCTAGTACTAGAACTTAACCAAATTAGCCATTACAAATTGTGCAGACAAATCAAACAATTTTTTGGAAAGATTTGGGACAGGTTTCCTGAGATCATAAAAATACACATATAGCAATAAGAAAGAATTATTACAAAATATTTATTGAGTTGTTATTACATAAAAGAAACTTATTTAAAGGGTAAATAGTTATGTAAGACACAGTCGCTGCTCAGGGGAACTTATTCACCATTGCTGAAATTGGTGTGGGATCCTGTATGACTGAAGAAAGTCAAGAGTGTAATCCAAATTAAGAGGACTTTTTAGTTGTGATAGAATATTAGAACTGAAGGGCCTCTCAGAAATTACCTGCTCCTCCCACCTATTTTATGAGTATGGTAACTATAATTGTGACTAGTCCAAAATTTAGCAAGAGTCAGATATGAGTCGGATTTCCTTCTAAATCCTGTGACTTTTTCATGATATACCACCAGTATTTACACAAATGTAAGTAGATTAAACACAATTTAATTTTACTTGTATTAGTTTAATGCTTATTGTGGATTATTTTATTGTGTTGAATATGGTTTTCTCTGTGTTGTACATTCTTAAGCTACAGGAGAGAGGACAAAAATAGAACTCCTCTATTTTGCACTTAATTAGAGCAGTTCGAATCCACCAGCTGCTCCTTGGAAACCCTATGGGGTAGTTCTACTCTGTCCCATGGAGTCACTATGAGTCAGACTCAACTTGACAGCAATGGGCTAAGTTAGTATATAAGTAATGGATATTTACTGCATAAAACTAAAAAATGAATCGACGAGTTAACTTAGTATGAAAGTAATGGATACTAGTTTTGTAAAACTAAAAAGCATGAATAAGGAAAAAGAGAAAATTCAGTTCAATTATAATTCCAATTGTTACAGAGAAGCACTATTTTCTATGCATATATATTCTTTGCAATAAAAAATGGAATCATGTTTGACCTACCATTTTGTACCTCACTTTGTCTTGTAACTAGTACATGAACATTTTCCATGTGATAAATATGTTTATAATTCAATTTCACTGGGATTGTAAAATAGTCTGTTTTATTAATCTTATATTACCTTGCTTGCTGAAAGTGAAGAGGGCTTGAAGCACTCACTGATGAAGATTAAAGACTACAGCCTTCAGTATGGATTATATCTCAACATAAAGAAAACAAAAATCCTCACAACTGAACCGATAAGCAACATCATCATAAACGGAGAAAAGATGGAAATTGTCAAGGATTTCATTTTACTTGGATACACAATTAACACCCATGGAAGCAGCAATCAAGTAATCAAATGACATAGCGCATTGGGCAAATCTGCTGCAAAAAATCTCTTTAAAGTATTAAAAAGCAAAGATGTCACCTTGAAGACTAAGGTTCATCTGACCCAAGCCATGGTGTTTTCACTAACCTCATATGCATGGGAAAGCTGGACAATGAATAGGGAAGATCAAAGAGGAATTGATGCCTTTGAATTATGCTGTTGGTGAAGAATATTGAATATACCATAGACTTCCAGAAAGAACGAACAAATCTATCTTGAAAGAAGTACAGCCAGAATGCTCCTTAGAAGCAAGGATGGTGAGACTACATCTGACGTACTTTGGACATGTTATCAGGAGGGATCAGTCCCTGGAGAAGGACGTCACGCTTGGTAGAGTAGAGGGTCGGCAAAAAAAAGGAAAACCCTCAACGAGATGGATTGACACGGTGGCTTCAACAGTGTATTCCAGCATAACACCTATTGTGAGGATGGCGCAGGACAAGACAGGGTTTCATTCTGTCGTGCATGGGGTTGCTATGAGTCAGCACTGACTTGACGGCACCTAACAACAACAATAACCACGTATTTTTGGACATCTAACTTATCTTCAATTTTAGGATAGTTTGTTTGAGGACAGTTTTTCTCTGTTGTAAATCATTCTGCAATGAAGATCCACAAAATATTTAATGCTAAATTATTTCCTTCACATTTCCAGAGGTAAATTTCCTGGGTCAAAGAAGATATCATCCATATATCCATCCATCCATCCATATATATAATGTGTGTGTGTGTGTGTATGTGTCTGCATGTGTATCTATAGCTACAACCCATCCAACTCATAGCAACCCTGTAGGACAGAGTAGAACTGCTCCATAGGGTTTCCAAGGCTGTAAATCTGTATGGAAGCAGACTGCCACATCTTTCTCCTGGTGGATTTGAACCGCCAACTTTTTGGTTGGCAGTCGAGTGCTTAACCACTGTGCCACCAGGGCTCCTTATGTATAGCTATAGCTATATTTAAAGCTATATCCATATTCTATGTAGGTATAGATTAGATATAGATTTCACCATAGATATAGACACAGACAGGCATAGCTATAGATGTATACAGAGATATAGATATGGATATAGCTACAGCTACAGATAAGGAGCCCTGGTGGCACAGAGGTTAAGCACTCAGACTTTTGAGACACAATGGGCCCAGAACAACACTTATTTTCCATGCCTGAATTCAGATCAGAGTTCCAAATTTGCTGCCTATGTTCATTGCTACAGGACGGTGAAATCGGGCAAGGGTAAACAGGTCTTTAAAAATACTCTCCAGCCTGAAATAGAAAGTCACAATGGCTTAGCATCCACCCAAAAGGGCTGTCATTTTCTGAAATATATTAAATAGGTGGAATAGATCAGACTCACAGAAGATACCTGTTTGGGAAGGATGTTTCCTCATGTCTCTACTTCAAAGGCAAGACAATGATGCTCCTAAATTTAGCAGTGGCATCAGGAGGTAGCTTTTTTCACAGCTTCATACATCCTTGCCAGAGATCTCTGCTCACATTTGCTAAACCCGGGATAAAAAACGGACATATGGTTTTATAAGACTTTGTAACGACATGGTAATTAGAGTAAATATATTTACCTCATTCATATAAATTATGAAATATATTCATGATTTCTTAACTCAGTTTACAAAAGGCTGCTACAGATGTATAATGAAAATACTGAATTCAGTGAAGTCTGCATGTGTCTTTTGCAAGTAAGAATATACATTCTAGTCCAAAATATTTTCAAAGAGAAAAATGCATATGTACATTTATTTTCTGCAATTTTAATCTCTGATATTTTGTTGTCTTATACAGTACATGCTCGCTGGTTTTCTTGGGTAGGAAAGTGTTGCAGCTGATTTCAAGGAAGGTGTTTGAGGTAATGTTCTGAGATAACAGTTCTTGTGATAACAGTTGTAGACAGTTCTAAGCACGGCCTTTTGAACACAGAAAATTAATCCGTACCTGTGTTTCTGAAGCAGTCTGAAAACTAGGGGGAAAATTTTACTGCATTTATTCCATTTGTGATTTGATTTGCTCACATACCATGTTATTATATAATATCACCAAAAGTAAGATTTTTTTGAATAGCTAAGTATTTCATTATCTAAGGAAGTACCTATATAATTTCAAATTATACTGCAACTAAATCCATAATGTTTTCAATAAGCATGTGTGCAAATATTTTACCATTTTTATTAGGTGTATGTCAGCACATTCTTTGGAAAATTATCCATTTTCAATTTTTATTTTTTACAAGTTGAGTTTATTTTGTTTACCAGATTCTGGGATAACTCAAAGAAAAATGATTCAAATTTTTATTCCTGCTTTTTATGGATAATGTGGATTTGTACTTTATAAGTACGTTTGTCACATATTAGTAAATATGTCAGATGAGCTTAATCTACTTCAAAAACAGAGAACAGGATACTGAAGTAGTCTAAATACAGGACAGGTGCATTTTGATTGAAAGGAGGGAAGGAAGGAGAATAAAAAAGCTTACAGCATGGGTAACTTCTCCCTCAGAGCAGACTCAGCAGTGAATATTTGAGAGTTCTGGGTAACTGTAGGTGGAATGAGGGGCCTGAGCACCTGCCTGGGTGGGTGCTTCCCCAAGTTAAGAGCACTGTTCCACTTGACCTTGTTATTCCCTGTCAACCCAAAAGTTTGTTCTGGACTGTGTCTTCCCTCTGTCTCATCTTGTCCCTTCTCTTCCTTCAAATTACAGTTCAAGGCCCACTCCTTCCAGGGCAGTTTCTCTAATTAACATCCAGTGACCTCCAAACCACCAACATAATTCAAGATCCTCTTGGCCACTCATCACTTGTAATCATTGATGCTCCTATTTTTATAGATGGGATGTGTGTCTATGCTACTTCCCTTATTAAACTATAATCATACAGCAGGGGTCAGGTCTAATTTGACTATGTTCCCTGAAACACTAAACATCATAGTTATGTATCTGAGCATTTTTAAATAAAAGTAGCCCCCAAGGGGAATTTTATCCCATTTTCTTAGCCAATAAATTGAAAGTATCTTTATCAGTTGGGTTAAAAGAGAAAAGGAGATGAATCTGGGTATTGAAATAGCTATTGAAGGTTTGCTTCATGCCAGACATTACGTTGAACTTTTTCTTACACTTTACTTCCTATATCTCATCACAGATCAAGTGGGAGATACTGTCAAACTCATTTTACAGATAAAAGAAATGGAGAGGTTTTTTTCTGCTCAGGCTCAGAGAGTTCAGATACTTGGAATTGGACACTTAATTAGTGAGTAGAAACATTGAGACATTAACACAAAAATGTCCAACAGGAAAAATCCATGCTTTTAACCAGTTCTGACCTTTTCATGTCCATCTTCAACTGAGCTATTCTAATGAAATGAAATAATGCTTTAAACACCTCGTTTTTAATTTTAAACTTTCTAAGCTCTGGAGTTAAGGTTGATATTTCAGTAATTGACCCAACTATATGGATTGAGAATTTTAGGGTGGATCATTTCACAGTAAGCTCTTTACTCATCTGATGAATAAATATAGAAAAATAAAGAAAAAACCTTTTTTTTTTTTTTTTGTCTGCAGATGACTTTAGGGATTGATTCGTTCTATAAGGCTATCATAAAGCTTTTCTGGTTCTTTACAAAAGTATCCAATTAAAAACTTTTGTCATAATAAGAAGGAGCTAAAGATTTTTCCTCCCAATATATGGCTGAAAATAACTTATTATTACTTTTATTAGTATTATTAGCTTTTTAGACATGCCAGCTAACATAATTACTTGATCGTTTTATCTTATATGAGGTAATAGTGACTATTATAATTTATATTCTTTTTCCTTTACTATAAATCATGTTTGTTTTTAAATGAATCTGACTCAGATAGCTAACTCCAGTCAAATAATGCCTAAATTGTAGCATTTTACAATATCAAACACAACTTTCTACCAGTATGGTATAGAATGTAATATCAAATATTTATGAAAAGTAAACCATGAAGAAGGATGTTGATGGTTACAGAAAGATGTCATCAGAGACCAGACCAAATTAACTGACACAATAATTTCCCACCAAATGCAAACATCCTTGACTATAAAGAAAGATCTGCTTCATAATGTTATAAACATACCCTTCCCTGGAGCGCTGCTGATAATTAATGCCACATACTCACGGTGAGAAATATATATGAGTTCAGTCATAAATGTTCTCATGCAGTTTAAATGTCAATAAAATGAACAGCCTTTATTATTTCAGAATGATAACTTGTTCCCAGACACCGCTACTTTGCAGGGGATGATGACTGCCTTGGCACATAATGAAGTATTACGGGAACATGCCTTAAGCATTTGTGAGACACACCCTTCGCTCTGAATCAGTACAGCAAGGGCAACATACAAGGTGAATATGCTTCAGGAAATCCAACCCCTGTTCTTGCTTCCACTTATACTCTCATGCATCAGCTTATGTGAATATCTAAACCTTAGTTCAAGTTTCTTTCTTTTTTTTAAACAGAACAATGCTCCTCTTTCTTTGGATTGAAGGGCTAATGCATGGTCACCTCTATTTTATAAAAACAGCTTTTGATTATTTTTTGTAAAATCTGCAAAGACTTGACTTCTGTGGACAATTTTGTCCCACATAGATAGAGAAGAACTTATATGTATTTTTACTCCATGACACAATAAAATCATGTGAGACTGAAACATAGGTAATGGATAAAAGCAGTGATTTTATGTGGTGGGAAGAATTATAAATTGAATAAAAAATTTAAATAGGACTTCCAGCTTCAGCTCTGAAACGGAAAGAGTTTGGATGTTGTCACTTCAATCATTACAATAAGAAAAAAGCTAAACAAACCGAAAATTAATGTCTTTTCTTGGACCCATTAGAGAACAGAAGTTGCAGGTCAAACTCTCACCTCAAATTTGTGAGAGACAGGCAAATTCAGAGTCAGAGCTGAGCTCTGCATGCCTGGAGCAGAAAGCCTATGGAGCCATAATCTGTTAGGAACACTCAAATGGTAGTTTTGATGAATTTCTGGAGGCTGAGCATGGGTTAGCATGAGAGTGTGAGAAACTTGTGTATGTACAGTCTTAGGAGACAGCCATACTTTCATAGACCTTACCTTGAGGAACCCCACTAGGTTTTCAGTGAATAACCAGAAAGATCTGACTCTGGCAGGTAGAAGCGAAGAGTAATCATTGTGAAATATGCTCAGAACATTTTCCATAACAAAAGCATTCTCCAGGGAAAAAATTTACCAGAACCCTGGTTGGTGCAAACAGTTAATGCACTCGGCTGCTAATCAAAAAGCTGGATGTTTAGTGCACCTAGAGATGCCTTAGAAAAAAAGGCCTGGCGATCTAGTTCCAAAAAATCAGCCATTGAAAATCCTATGGAGCACAGTTCTACTCTAACACAATGGGGTCACCGTGAGTTGGCACTGACTCAACAGCATCTGGTTTTTTTAATTAGTGAAGATAGTGTAGGCTTTGCTGTAGTAACAAACAACCTCAAAATCTCAGTGTTTTAAATCAACAAAGGTTTACTTCTTACTTATACTACCTGTACATCTTGGGTTTGCTTGGGACCCGGTCGTACATCAGACTGAGAGCATCTATACAACTGGACTGTTGGTGTTTGTTGCAGCAGAGGGAACGAAATGTGATGGATCGTTCACCTGTAAAGTTTTTTCCCTAGAAGGTAACACCTCACTTATACTCACATTCATTGTTCAAAGAAGTCCATTGACCATGTTGAACTTTACAGGAACAGGAAGTACTATGGGTCCAGAAGGAAGAAAATAGAGCGTTAAAGAACACACCTAATGACTCCTGTGTAAGTTTATTAAGGATTTAGTCAATTACTTCAGCAAGAGAAAAAATACTGATTCCTCTTTTTTGAACAAATTTGCTTATAACCTGACTTTATCTTACTACTTTTTGCTAATTTTTTCTTTTGTGATAGGCTAATAAAGGGAAACAAAAACAGTAAGAGGATAAATGTGAGGGCTAGTGGCTAATAGTATGCAAATGATATCTTAATAAATGCTTTTGTAATGTTTCTAATCCTTCATTTATAATGTGAAGCTCATTCTTTGCAAAATGTCTTTGTCTCTTGTCATTCCTCATTCATTTTGTAACCATATTTCTTCTAAATGTACTTCGTTATCTGTAACTATTCAAATTATAATTATTTTCTCTTAGATACATAAGTAGACATTGAATAAACTCTCCCCAATGTCATTTTCCAAATTAATAAGACTCCTAATATTACACATTATATAAAATTACAAAAATGTATTAAAGACATCACAGAATAATTTGCACAACCATATTGCTGCTTGCAGTTCTGGCAACATGGTAGACTGAACTAACACAGAACTTTCTGCTCTAAAAACAAAGACAAAAACAAAAATATTGACATTCTGGATAAAAGGAAAGAAATACAATGTATATTTAAGCTTGAATAACAAAAAAAAAAAACCCTCGTTGGGATAAACGAAGAAGAAACCCAGAAGTAGTGGAAAGTGTGCAAGTTAAAGAGCTGTGGTGCAGAGTATGTCATATCTTAAGGTAGACTCTGAGAGACAACAATTAGGGTTTCACACACTCACCCAGAGACACAATAAACAGTAAGAGCTTGGCTGCTAACCAAAAGGTCAGCAGTTCGAATCCACCAGCCACTCCTGAAACCTTATGGGGCAGTTCTGCTCTGTCCTATAGAGTCTCTATGAGTCAGAATTGACTAGACCACAACAGGTTTGGTTTTTGGTTGGTAACAGGACACTAGAATGTTCATGCTTGCATTAGTCCGAGCCATGAGAGGGTTTTTCCTTTTCTATAAGAAAGCTAAATGACCCTATAGATCAGTCCAGGAAAAAATGGTAAAAAAAATATGGTCCCTGATCAGGTATCCTGATGGGAAAATAATTTTCTTATGAGAAGTCAAAATCCCAGTCTGCTTCGTGCATGGGGGCTCTTTGCAGAAGTAAACGTAAAACCACTACATAAAAATATTTCCACAACTGAATGTAAACAGAAATATCTAACAGATTTCCATAGGTAAAGATGATATCACAAATTAAAAAAAAAAAAGCCTATGAAGAAACAATCCAGCATATATTAGAGGCATTAAAAATGAGAATAATACTCTGAAAATTTGAAATAATGGATAATCTGAGATACTATTATTTTTCAAATGTTATAGGAATTAATGGAAATTAAAGAGCAAGGGAGAAAGATTGGATAAAAAGGACAGGGGTGGTAAATTGTAGCTTGCAGGAATAAAAATTTTTTTTTTTTTTTTTAATACAGTGGTCAAGAGAAACCACAGATTAAACAAAATGAAAGAGAGAATTCATGAACTGGAGAATCTATTTGAAGAGATAATCTAGATTGCCACAGAAAGAATGAAAAAGAACACTAAGAAGTAGAACTTTAAAGACATGGGAGTGACAAAGTCTAACATACAACTATCAGGAGTTTGAGGAAAAAACATAATAGACAGAGGAAGAATTAATAAAATCATATATCTTCTGATTGGCGTAATACATTGTATCCTAAGTAGTTTAAATAAAAAGAATATACATCTAGACACATTATGATGTTGTTAGTTGCTGTCAAGTCGATTCTGACTCATGGCAACCCATATGTTACAGAGTAGACCTGTACCATATGGTTTTCTTGGCTGTAATCTTAACAGAAGCAGATTGCTTGGACTATCTTCTGCGGTGCTGCTGGGTGAGTTTGAACTACCAACCTTCAGGTTAACAGTAGAGCAGAAACTGCTTGCACCCCCTAGGGACCTAGACACATTTTAGGGAATCTGTATAACACTACCAAAGCAAATATAATGTCTTAAAAGTGATCAAAGATTAAAGAACGGAATAACAATTGGATTTACAGAAGACATTCGTTGGTGCAATAGGAGCCAGAAGTTAATGACTGAGAGAAAAGTGCTGAAAGAAAATAGTTATCAACCTGGAATTCTATGTTCAGAAAAATTTTCTATTCAAAGCTAAGGTAAAATCAAGTAATTCTTAAGCAAAGATAAATCAGACTTACTTCTCATGGAAATTCACTGCAAGACTACTAAAAGCTATATTTAAGAAGGAAGAAAAATGAACAAAGAAGGAAGGAGTAGGATAAAATATGCTAAGAGAAGCAAAAGAAAGATAAATACATGGCTAAATAAATAATGGCTATAAAAACAATTACTAATAAGCTAAATCTGGGTACTTTTAGGGCAAAATGACAGTAAAATACTGTTTAGAAAAACAATCAGACCAACAAGCAGAGTGGGAGGAGATGATTATTGTTAAAGCATTTTAAAGTTCTTTTATTGTTCAAGTGGAGAATAGAAATATTCATGCAGGTTAGACTTTATTGAGACAAGTATGTTGTTAAAAACAGGACTTTACGCTCCCAGGAAATGGTGGAGGGCAGGAGTGTGCTGCGTAGCAAGTGGTTTTCTGAGAGCTGGAGTTCTTTGGGAATCTGCTTTGGTGACTAGTCGAGGTCCTTTTCAGTGAGGTAAAACAAGATTTCATTTTCAAGATGGAAGGTTGACCAGATTCAACTGTGATTTTATCTAGCTCTCATGGGCCTGTGAGTATCGACCATCTCCTTATACAAAACAGTTATAGAAAACACTGAGTGTAACTGTTAGAAAACGATTTAGAAAAATAAGATCTTCATTTAATTCTACTCTGACATACATGAGGTTGCCATGAGCCGGAACCAGTTCAATAACAACTGGTACTGGTAGAATGCAATAAAACATCTTAAAGTAGAGAATGAAGAAAATGATGAGAACGTTTCAGAGAAACAAGCATCTTCGACAGAAGAAAACTGTTTGGAATTTCAAGACAGTTTAAAACTGTGAATTTGAAGGAAGTACATATTTGAAGAATACCATCAAGAGTATCAATGCATGTGAATCTAAATCGCCTGATAGTAGGTCATGCGATGCTCTCCAAATGATTTTGTGAATGGCAATCTTCCCAAAAAAGGATTAAACAAAGAAAAAAGCAAAACTGATGAAGGAGTTTCTGGAGAAAGAAGACAAATGGAGGCTAAATGTTTAGATCGAAGAATGATCTGTCTCAGCACTTGTTAATAAAGAAGTGGAGAAGCTACAGCCAGTTGTTGCTTTATGAGTTGCAGTCCGTTACATCTGAGGAGAACAAGAAGCTAAAACTTACTCAGTTGATAGACCTCTTAGGTTAGATGTTAACAGGGTTAGATAATATACTACAACAAACGTGAAGAATACTTTAGAAATGTATAATTTTTTCTCAGAATATTCCGAGAATATTCTTTGAGAATGACAACTTGATTAAAAAATACTTATACATGTTAAAGTGAAGTTATGAACCATTAGAACTTAGAGGAAATTATTCTGCTGGACATCAATTTAGGACACTATGTTACATAAATATGCATTATGAGTTATGAAATGAAAATTCAGTATTTTGGAAAAATTTACCAAAGAAAACTTGACATATAAAGAAATGTAAAAAAAAAGTTAATGTTTAAAAATAATATGGACAATTTCTGGAAACTAGTCTTAATAAATTGTTTTGTTTATTGCTTCAAAAAGATTTACTTTAAATATTAAAAAAAAAAATCCAATCTGGTGAATGTCTAATCCTATACTGGTCTAAAAATGCATACTTCTCTCCTAAATTTATGACCCTTGTTTTCATTCAGTTACCACGTATTACCATCTGTATGATCTAGCAGATAATTAGACTCATATGTTCAAAATTTAAAAACAAACAGACCAAAAACATAAGCGTTTCCAGTAAAGGACTTCTAAATATTGAAAAGAGATAATAAATATAATTCAATCAATTCATTAGAAGTCAGGAAAGGAGAGGAAAATAAAGAGTGTGACACCATACAAAATGCAAGGGAGGAATACAAATGTATAAAATTATCACAATGTATGTAAGCTGATAAAACAGATAAGTTAAAGCACTGTTTTTATTTTTTTTTAATATTATGAATTCCTTTATATGAAACACAGCAAAACAATGACACAGAAAGGTCAAAAGTAAACAAATAGAAAACTATACATCAAACAAACACTGTATTAATATCACACCATATAGACTTGAAACAAAAAAAATATTACTATGTGTGAAGAGGGTCATTTTACAATGATAAACCAGCTATTTGCCAAGAAGATGTAACAGTCTTGGACCTGTATTTAACTAACAACATACTCTCAAATATATGAGGCAATATTTAAATAATTTCAAGAAGAAATTAACAAATCCATATGGAAGATTTTAACACAATTTTGTGAGGTAGTGATAGATCAAGCATACAATTTATTACGTATATGGACAAATGGAATAACACAGTTAACATGTTTGGTCTAATTCATCTGTATAAAACTCTTCACTCAACAATTAGAAGATAGACCTTTTGTTCCAAACACACATGAACCTTCTATAAAAATCACAAAGCAAATCGCAACAAACATCAATGAATCAATATGATATTTTCTGACAGTAAGGCAATAAAATTATAAATCTCTATGTTAAAACAGACCCCCAGATGCATATGTTTTGAATTTCAACGCAACACTATCAAAATATTTCATGGATCTCATAATGATGATGTTAATGAAAATGATGTTGATGTTGATGGAAGCCAACATCATGGGTTAAGTACTATGCCATGTTCACTATATACATTTCATAAAACCCTAAGGGTAGATTATACTAATATTAATATTTTGCTGATGAGAAAACTAAAGTACAGATCCAAGGAATGATGCAGCTGACATTAAAAGCCCAGACAATTTGACTCCAGAGACTGTGGTTTGAACCACTACAATGTGAAGAAATCAAAATGAAAGTTAGAATTAAATAGCTATAAAACACTGCATGCCAGAATGCTCCTTAGAAGCAAGGATGGTGAGACTTCATCTCACATACTTTGGACATGTTATCAGGAGGGATCGGTCGCTGGTGAAGGACATCATGCTTGGAAAAGTAGAGGGTCAGCGAAAAAGAGGAAAACCCTACATGAGATGGATTGATACAGTGGCTGAAACAATGGGCTCAAGCATAACAAAGATAATGAGGATGGCAGAGGACCGGGCAGTGTTTTGTTCTGTTGTACATAGAGTCTCTATGAGTTGGAACAAACTTGACGGCACCTAGCAACAACAACAACAAAACACTGCCTATCAAACTCTTAGAAGGCAGCAAAAACAGTATTTGTAGGGAGTTTTTTCTTAAAATCATATGATACTATAAACCAAAACCAAACCAACCTCACTGCCGTCGTCAAGTTGATTCCGACTCAAAGCGACCCTATAGGGCGGAGTAGAGCTGCCTCATAGGGTTTCCAAGGAGCAGCTGGTGGATTCAAACTGCTGACTTTTTGGTTAACAGACGAACTCAACCGCTATGCCACCAGGGTTTCCATGATAGTATAGTAGAAGATAAATTGAAAGTTAATGGGCTAAGATCTCAACACCAAAAGTTAAAAAGAGAAGAGAGACAGACTAGACTAGACTCAAAGATAATGGACAGAAGGAAGTAATAACAATAGAACAAAAATTAGTTGAACAAAAAACAAAGAAACAGGGAATTAACCAAGCCTTTTCTTCAGAAAGACTAAGAAGAAATACACTTAATCTGGCAAAACTAATCAAGAAAAAAAGTAAGGCATAGAAAAATATTAATATGATTTTTAAAAGGAACATAAATACATGTAGAACAGAGGTAATAAAAATCAACTTCAAGTTTTGTGAGAAATTTCATACCAATACTTGGGTGAACTGGCCAATTTTCTAGAATAATGTAAATTATCAAAATGGACAGCAGATGAAATAAAAATAGCATTATTGTTACTTAATCAGTGGTGAAGAACCTATCCACAAATGGCACAAATAATTTTATACACAGTTTTCACCAAATCTTCAAAGAATAGGTAACATCTATCTTAGGCATTCTTTGCAAAATAAGGAAAGCTTCCCAAAACAGCAAAGCCAGAGAGAGAGAAAGAGAGCACAAGAAAAAATTATGGGTTAATCTCATTTCTGAGAATAGATGCAAAAGTCCTAAATAAAATATTAACAAATTAGTACATATTTCTATAAAATACATAGAATTCATTTTCAAAGCATGCGGATGAGTGTTTTATAGTTGACACACTTAAATTGTTTTCTGTAACAAAGTTGCATAATGATGAAAACACTGCCAAACATCTGTCTTCAAAATTCCCTCTTGATAGCAGGAATTATTTTCCAAAACAATCTTTTTTTTTTTACTTCTTATTAAAACTGCCTCTTTTGCATTTGGACATATTAAGGATGTGTGTGTGTGTGTGTGTGTGTGTGTGTGTGTGTGTGTGTGTGTGTGTTTAAATATCTGCTAAGCAGGCATTTTTCATCACAGAAAAGGTCAGAAATTTGGAACAGTTGGTTTTATTTTTGTAAAAGAAAAATTTGTAACTCATTTTCAAATAGTCCAACTCTTTTAAGGACTTTACTATGAGACAACTAACAAACCTCTTTATAACTCAAAAGATTTTTATGTCTACTCCTCATTTTAATAAAAATCATTGTAAATATTTTTTCTACTTAATTTAATAAAATCCCTAATTCCGCTATAATATAATCTCTAAATTCCTCTGTCCTATAGCCTGAGTAATATAGCTAGTTTCAATCTATAAAATAAACTATAGTAAGGTTAATTGTTTTCTTATTTTTTTAAGCTAACAGTTAATATAAAAGGACCCTCTTCTGTATCCTCTTGGATGCAAGCACTTAAAAGCTGTTACTCTGATGAAATAAAAACTCAAACCCATTGCTGCTGAATGGATCCTGACTCATAGCGACCCTACAGGACAGAGTAGAACTGCCTTATAGGATTTCCAAGGAGCAACTCGTGGATTCGAACTGCCGACCTTTTGGTTAGCAGCCAAACTCTTAACCACTGCACCACCAAATCTCCCTGATGAAATAGAGTGGTTGAAAATCTTTCCACACTGGGTATGATCCAGTGGCTGGGTATCAACATAACTTTTAGGATAACTCCTCAAAGATGGGAGTAAGACATTCTGTCTCTATTTTGAGGACTCAAGATTTCAGTCAGAAAGGTTAGCACTGCCATTACCTACGTCTAGTAGGTGGCCACGCAATGGTACTCAGTGATCTACTCCAGAGAAAAATTTTAAAATCTGTTTTGAAGTGTTGAATTTACAGAGGCAGGCTTTTTCTCAAAACTGAAGTGTTTCTATATACACAAATGCATTATGTTAATTGCAGCTAATTTCAACTCCAATGATACATTAATTATAAAAGGTATAATACCTATCCGTAATTATAGGGCTATATTTCAAAGAATAAGACTAAAATAGTACTTACGGAAATTGCCTTATTCAAGTTCCTGAGATCTAACTCACTGCTAACTGGGGACCGTGGCCTTTATATACACTAATAGAAACCTCAACTGTCATAACATCAAGCCCTCCCAACAGACTTCTTAAAAGAAACATCTTTTTCTGTTTTAAAAGTAGAGCTAGTCTCCCTAAAAGCACATTGTACATTAGGATACCACTTGGTTTTATTTGCATTCATTAGTGCTAGCATTGAAAACAATTTGTTCTTTAGTGGAAAGAAGAAAAGAGTTTCAAGTCCTTCAATAACCCCTCTCATTAATTCTTTGTGCAAACAAATTCTAGTTTGGTATAAAGTAAGATAACCTAATGGATGTTTTGTAGAGGATGTGCAGCCACTTTGTTTACCAGTTAAGTTTTATCAAATAAAATGGACCATGAAAATCCAAGAAAAGTTTGCAGCTCTATAAATCTGAAGCTATATTTTGAACATTCCTAAAACACCCAAACTCTAAACTTCAGCTTTGAATAGATTTATAAGAGTCAAAGGTCACAGTTCTTGCAAACAGAGGAAACAGTACATAGAGTTTTTGTTTATCTTCTGTCTCTTAAAAAAAAAAATATATACGACTATCAAGGACATAAAACACCAATACTCAACTACTGGTAGCACAAGTAGGGTCCGTGGGTGTTTTTGTCTCTTTGGTTACCATGTGTAACAAAAACAGATGCAGAATAACTTTCAGATTTTCTCTATTTTGCTTTAACGGAGGGTTTAATATATTTGTTTTAAATAATAGTGATATTCCATGAAACATCTGCAAGGAGAAAGCAAATCAGTTCAATTACTCATGAATTAAAGAATATGGAAAAGATGGGAGGTGGATTGATATAGCAGAAATATTTCTTCAACTTCAGGTTGGAGGATATTAGTTTTAGTACTAGAATTTCTACTTATTAGGTATTGGACCACCGCTTGTCTGTCAGTTTGTTGTACTGTAGTGGCTTGCATAATGCTGTGATGCTGGAAGCTATGCCACCGGTATTTCAAATGCCAGTAGGGTCACCCATGATGGACAGATTTCAGCGGAGCTTCCAGACTAAGACAGACTGGGAAGGACCTGGCAATCTATTTCTGAAAAAATTGGCCAGTGAAAACCTTATGAATAGTAACAGAACATTTTTGGGAATAGTGCCAGAAGATGAGCCCCTCAGGTTGGAAGGAAATCAAAATATGACTGCGGAAGAGCTGCCTCCTCAAAGTAGAGTCGACCTTCATGATGTGGTTGGAGTAAAGCTTTTGGGACCTTCACTTGCTGATGTGGCATGACTGAAAATGAGAAGAAACAGCTGCAAACATCCATTAATAATAGGAACATGGAATGTAAGAAGTCTGAATCTAGGGAAAATTGGAAGTCGTCAAAAATGAAATGGAACACATAAACGTTGATATCCTAGGCATTAGAGAGCTGAAAAGGACTAGTATTGGCCATTTTGAATCAGACAATCACATGGTCTACTGTGCTGGGAATGACAAATTGAAGAGGAATGGTATCACATTCATTGTCTAAACCAACATTTCAAGGTCTATCCTGAAGTACAATGCTGTCAGTGATAGGACAGTATCCATACCTTACAAAGGAAGACCACTTAAAAAGACTATTATTCAAATTTACGGCACCCACTGCTAAGGCCAAAGATGAAGAAATTGAAGATTTTTATCAATTTCTGCAGTTTGAAATTGATTAAATATGTAATAAAGATGCATTGATAATTACTGGTGATTGGAATGTGAAAGTTGGCAACAAAGAAAATGGATCAGTTGTTCAAAAATATGATCTTGGTGATAAAAACGATGCCAGAGATTGCATGATAGAATTTTGCAAGACCAACAACCTAGTCATTGAAAATACCTTTTTTCTAAAACCTAAACAATGACTATTCACATGGAGCTTGCCAGATGGAATACACATGAAGAAAATGGACTACAGCTGTGGAAAGAGATGATGGAGAAGCTCAGTATCATCAGTCAGAGCAAAGTCAGGGGCCGACTGCAGAACAGACCATCAATTGCTCATATTCAAGTTCAAGGTGAAGCTGAAGAAAATTAAAACAAGTCCACAAGAGTGGAAGTGCAACCTTGAGTATAGTCCGCCTGAATTTACAGACCATTTCAAGAATAGATTTGATGCGCTGAACACTAAGGACCAAAAACCAGATGAGTTGTGGGATGACATCAAGGACATCATATATGAAGAACGCAAAAAAAGAAGACAGGACAGAAAGAAAAGACCAAAATGGAGGTCAGAAGAGACTCTGAAACTTGATCTTGAACGTACAGTAGCTGAATCAAATGGAAGAAATGATGAAGTAAAGGAGCTGGATAGAAGATTCAAAGGCAGCTCAAGAAAACGAAATAAAGTATTATAATGAAATGTGCAAAGACCTGGAGTTAGAAAACCAAAGGGAAGAACACCCTCGGCATTTACAGCCTTGGAAACCCTATGGGATTGATGTGAGTCAGACTGGACTCAACAGCAGTGGGTTTGTCTGCTTACAAAACTGAGATTCTACAATATTTGTCCTTATATGATTGACTTATTTTACTTAGTGTATGTCCTCCAGATCCATCCATGTTATGCTTCGTGGACTCAGCATTGTTCTTTTTGGTTGCGTAGTATTCCATTGTATGTATGTACCACATTGTGCTTCTCCATTCATTCATTGAAAGGTACCTGGGCTGTTTCCTTTTTTTTTGCTATTGTGAATAATGCTGCAATTAATATAGGTGTGCATATGTATGTTCGTATCACTTTTATTAGGCCTCTAGTGTTTGAACTTAGGAGTGGGATTGCTGGATCATAAGGTAGTTCTTTTTCTAGTTTTTTAAGGAAGCACCATACCAGTTTTCCAAGATACCGGCTCTTTATGTCCTCTACAACAATATGAAAAAAGAAAAATTGAGTACTTATTGTGTGCCACGCTGTTTGTTGTAGGTGCTAACGAATACAAAGTTGAGTAAGAAATGATTCTTTCTCTAAATAGTTTGTAAGTTGTATGGAGCCATCAAAGCATTAATCTTACCTTGAAAACTTCTGGTGGATACTCAAATAGTCATGGCAGTGATCAAACACATTCAGGCAATTCTTCCTCATCATTACAGTAATTCTTTCTGGTGGGGAGCAGGAAGGGCAGTCAGTCATCTGTTTGGTTATATCTTGTCTTAGTCAGGGTTCTGTCTATATAGATATATATACAGATATACATAGACATAGGTATATAGAGAGAGAGACAGAGAGAGAGAGAAAGAGAGAGAGAGAGATTTACATAAAGAACCTGAATCGCATTAATTGTGGTGGGCTGGCAAATCCAAATTCATAGGTCAGGCAACAGGCTTGATACTTCTGCAGTCTTGTGTCTCAAAATCCATAGGTGAGATTATGGGAGGAGTGAAGAGAGAGTAAGTTTTGGCAAAATGTATATTTTTAGTCTGGAGGCAGAGCATATCCTTTTTCTCTCTTAAGGCCTTCAACTGATGATTGAGTCTTACCCGTGTTATAGAAGGTAATCTTTACTTAAGGCCAACCAATTTAATCACATGTAACTGCAGCAACTAGACTAGCATTTGACCAAACAACTTGTCACCATAGCTTAGCAAAGCTGACACATAACATTAAACAACTCATATTCTAGAGAAGGCATCGAAAAAGGTATCCATTTAAGGAATATAAATACATTTTTTTCTCCTGCCCAAGTCATCCTTCCACATCCAGTGTATATTCACATTTACAATGAATTCCTCCTTATCACTCAGATTCTATACTCTAGGAGGTTTGAGACACCTTTATTATATAGCACTCACCAGCTAATATAATTAGTACTATAATTATTTACACATATACTTTTTCCTTATTAGACTCCAAACTCTTCGGGAATGTTGTTGTTAGGTGCCGTCCAGTTGGTTTTGACTCATAGCTACCCTATGTACAACAGAAAGAAACACTGTCTGGTCCTGTGCCATACTTACAATTGTTGCTATGTTTGAGTCCGTTGTTGCAGCCACTGTGTCAATCCATGTAGTTGAGGGTCTTCCTCTTTTTCACTGACCCTCTGCTTTACCAAGCATGATGGCCTTCTCCAGGGATTGGTCCCTCCTGATAACATGTCCAAAGTACGTGAGACGAAGTCTTGACATTCTCTCTTCTAAGGAGCATTCTGGCTGTACTTTTTCCAAAACAGATTTGTTCATTGTTATGGAAGTCCATGGTATATTCAAGATTCTTTGCCAATACCTTAATTCAAAGGTATCAATTCTTCTTTGGTTTTCCTTGTTCATTGCCCAGCTTTTGCATGCATATGAGGAGATTGAAAACACCATGGCTTGGGTCAGATGCACCTTAGTCCTCAGAGTGACACCTTCACTTTTTAACACCTTAAAAAGGTCTTTTGCAGCACATTTGATCAATGCAATATGTCGCTTGATTTCTTGACTGCTGCTTCCATGAGCATTAATTGTGGATCCAAGTAAAATGATATCCTTGACAACTTCAATTTTTTCTCCGTTTATCATAGTGTTGCTTATTGGTGCAGATGTAAGGATTTTTGTTATCTTTATGTTGAGGTATAATCCATACTGAAGGCTGTAATCTTTGATCTTCATCAGTAAGTCCTCCAAGTCCTCTTCACTTTCAGCAAGCAAGGTTGTGTTATCTGCATACTGCAGGTTATTAATGAGTCTTCTTCCAATCCTGATGCTGTGTTCTTCATAGAGTGTTGCATCTCGGATTATTTGCTCAGCATAGAGATTTAATATATATGGTGAAAGGATACAATCCTGATATACATCTTTTCTGATTTTAAACCACACAGTATCCTCTTGTTCTGTTGGAACAACTGCCTCTTGGCCTATGTACAGGTTTCCCATGAACACAATTAAGTGTTCTGGAATTCCCATTCTGCACAGCATTATCCATAATTTGTTATGACCCACAGAGTCAAATGCCCTTGAATAGTCAATAACACACAGGAAAACATCTTTCTGGTATTCTCTGCTTTCAGCCAAGAACCATCTGGCATCAGCAATGATATCCCTTGTTTCGCATCCTCTTCTGAATCTGGCTTGAATTTCTGGCAGTTCCCTGTTGATGTACTGCTGCAACTGTTTTTGAATTGTTTTCAGCAAAATTTTACTTGCATGTAACATTAATGATATTATTCAATAATTTCTGCATTCTGTTGGATCACCTTTCATTGGGATGGGCACAAATATGGATCTCTTCCAATCCGTTGGGCAGGTAACTGTCTTTCCACTTTCTTGGCATAGATGAGTGAGCGCTCCCAGCATTGCATCCACTTTTTGGAACATCTCAGTTGGTATCCCATCGACTCAAGAATAGTAACCATATATTAATTGTCAAAGGATCCCTGGTGGTGCAGTGGTTAAAGTGCTTGGCTACTAAATGAAAAGTTGGTGGTTTGAATCCACCAGCTGCTCTGTGGAAGAAAGACACGGCAGTCAGCTTCTGTAAAGATTTACAGACTTGGAAATCTTATGGGGCAGTTCCATTCTGTCCTATAGGGTCACTATGAATCAGAATGGACTCTACAGCAATGGGTTTGGATTGTGTTTATTATTTGTCATTGTTTTATTTTGTTTGGCTTCTTTACATTGTGAAATGTACATACAGAGTTGAATATTTCTAACAAACAATAAAAGTTTGAATTTCTTTATTTCCATCTAGGAATAATTTCTAAGAGAAAACTATCATTTGTTATTCCTTCTTCAAAAGTCTACTTTCTGATAGTTCATTAGGTAAGTTACCCTTTTCTTAATGGTGGAAGGTATGAATTTTGTCTTTTGAGACTGTCCTTAGTATTAATATTTTATAGTGCAAGCACATGAATCTGCTATTATCCAAACAAAAAATTAAAGAATAAGTTATTTGATTTAGAAAGATTCCGAAGAAAACATGCTCTTGAGTTTCTAAACCTAAAGTGCAACTCTTTTCATTCTAGTTTGCAACCTTGATATCTTTAGTGGCTTTTAACGAACATTTAATACATGAGAGTAATTATTGGGTATAGTTATATCTTTGAGTTGATTATCTTATTGATTTTATGAGGTAGATGCAGTTTTAATCCTAATATTACTGGCAAGGAAACTCAGAAAGATTAAATAATTAGACCTAGGTCATATAACCGTAAGTGGTCTGGTTGGATGTCAACACAGCCCACTCCTCTTAAATAATGAGTTTGCTACTTTGCCTCTCTTATCCTCTACCAGCTTGTGTTTCTTTCATCGCTTTCCCCAACCCCCAATTTATTGACTTCAAATGTTATTCTACCTTTTGCAGAATGCAGTGAAGGTCTCAGAAGGTCTTGGTACACATGACGTATACCAGAGGTTACCATCACAGATCGTGTTTCTTGCTTCACTCAGCCAGGAGTTCCTGGCAGTTTTCAGTGTCATGTGGTCTGCTCTGAATACGGGCGCCATGGTAGATACACAACGAAGGGGCCAGACCTGAGAAAGCTTTTCTGTCTATTTAGTGACCTTGTTCATGGCTCTGGGCCACTGGGGATCATTTCCATCTACCAAATACTAAATTTTCCTTTTTGAAACTTGCTGGAGGCCTGTTTGAAGTTTTTTTTTCCTCCCTGTGTTTTATGAGTTGTTAAAGATTTTGAGCTCTTCAAAGACAAAACATATATATATATATATTTTAGATGATTTTGTCACCACAATTATATTTGCTGTGCTAATCAGAATTTTCTTTCTTTTAAGGAACATGTTACCAGTATAGTTCTTACTCCGCTGTTAATTATCAAAGGAGAAGATAAATTTAGTTATTAGGCTTTGACATCATTGTACACATGCCCTCAATTTATGTAGCGATATGCAATCTATGTAATTAGATTCCTGGTATACCATGAAAGTTACACAGGAAGGCTGAGTTAAATCAGGTTCAACAAAGATCTTCCCTTCCTGGTTCCACTATTGTATGAATATCAACAAGTAAATATTTTTGGGTGCTGACTAGGTAGTCACTCATCTGTCAGTTTGTCATACTGTGGGGGCTTGTGTGTTGCCGTGATGTTGGAAGCTATGCCACTGGTATTTCAAATACCAGCAGGATCACCCATGGAGGACAAGTTTCAATGGAGCTTCCAGATTAAGAGAGATTAGGAAGAAGGATCTGGTGATCTAAAAATATTAACCAGTGAAAACCTTATGAATAGCTGCAGAACATTGTCTGAAATGATTGGAAAGCACTCAAAATACAACTAAGGAAGAGCTGTCTACTCAAAGTAGAGTTGAACTTAATGATAGGGATGGAAAAAGCTTTCAGGACCTACATGTGCTGATATGGCACAACTCAAAGAAATAGCTGCAAACATCCAATTAATAATTGGAAAGTGGAATGTACTAAGTATGAATCTAGGAAAATTGGAAGTCATCAAAAATGAAATGGAATGCATACAGATTGATATCCTAGGCATTATTGAGCTGAAATGGACTGGTATTGGCCATTTTGAATCAGACAATCCTCTGGCCTAATATGCCAAGAGTGACAAACTGAAGGGTATGGCACTGCATTCATCGTTAAAAAGAACATTTCAAGATCTATCCTGAGATATGCTGCCAGTGATAGGATAATATCCATACTCCTACAAGGAAGACCAGTAAATATGACTATTATTCAAATTTACATACCAACCACTAATGCCAAAGATGAAGAAATTGAAGATTTTTACCAACTCCTGCAGTCTGAGATTGATCAAACATACAAGCAAGATGTATTGATAATTACTGGTGATTGGAATGTGAAAATTGGGAATGAAGAAGGATCAGTCATTGGAAAATGCGGCTTAGTGATAGAAATGATGCTTGGGATCGAATGATAGAATTTGGCAAGATCAACAACTTCTTCATTGCAAATATATTTTTTCAGCAACATAAACAGTGACTATGCATGGACTTTGCTGAATGGAGTACACAGGAATCAAATCGACTATATCTATGGAAAGATACAATAGAGAAGCTCAATATTATCAGTCAGAATGAGGCTGGTGGCTGACTGTGGAACAGACCATCAATTGCTCATATTCAAGTTCAAACTGAAGCTGAAGAAAATTAAAACAAGTCCACTAGAGCTGAAGTACTACCTTAAGTATATCCAACCTGAATTTAGAGGCCATCTCAAGAATAGATTTGATGCATTGAACACTAATGACCAAAGGCGAGATGAATTGTGGTAGGACATCAAGAACATCATACATGAAGAAAACAAAAGGTCATTAAAAAGACAGGAAAGAAAGAAAAGACAAAAATGGATTTCAGAAGAGACTCTGATACTTGATCTTGAATGTAGAGTAGCTACAGCAAATGGGAGAAATGATTAAGTAACAGAGCTGAATAGAAGATTTCAAATGGCAGATTGAGAAGACAAAGTACAGAATTATAATGAAATATGCACAGACCTGGAGGTAGAAAACAAAAAGGGAAGAACACACTTTTGGCATTTCTCCAGCTGAAAGGACTGAAGAAAAATTTCAAGCCTTGAGTAGCTATATTGAAGAATTCTATGGGCAAAATATTGAATTACCCAGGAAACTTCAAAAGAAGATGGAAGGAATATACAGAGTCACTGTACCGAAAATAATTGGCCAACATTCAGCCATTTCAGGGGTTAGTATATGTCATGGATTGAGCTGTGTCCCCCCAAAAAATATCTGTCAGCTTGTCTGGGTCATGATTCCCAGTATTGTATGATTGTGTTATCTGATGTGATTTCCTTATGTGTTGTAAACTTTATCACTAGGATGAGATTACATGTGATCTTCCTATGTGTCGTAAATTCTATCACTGTGATGAGGTTATACTGATGAGGTTGACAAGATTAGTGTCTTAGTGCAATCTGTTTTGAGATATAAAAGAAAGAAGTGAGCAGAGACACATGGGAACCTCATACCACCAAGAAAGCAGCTCTGGGAGCAGGGCATTTCCTTTGGACCTGAGGTTCCTGTGCCGAGATGCTCCCAGACCAAAAGAAGACTGATGCATCACAAGGATCTTCCTCCAGAGATGACAGAGAGAGAAAGATTTTCCTGGAGATGACGCCCTGAATTTGGACTTTTAGCCTACTGAACTGTGAGAGAATAAACTTCTCTTTGTTAAAGCCATCCACTTGTGGTATTTCTGTTGGAGCAGCACTAGATGACTAAGACAGCATATGATCAAGAACTGATGGCATTGAAAGAAGAAGTCCAAGCTGGACTGAAGCGCTGGTAAAAAACAAAGCTCCAGGAATTGACAGAATATCAATTGATATGTTTTAACAAAAGGATATAACACTGGAAGCACTCACTTGTTTCTGCCATGAAATTTGGAAGACAACTACCTGGCCAACTCACTGGAAGAGATCCATATTTGTGCCCATTCCAAAGAAAAGCGATCCAATGGAATATGGAAATTATCGAACAATTTCATTAGTATCACACACAAGTAAAATTTTGCTGAAGATAATTAAAAAACCACTGCAGTAGTTCATCAACAGATAACTGCCAGAAATTCAAGCTGGATTCAGAAGAGGACATGGAACTAGGGATATCATTGCTGATGCCAGATAGATCGTGGCTAAAAGCAAAGAATACCAGAAAGATATTTAACTGTATTTTATTGACTATGCTAAGGCATTTGACTGTGTGGGTCATAAGAAATTATGGATAACATTGTGAAGAATGGAAATTCCAAAACACTTAATTGTGCTCATGAAGAACCTGTACTTAGACCAAGAGGCATTCTTCCGAACAGAACAAGAAGACACTGCGTAATTTGGGATCAGAAAGTGTGCATCAGGGTTGCATACTTATTCATGTATACTAAGCTAAGAATCTGAGAAACTGGACTATATGAAGCAGAACATGACATCAGGATTGATTGAAGATTCATTAACAACCTGTGATATGAAGACGGCGCAACCTTGCTTGCTGAAAGTGAAGAATAGTTGAAACACTTACTTATGAAGATCAAAGACTACAGCCTTCAGTACAGATTACACTTCAACATAAAGAAAACAAATATTCTCACAACTGGACCAACAAGCAACATCATGATAAATGGACAAAATATTGAAGTAGTCAATGATTTAGTTTTACTTGTTTCCACAATCAATACCCATGGAAGCAGTAGCCAAGAAATCAACTGATGGGAGCCTGCAGAAAGATGGTGATTTAGACTGATGCACCAGAATGTTCCCCTTCATCAAAGACCTGAGAAACCAAGTGAAACAGACAGAGATGACAATCTTGGAATCCTGAACATCAAATCAAAGGATGAATATTAGACCAAGCTCGAGTGGAAAGAGAGAGAAAACAACAGGTGCAGAGAGATACAGACATTTAGCACCTTGCCACCAGGCCCAGCACAGTGTAGTCATCTTGAGACAAAGCTCCTGGGTGAGGAGCACAGAAAGACAAGTATATAGAACTCATTACAGGAGAAAGTGATACTATGTAAACAAACCAGAAATGAAACAAGATGAACAGGACCACAGAGAAGGGAAGGAGCTGGGAACTGGGAAGGATCTACTCACCAAAGTCAGAGCCTAACCATTTAGTTGGGAAACAACCACTGAATAGTAAAACTGCACAGTAGCAACTAGAGGTCCCCCACCCAGCAAGCCTCTGTGCACCCCCCCACATTTAAATGGGCCAGACCCCTGTTGCTTGGGGCTGCCAGTCAGGAGTGCCCCTTGCAACTGTGACTGGCAGGAGCGGCCCCAAGCCCTTGCAGTCCGGCAATCACTGGGAGCACACCTGCTTCCCAGCAACCAACAGGGGTTCAGATGCTGCCTAGAAATCAGTGGGAGCACTCCTGCAGCCCATGGCCCCTGTGAGTGCACCTGCAGCCTGGTGACGGGAGAGAGTGCAGCTGCAGCCCAGCGACCGTAGGGAGTGCACCTGCAGTGCAACAATTAGTAGAAATGCACCTGCTTCCTGGTGACTGGTGAGAGCACACCTGCAGCTCGGCGACCACTGCAAGTGTACCTGCAGTCTGGCCACTAGTGCAAGTGCACCTGCAGCCCAGTGAACAGCATGAGTGTACCTACAGCCAGGCGACTGACAAGAATGGCTCTGCGTCTGCTGCCCAGTGACCAGCACCATCCCCCCAAGCCTGCATAATAACTGGACATGCACCCAACACCACTGACCAGCAACCAACAGGTGTGCCCCATGCCCTAACCCAGCAATTAGCAGATGCACCCTGTACACTCTTTCAATGATCCCCCAGCAAGGCTCAGAGGCATATCACATCACCAGCGACTGCCAGGTACATCCAGGCAGATTCCAATGATAAGCAGGCTCTGCCTGGGTTAACACCCAATGACTACCTGGCTGTAGTGAAGGCCATTCTAAAACCTAGCCAGTTTCCCCAGGCCAACCCAATATGCACTGAGACCCCTTGATCTTCCACCGCCTACTAAGACACCAATTTCTGGCCACCTGAAGTGCCTTCACCATCCATTTGGGTAACATGACTATCCTGTAGCTATGAATGTGATCTGTCCTGCTCTCCAGCAGATACATTAACTGCTAGCACCAACCTGGAAAGACCCCATGGTCCTACAAGAGCTATGGAGGAACACAGACCACCCAACACTTGTCACCACAAAACAAAATACCAAGATGAAGCAAATGAACATACTATCAATCAATAAATAAAATAACACTTTAATGTCTCAGATACAGCAGACAATATCAAATCATATAAAGATACAGGACAAGATGGTTCAAGCAAGTGACCAAAATAAAGGGATAGAAAATTTTCCTGAAGAAGAAACAATAATAGAACTACTTGATAAGGAATTCAATAGACTTACATATAGGATCCTCAAAGACATCAAGGAAAACACAGACAAAACTCTAGAAGAATTCAGGAAAACAATACAAGAACAAAATGACAAAATAAACAATTAGAAACCATACAAAAATAGCAACTAGAACTCCAGAAGCTTCACAATAAAATATTAGAAATAGATAACTCAATGGAATGACATAGAAGTAGCATTGAATCAATCGAAGAAAGGATCAGTGAAATACAGGACAAATCTCTTGATACTAATTTAACTGAGGAGCAATCAGAAAAAAAAATAAAGAAAAATGAAGAAAGCCTAAGAGTTATATGGGACACTATCAAGAGGAACAATCTAAGCACGATTGGAATTCCAGAACAAAAGGAGACCAAAAAAAAGTATGGAGAGAATTTTTGAAGAATTACTGACAGAAAACTTCCCTGATATCATGAAAGATGAGAAGGTTTCCATCCAAAAAGCTCAACAAACTCCATACAGGATAGACCCCAAAAGAAAGTCACCAAGACATATCATAATCAAACTTTCCAAAGACAAAGACAAAGAAAGAATTCTGAGAGCAGTTTGTGAAATATTACATACAAAGGGACACCAGAAAGACTAAGCTCTGACTTCTTGGCAGAAACCATGCAGGCAAGGAGGCAATGGGATAATGTATATAAAACCCTGAAAGGAAAGAATTGCCAACCAAAAATCATATATCCAGTAAAACTATCTCTAAAATACAATGGTGAAATTAGGACATTCCTAGATAAACATAATTTAAGGAAATCTGTAAAAATCAGGCCACTATCCTAGAAATATTAAAGGGAGCCATTTGGACAGAGAACCAGCTACATGAGATACCAATCAGAGATGAAGACATACAACAATATCACCCAGATACCAACACAGACAAAGAACTCTCAAAATTAAAAAAAGCTACAAAGCTGGAAACGGAACCGGAGATGTCAATCTTAAATTAATGACAACTTCAAAACAAAAAGGGAGACTGAATGGTATAGTTACAGAACTTTCATATGGAGAGGAAGTCAAGGTGATATCAAAAAATAGCAGACTGTTTTAACCATAGGATGATAAAGGTAAACATCATAGTAACCACAAAGAAAATTAGCAAACCTACCCACCAAAATAGAGAAGAAGAAAATAAAAAAGACCCAGTAAACACAAAATCTACAAAAGTGAAGGAAATGAAAAGACAATCCATGAACAAAAGAACTCAGCACAGAAAATGAAGCAGAACAAAGAAATCATCAACATCACAAAAAAAAATAACAAAATGACAACAGTAAATTCATATCTATAAGTAATCACATCGAATGTAAATGGTTTAAATGCATCATTCAAGCGACAGAGAGTGGCAGAATGGATAAAAAACATGACCCATCAATATGTTGCCTACAAGAGATACACCTTAGACACAAAGACATAAATAGATTAAAAATCAAAAGATGGGAAAAAAATGTATCAAGCAAACAATAACCAAAAAAGAGCATAAGTGGCAATATTAATACCTGGCAAAACAGGCTTTAAGTAGAACTCCATCATAGGAGACAAGGACAGACATTACACAGTGATTAAGAAATCAATCCACCAAGAGGATATAACCATGATAAATATGTGAGTACCCAATGACAGAGCTCCAAAAGACATAAAATAAACCCTAACAGAAATGAAAAGAGAAGTAGACAGTTCTACAATAATAGTAGGAGACTTTAACAGACTACTTCTGGTGATGGACAGAACAAGTAGAAAGAAACTCAACAAAGACACAGAAGATCTAAATAACACAATCAACCAACATGACCTCATAGACATATACAGAGCACTCCGTCCAAAAGCAACACAGTACACATTCTTCTCCAGTGCTCATGATCATTCTCTAGAATAGACTGTATTCTAGGCCACAAAGCAAGCCTCAATAAATTAAAAAATGTCAAAATAATAGGAAGTAACTTCTCAGATCCCAACGCTATAAATTTATAAATCAATAACAGGAAGAACAAGGGAGAAAAAAAAAAAAAAACAAGAAATACATGGAAACTGAATAATGCTCCACTTAAAAACCACTGGGTAGTAGAAGAAATTTAAAAATGAAATAAAAAAATTCCTAGAATCAAATAAGAATGAAAACACAGCATACCAAAACCTTTGGGACACAGCAAAAGCAGTGCTCCGAGGTCAATTTATAGCAATAAACACACATGTCAAAAAAGAAGAAAGGGCCAAAATCAATACCTTACCCCTAAACTTGAACTAATAAAAAGACCAGTAAAAGAAGGCCACAGTCTCCAGAAGAAAGGAATTAATGAAGATTAGAGCAGAAATACATGAAACAGAAAACAGAAAAACAATAGAAAAAATAAACAAGACTAGACACTGGTTCTTTGAAAGGATCAATAATATTGACAAACTGACAAAAGAAAAAAAAAGAATATGCAAATAACCTATGCAAGAAATGAGATGGGTGACATTACAACAGAACCAACTGAAATAAAAAGGATGATAACAGAATACTATGAAAAATTATACTGCAACAAAATTGAAAACCTGGAGGAAATGGACAAATTCCTGGAAACACACTACCTACCTAAACTAACAAAAACTGAGGTAGAAAATCTGAACAGACTCATAACAAAAGAAGAGATCGAAGAGGTCACAACAAAAAGAAAAAAAAAAAACTACCAACAAAAAGAAACAGAACCAACTGAAATAAAAAGGATAATAACAGAATACTATGAAAAATAATACTCCAACAAAATTGAAAACCTAGAGGAAATGGACAAATTCTTGGAAACACACTACCTACCTAAACTAACAAAAACTGAGATAGAAAATCTGAACAGACTCATAACAAAAAGAAAAAAAGAAAAAAAAAAAAACCAAAAAAAAAAAAAAACCTGCCAACAAAAAGAAAACCCTAGCCTGGATGGTTTCACTGTAGAATTCTACCAAACATTCAGAGAAGAGTTGACACGAATACTACTCAAACTATTCCAGAATATAGAAAAGGAAGGAATACTCCTGACTTCATTCTATGAAGCCAGCATAATTCTGATACCAAAGCTAGGCAAAGACACTGCTAAAAAAGAAAATTATAGACCAAAATCCTTCAGGAACATTGACACAAAAATTCTCAACAAAATTCTAGCCAATACATCATGACCAAGTGAAATTCACACCAGCTATGCAAGGATGGTTCAACATATGAAAATCAATCAGTATAATCCACCACATAAATATAACAAAGGAAAATAATCACTTGATCATCTTGATTGACACAGAAAAGATAGTTGATAAAGTCCAACACACATTGCTGATAAAAACACTCACCAAAACAGGAATAGAAGGAGAATTCCTCAACATAATTAGGGACATATACACAAAAATAGGGTCTCTATAAGTAGGAATTGACTCAATGACAACGGGTACACAAAACCGACAGCCAACATTATTCTCAATGGAGAGAGGCTGAAAGCATTCCCCCTGAGAATAGGAACCAGACAAGGATGCCCTTTATCATCACTCTTATTCAACATTTTACTGGAAGCCCTAGCTAGAGCAAAAGACAAGAAATGGAAATAAAGGGCATCCAAATTGGTAAGGAAAAAGTAAAACTATCCCTATTCGGAGATGATATGATCCAATACAGAAAGAATCCCAGAGAATTCACAAGAAAGCTATTGGAACTAATAGACCGATTCAGTAAAGTGGTAGCATACAAGATCAACGTACAAAAATCAGTCATATTCCTCCATACGAACAAAGAGAACTCTGAAAAGGAAATCAGGAAAGTAAATACCATTTACAATAGCTCCCAAAAATATAAAATACTTAGAAATAAAACTAACCAGGGATGTAAAACACTTATACAAAGAAAACTACAAAACACTACTTCAAGAAGCCAAAAGAAACCTTCATAAATGGAAAAACATATCATGCTCATGGATAGGAAGACTTAACACTGTGAAAATGTGAATACTACCCAAAGTGATCTATAAATACAATGCAATCCCAATCCAAATTCCAAGATTTTTTAACAAGATGGAAAAACTAATCACCGACTTTATACAGAAAGGAAAGAACCCCCAGATATGTAAAGCATTACTGAAAAAGAAGAACGAAGTAGGAAGCCTCACACTATCTGATCTCAGAACCTATTATACAGACATGAGAGTCAAAACAGGCTGGTACTGGTACAATGACAGACACATAGACCAATGGAACACAATTGAAAATCCAGACATAAAAATCCATCCACCTATGGACCCCTGATCTTCAACAAAGGGTCAAAGTCCAGTAAATGGGGAAGAGATAGTCTTTTCAACAAATGGTGCTGGCAAAACTGGATATCCATTTGGAGAAAAATGAAACAGGATCCGTACCTCATGCCATACACAAAAACTAACTCAAAATGGATCAAAGACCTAAACATAATACTTAAAACTATAAAGATCATGAAAGAAAACATAGGGATAATGTTAGGAGCCCTAATCTATGGCATAAATAGAATGTCCAGCATAATTAAAGATGCACAAACTCCAGAAGACAAATGAGATGACTGGGACCGCCTAAAAATTGAATACTTACACTCATTGAAAGACTTTATCAAGGCAGTAAAAAGAGAACCTAAATACTGAGAAAAAAATCTTTGGCAATGACATGTCTGATAAAGGTTTAGTCTCTAAAATATATAGAAAACTTAAACAACTCAACAACAAAAAGACAAGCAACCCAGTCATAAAATGGACAAAAGACATGAACACACACTTCACCAAAGAGAGCATTCAGACGGCTGACAAATACATGAAAAGATGCTCATGATCATTAGCCATGAAGCCTGTTGCCATTGAGTCGATTCTGACTCATAGAGACCCTATAGGACAGAGTAGAAGTGCCCCATAGGGTTTCCAAGGAGCAGCTGGTGGATTTGAACTGCTGACCTTTTGGTGAGCCGCCAAGCTTGGTAAAGTAGAGGGTCAGCGAAAAAGAGGAAGACTGTCCACAAAATGGATTGACACAGTGGCTGTAACAATGGGCTCAAACATAGCGAAGATTGTAAGGATGGTGCAGTACCAGGCAGTGTTTATGTTGTACATAGGGTTGCTGTGAGTGGGAACCTACTTGATGGCACCTAATGACAACAACACTAAGTACCCTGGTGGCACAGTGGTTAAAGCACTCAACTGCTAACCAAAAGGTCAGTGGTCTGAAACCACCAGCTGCTCCACGAGAGAAAGATGTGACAGCCTGCTTCAGTAAAGACTTATGCAATCTCTGAGTAGGAATCAATTAGATGGCAGTGGGTTTGGTATGGTTTAGTGAGTACCCAAACTTTAAGAGAAGATGTGAGTGACAAGATCCATGTATACAAGGAACTTATTAAGAAAATATTCTAACAAACTCTCTGAATCATCCAACAGTTTGGAGGCACATTTTTGCTTTTGTAAACTGACTACGAAGAGATGACAGGAAATAATGGACAGATGAAATAGGTAATAAGAATGGTGTTGTTTGAAAGTTGAGAGCTTTGGACATTTTTCACTTTGGTAGACCTACACAATGCTGAAGAGTCTAGCAGAATTGAAAAAATCGTATCTGAAATCTGATTCTTGGTGCACCCACTCTAGGACGTGAGGATCTGAGATAATTAATAGAAATTTATCTTAAAGTTGCTGACATCGGTTTACAAAGAGGCTACTGACAAGACTTGGTGCTGTGGAACACAGACTTGACGTGTAATAAAACCGAAGTTAATTCTATCTGCCAAAACATTAGAAAAATATATGTATCAAATAGAAATAATTAGTTATGTATCTAAAAATACACACAATGGATTTTTATAGTGAGAGGAAGCACGATAAAAAATGAAAAACTTGTGAGTGCTCCTTTAAAAGTATGGGTTAGATACAGAAGACATTGTTTTGCATCTTTCTATTTCTGAAGTATTTAGTTCAGATATTTATCGACTTTATTGTGTAACTCGATTTTACATTTTACGCATAAGAAGCTAGATGAATTTTTCTGTATTGCAACTCTTTTTCTTTTCCTTCTTCAATATGTACTTTCACTTGGGCTAGTTTATAATTGCAGTCTTACTACTTTATTGCTGTGTTTTATTCCTAATATAATGTGCTTACATATTAAAGGGTGATATAATGCACAAATGTTACTGAGTATGGGAACTGATGGCATAATTTTCCCTTGACCTTGGATCTTGATAGTTGCTAGAATCATGAGGAGAGAGTTTTTTGGCCACTTGGGAGACTAACAAAGGCATTAATTTTAAAACTAGACTGGAGTAATTACCATTACATTTATTTTAGAGGTTAATATTTGTGTTATTTCCTCTGACTGCCTGGCTTTACGGAATGTTATGCCCACCGCTTTTATTAAATCAAGGTAATAGAGGAAATAACAGTGTTATTAACCTCTAACACTGATGAAAAATTAGTCTTAAGTAAAACATGGTTTAAAATCAGAGCAGTTGTGTTAGTAGTCTGGCTGGTCCCTTGAGGAAGCACAGTAAGGCTTTGTGTTCTCATTGTGTCCATACTTACTATAAAAGTAAAAACAAAGGATAACGTGAAATAAATCTCTAGGGATAGGGATTAGATTTTAATTCATACTGGTACTCTTACTAATAAAAGTTGTAGGTTTTTATGACATTACACAAATAAATATTGATCCAAAAGAGTACAACTTTTCCATGATTACAGACGGAATTAGTTTTGATAACTTGATTACTTTGCAGAAAAGCACTTAAGAATTTAATATATAATAACTGACTCCGTTAGAAGTCTCGAGTAGGAAGTTTCCAACTACAGATATTTTTAAGCTGGGAATTACTTTAGAAAACTTCTCCTTTCCATGCTTGTTTGAATAGAAAAGAATACTTTTCTTAAAAGTGATTTTTGTTATCTAGGCAGAGAGAAGTCTTGCCTCCCTGGCTATAATAAATATACTACGTGGTTATGTGGGGTGTTTATTCTATTCAGGACCATAACGTAAGTGTCTCAAAGAAATTCATTAATTTTAGACAAATGTGAAAATATATACTTAATACATAAAATTAGGGTAATAGTTCATTATAGAAAAATATTTTTTGCAGAAGAGTTTGATATCATAGTTTATTGATTAATTTAATCCTACATATGCTTTATGTTTGATTCATAAACTTTTCTTTAAATTTAGTGTCATGGTTTGTATGACGTCCCCCCAAAAATGTGTGTATCAATTTGGCTGAGCCACGATTCCCAGAATTGTGTAGTTGTCCTCCATTTTGTGATTGTAATATTAAGTTAAAGAGGATTAAACTGGAATTGTAACACCACCCTTATTCAGGTCACATCCCTGATCCAATGCAAAGGGAGTTTCCCTGGGGTGTGGCCTGCACCACCTTTTATCTCTTATAAGAGATAAAAGGAAAGGGAAGCAAGCAGAAAATTGGGGACCTCATACCACCAAGAAAGCAGTACCAGGAGCAGAGCATGTTGTTTGGACCCGGGGTCCCTGTGCAGAGAAGCTCCTAGTCCAGGGGACCATTGATGAGAAGGCTGACAGAGACAGAAAGCCTTCCCCTGGAGCTGACGCCCTGAATTTGGACTTTTAGCCTACTTTACTGTAAGGAAATAAACTTCTCTTCATTAAAACCATCCACTTGTGGTATTTCTGTTATAGCAGCACTAGATGACTAAGACATTTAATATTAAGGTAACACATCTTCTCTATCAAGTAAAAAGCATACATGTATTTAAAGACTGCCAGACACTTATTAGTGAATTGCCAAATAACTTGAAGGTGATGTTTCTATTGTGGAATAAAATACACCTTTTAATTGTAAGGGTATTGTTTTCTAAACTACTCAGTGTATTTGCTACCATGATTTTGAAAGTAGTGAAGTATGAAAAGATTTTCTTTTAATTAATTACTGTTATTTTAAATATAGAAATAATATAATTTAGAGATATATTGAAACCCTGGTTGCACAGTGGTTAAGAGTTCAGCTGCTAATTAAAAGGTCGGAAGTTCGAGTCCACCATCTGCTCCTTAGAAACCCTGTGGGGCAACTCTACTTTGTCCTATAGGGTGGCTATGAATCTGAATTGATCCAATGGCAATGGATTTAGGTTTTTTTTAAGAGATATATTACTGAGATAATATTATTGAGAAAGAAAGTTAGGTTTTATTTATTTATTCAAAGGATTTGTGGGGAACGATAATATGTTTGAAAGCTTTTATATGAATTAAATTAAACCATATATATGAATGTGTTTTATAACTATGCAATTATATATTACATAATAATATATCCTCATAACTTGTGGTGGCCAATTTACTTGGAATATGTATAAACTTCATTGCATTTCTATAATGTATATTATCTAATAAAAAGAATAAAGAAAAATAGGCGCTGTATTTCTTAATCTTTAGGAAAATACACAATGCTGTTGCATGAACACCCCTACGTAAAGGCTCAACATCCCCTTTACTTTTTAAATTAACGACCACTTCAATGGTTAATTGGGTATTTCCAAGCCAGTAAATTACCCCTCAACATTACTGACTGGAAGCTTAGTTAGTATTCGAAACAAGGCTTTCACAAATGAACTCTCCAACAAAAAGAAAAGGAGGCATCAAATCTGCATTGTGGATGTGTTTGGCTCTCTCATTCTAAACACATTAGTACACTGTATTTTCCCAGTTAGAGAGGCTTTTGTAAACTGAGCATGTGGCTGTTTAAATGCCCAGCAGGGCATCCAAGGGCTGCAAAAGAAGGAAAAATTATTTGGAAAAATTTGCATTCGTTCTAGGACAATGTTAAATATTTTACAGCCGTTTTATTGCTATTCTTGGGCTGTTTGAGCTGTCTTTCATGTCAGAAGCCCTTTCCTGCTTGCAGATCATCCGGAAGCATTCTGCTGCGTGCTCTTTGCCTAACCTAAGTTCCTCCAGGGCCCTGGGCCTTTGATCAAGGATACTGTTTGCAAGCTGGTTAAAAATAGGAGACTGCTGGGATAAGCCTGGGTCCTGACAGTGAGGAAAGAGCCCTTTCCTTTTTCTTTTTCAAATTTGTTCACTTGTTTTTTAGAATTGGAACACTTGATCTCACCACAGAGGGATAGTGGTCAGGAATTCGGGCATGCTTAACGTGAAAAAAGTTTAAAAGCAAAGAAAATTTATTAAACAGTTCGACTTCTTGAAACCACCCTTATCATTTCAGTAAGTTAATGTCCTGAGAGAAAGGAGTAAATTGTTTTCTCTGGGTATAAAGCAAGCAATACTTGATTGTCTTGCATTTAAGATACACTACTTGATGTATAATTTTCTAACTTCTACCTCAGAGGATGGCTTTTAAAAGCAAGGGATTTATGTTTTTAGTGAAAGAAAGACGTCTATGATGTTGATAGTTCTTCGCAAACCAAACATAAAAGAGTAATCATATAATAAAAGTCATAGTTAAAAAATATATCATTATAAGGATAAAATTAGGATAAAAATGATGCACAGTTTTATTATTTATACTTCTTACCTTTTATCAGTACTTTCTACTTTGTTTACTTATTGAAAACTAAATCACAAGACTTTATTATACACGATTTTTTGGTTGTAGGCTTTCATTATCGTTGGCTTAAGCAACAAATCAAATATTCCACAAGCCATGAAATTAGAAACTTATTTGAAAATTAAACATAATCTAGATGGTAAAAGTGCATTAACTTTGGATACTAGAATATCAATAGGACACTCTGTATAGAATATTTAGTATGAAATAAAATGTACCAGAAAGGATCTTGAAGGCGTGATGAATTTCTGAGCTCTGTGCCAGCACATAGGACTATTTATTTGTTAATTTACCTAAATAAAGATCTGTGCAAAGCCAAATCCTATAATGCAAAGCAGAATATGAGAGTGTTATAAAAGAGACTAAAAAGATGTTTGTTTTAATGCCACGTCCATTCTTGACAGTTACAGAGCCTGCATAAAATTTGGGAGGACAAAGAGGAGTTAGTCAAAGAAAGAACTGTAGGAATAAATTTGGTGGGGGGATGGGTTTTAAGGCAGAAGAATCAGCTTATACAAATTTCAGGACAAAAGAGAGTTCAGAGAGTACCTTAAACTACAAGTAATACAGTTTTGCTGGGCTGGGGTACTGGGGATGAGACCTGTGTTCCTTGTGTAGGGGGTGTTGGGAGGTAGAGGGCGAAGTGTGGGTTGGGCTGAACTGGGCTGGAAGTGGAGGTTGGGGTAAACAGGCAAGGGCCGGATCATGAAAGAACAGGTGTGCTGTGTGCATTGAGTTATATCGATATTTTTTCTTTAATCAAAGTGTACAACTTGTGCTGCTGGGTTTATGTATTAATCATATTTTTAAATTCCTATTTGCCTAAATTTCAACATAAAGCAGGAAACTTTATAAATTGTTCTCATGTTTGTGTTTAAATATGTGTGCGATAACTTATGTTCCAGCAGACACAATATTGTGGTTTAATCAGACCAAATTTTATAACACAAATAATTTTATATATAAGAAATGCTCCAATCCATATCTTCAGAATGGAGACAGTCATCTCTAAAAGTCCAATTCAGAGATTTTTTTGAGCATGATATTGGGATCACCAGTGCTTTGAGTATCTTGACCTGCAGTATAGTCACCCTTGTCATGCTGCAAAATTCTAGGATGGGTCTTTGTTATCTCTATCTCAAGGTGAAAATAGAATTTTGCATACCAGCTAAAAGTATTTTACTGACAAGATGGAATATACGTTTGACTAATGTCTGGAAAATCAACTTGTTCCCAAGTTATTCAAGGACTTTAGAAGAAATCACTGAAGTTTTGTGATTTCCTTTTATGATATTTTCTGGTAAAGTCATTTGGCCACTAAGCCTTGGAAAGTTAATTAGATCTCTTGTAATGAGTGAATGTACCCAATCACACATGATTTGGGAATTTATTTATTAGTTTTAAAACTGTTATTGTTCAGGCAATAACAGAGGGATACTAAATTTAACTTTCTTTATCGTGCAATATTGTTCTAAGTTTGCTTGCTTTATGGCTCCTATAATGAAAATTATTAAAAATGAGCACTAAGTCCCAACTTAAATGAAAGTTACCTGTGTTGCTCAAATATGTTTTCATCTACAAGTCTAGCAAATAACTTGTATGTAAATTTGAATCTGCATAGAGATTTTGGGGACAAGTATAATAGCGGTAAATTGGGTATTTTATATGCACCAGACGTGGCCTCTGAATGGCAATTTTGTTGGTCAAGGAGTCACCCTAAATAACAAGGAAGCTGTAAGAAAAGCAGGAGGAGGGAGTGAGGAAGGTAAGATTTGACACCACTGTGTGATTAAAGTAGAAAAATATTTTTATAACCGAGTTATCTATCTCATTTGTCTCTCTTTCTTTTCCCGTTTTTTGTCCTCAACTTTATCTTTCTTCTTTATCCTGTTCTCCTTTGCTAGAATGTTAAGCTGTAGGCTCTACTTTGGGTTTAAGTAGGATGGATAAGTACCAGAGATTGTGACATTTTGAATTTACCAAAGGGCTTTTATTTGAAAATTGTCAGGGCATTGTTGTAAGACAAGCAGAAAAAAATGGGAGGGAAATAAAAATAATTTAGCCTTAATATCCATTAGATTTTTCTGTTACATCCACAAAACTCTACAGAGAATGTCATGTAGGTTTTTTCCATGAGGGAGGAAATAGACTGCATGGTCACCACTGTGGAACTCCATGGCAGATTTGGCATATGTCATCAACATCAACATTTCATTCACTGTAAGTTCTCATTAAATTTACTCTAATAAAGAACCAGAAAAAGTCCATGTGCTCAAAAGAAAGCAGAGGGAAGAGCTAAAGCATTAAAACAATGCTCAATATGTATTTAATGTATTTACATTAACTTTTATAGAATAATTATCCTTTCTAAATATAGAACTGTTAACTCAATATTTATTATGGTGTAGCTACTACAAAGGCAAAAATATACATTTGATTATTTTAATATCAATTATTATTTTAATAGGTCAATAAGTATTCACCTTATATATAATTTTACATAATGAAAAAACTTATTACCTTTTCTAACGGCTGATCTATGAAGGAAAAGTTATTCCATAGAGGCTTATTATATAGATGTGTCAGGAATTTGTAATATGTTATGGGTTATCTTCCTAAGGAAGAGAGAGTAATGTTCCATAAGAGAAAGATATTAATTAGCGCTATTATAGAACCTCTGTATACTAAATCAGATTCTATTAATAAATTAAATCTTCTTCAGGAAAAGACATAAAGCAATCCTAAAAGTGGCTACCATACCAGATAGCACAATTCTAGAAGAATAATCTGCCAAGGTTTTTTTTTTTGTGTGCTTTAATCATCTTCTATCTCAGATATTCTCTTTTGGGGTGTTCTCTGTCTGTTTGGTATTTGTATTCTCAGATTTTGGCATACCATACTTCTAGAGACTGGGGAGTTGTGGAGAACTTCTAATAAATGCTACCAAGTAACTATGGGAGAGATTATAGCTATTATAAATTCCCAGTTTAATAATTCCAAAATATCTACTATATCTGAGTTTGGTTCTTATGTTTTCCTTGTCTCTTCAGACTTTGTTTTTTGCTTTTTAGCATGCCTTGGAATTTTCTGTTGAAAGCCAGACATAATATAGTGTGTAAAAAGAACTGAGATAGATAGGCTGAGGTAGATAGTGTGGGGTTTTATGTCTATCTTGCTAGGAGTTGGCTGTGTTTACTTTTTTTGGTAGCTGTGATATCGGAGGCTAAAATTTCCTCTAGTGCCCTTGCTTTTGTTTCTTCTGTTATTATTGGTATTCGCTAGAGACTCTTTCTTAAATAGAGTCTGAAGCTTGCAGCTCTTTCTGATGTAATCCTCTGTTATTATACAGGAGCCCTATTGATGAGGTGGTAAAAATGTGGAGGGAGGGGAAACATCTCTAGACCTATGATTAGGTCTCAGTCTTTTATTGAGCCTATCCCTGGGCTGTAACTTTCACCAGAACTTGGCTTTTTTTCCCCTCTTAGATGAGACAAGGCTATAGAAAATGGAATTTGGGGTATTTCCCTTCCCCAAGTCAGTTAGGCTTTGGTAAAATAGTTTCCCTTGAGGGTAGGTCTTGTCAAGGAGAACAGAAAACTCTAGTGTATTTCAAAATGGTTACTTTTCCTTTTCTCCTGCTTAAACCACAAGGTGATTTTTCTTATATCTTCTTACTGAGAACCTGGTTGGGCTTTTGGAGGTAAAACTCTCAAAACTCGAAGATTGGGCCCTCTCGGAGTTTTAAGTCTCTAGCTTGTCCCCACTGAGCCTGCAGGAATTTGTCAATTACATTTAAGTGTTCCTACTGATTCTGGCTCCACTGCTTGTCTTCTGCTCCTGGGCTTTCCCTCCCTGTGAGCTGTGATTCTCCTCATCAGTCTGTCTGTCTCTCCAGTTTTGGGGAAAACAATTTTCCCTGTGACATCAATTCACTGTTAGATATAATAAAAGCATTTGATTTTCAGTTTGTTTGGCTTTTTCTTGTTGCAAGAAAGCGAATGATGACTTCAAACTTTTAAATGTAGGATAGGAAACCAGAAGTTTTTAGTTGCCCTACAACAGGCTATAAAATAATTTCTTTAAAAACATAATTTCTCCCATAATTTAATTTATTAAGCTGTCAAAGGATGGACCTAGTTAAAATATATTTTACTTTTAAAATTGTCTGTTTGTTAAGTCCCAAAAAGTAAAAGTAATATAGATGATTTGTCTTTGCACGTCACTCTTTCTCTAGTCAGAATGGCTAAAACATGTTATGTCTACTCTTCTCCTCCCCCTTAAGTTAAAGAAGTTTTGCATTTACATTCAGAATCAAAGAATCTATTTATTTTCTCCAGAAAGATAATTTTAACACATACACACAAATATGTATAGTAGATTGTACTACTGTTCTCAATTATTCATTGCCTCCTTACCCTTAAGAGGATAATGCATTCCTGTTTCATTGATTTTAGACTTGACCATATGACTTGCTTAAGCCAATGGATATGCCATATCTGAGTAGAAGATCTTTTGCTTTTGGCCTCGTGCATGAGAACAGCATGAGATGGGTGCTGCTTCTTCAGCCTAGACCCTGGGATTAGAAGACAAATGGAGACGACCCAGCAGACTTACAGCCTGCAGTAGAGCTCCAGTCAGCCAGTAGTCCTCATTTAATGTGGACAAGAAATAACTGCTTGTTGTTGCTAGGTCTGAGATTTTGGAATTACTTTTTACACAACAAATATTATCTAATACACGTCTATAATATTACTACTATAACAAGTATTATTATAATGTTTACAATAATTATTGCACCCATACGCTTGTACAGTATTGAAGATTGCAAGCTGCTATCAAATAGATGATCTTATTTGAGCCTCACCGCTACATAAGTATAGGTGAGTTAATGCAAGTTAAAAGAAGTTAACGAATTCTCCCAAGGTCTAAGTGCTATTAAGTGGAAGAAAAGGACTTGAACTCAGGTATTCTTATTTCAAGGTGTTGTTTTTCTGGGTCTTATTTTACTAATCTCCAATCCACTTTATAAACTTCTTAAAGGTTGCACCTCATCTCAATTGTCCATCACTCCACCTCACGGTGACTCTGCCTGTATAGGTACTTCATGTGTACTAATCCCTAACTGGCATTTCAAAGGCCTCCCACTGACCTCAGGGGAAAAGATTAAAATCCTTAGCATGTTCTACACCATTCTGAATTGTCTAAGCTCTATGTATCTCCTAGCCTCAAATTCCTCGTTAGTCACCTCTTGATTGATCTCTGGCCTACAGCTGCACTGACTTTCTTTCAAAGTCCAGGGCAAGGTCATGCTTCCTTCAGCCACGGGGCTCTGTGTATTTTATTTTTTTCTGCAAAATGCTTCCTCCTCACTCAAAATTTCCACTGTGTACCATCCCCTCTCTCCTCCCAGTCTAGGTCACTCCTGCTCTTTCTTCAGCTCTCCCATCTGTAGTCAATAACTGGGAACTGTCTCCTGACTTCTTTGATTAGATCAATCCCCACACTCTGAAAAGACATTTACTTCTGCCTTGGTTGTGATTGATGTGGCTCTCTTTATATAATGTCTTTAAATTCCATTTTTTACCTGTTACTATTATTTTATTATTAGGTATTTATTTAGCTCATACCAGCACCTAGCACACTGCCTGGTACATAGTAATTACTCAACAAACATTTCATAAATCAATGAATGTTCAGATACAACACTAGACATTAATTAACTGAGCAGCAATGGGTGCAGCTGTGCTGACAGTGATGGAATAGGAGTGTTTTAAGCTTGGATAAGGGGAGAAATCTGTTGTATGGAGTTGGAAATAGCAATGAGAAGGAAATGTGGTGTGAAGAAGGCAAGGGGTCGTGTGCAGCCATTGTAATATCACTAAGCAATAATCAGAAACATAATAGAAAACATTCTCATTGGATATATCTACACAAGGCTCACCACTCTGAGGAAGCATATGCCAATAACTCATTTCTCTTTAATGGCCCAACTCTTCAAACTGCATTTCCAGTTTTCACAGAAGTTTTGTTTCCTGACTTGATCATCAGTAAAACTTCGAGGTTTTCATGTGTTTTCCCAAACCTATCATTTTAATATCATTTTATTTCCTGAGGTCCGTGTAAGTCTATTTTCTTTGCAGGTTTCACTCTTTTTTTTTTTTTTTTCCCTTGAGTAAGCATCAAATTTTATCACTGTTGGGTCAAGTATGAAAAATTTACTCCCTTCTGCTATTATTTACTCATGAAGTCATCCTATTTATTCATGCCTATAGTTTCACATATCTTTTCTTTCCTATCCTCTTTATTTCCAAGTACAAATCTATTAAGAGTTTTTCTTCCTTTCACTGAGTCTGCTTCCGTTTCATAGATGGCAATATAAGATTCTCACTAAAACAAAAACAACCAACGAAACAAAAACACTTCTTCCAGGATTTCTGATAAAGATAGGGATGTGTGTGGGTATTGGCCTTAGGCCTTTGAAAATATGTTGGTTCATGGTGATAAAAAGAGAGAAGTGGGATGGGAATAAAACAAAGTAGGAATAGTTTGCCTACAAGAGACTGAGATTAGATGCAAGGATCCAATTTGAGAAGGATGAGGGAGGCATGAGTACTGATGTGTGCCAAAAGTAATTGAGCATAAGCAGGCATACTTGAGTTGTAGGCTAGCCTGGGAAACATCTAAAGATGAGCTACAGGGAAAGCTAAGAGCTCATCGCAACTCCTGAGTGACTGCATCAGAATGAACTTGAATGCCAATATATACATGACATCTCTCAACCTGGTTCCTCCCTGTGCACACTCAACTCATCTCCAACGAAAATTGATTAAAGTAGAGCTACCATTGCACAGCCCAGAGTCCCATCAACTCCTCAATGATCTCAAGATCTTCACTCTTTTAAAAGCTTAGGAGCTGGTTAAGGAAGCCTTATCATTTATCTATTAAAAATGACAGATACACATTTTCTCCTACTTGTGTAAGAATCTATTATGGCATCTACAAAGGATTGATTCTAGATAGCTGAATGCAGTTTAGAAACTTTCCTATCACTGCCAAAATGGGTGATGGCACAGATTTAGTAGTCTAAAACAGTAAGTTTAGCTAGAGTTCGCTGTCACTTGACATTTGTTCATCAAGTAAAATCCTCTGTTCTAAGTCTGAACCAAGACATCAAAAAAAGTTATTTCATGACACTTTCTGTCACCAACTTGGCAATATCCCTTGCCTACCCTGCCTTTTTTGACCATGTCCATTGTAGGGTCTTCAGGCAGAAATCTAACACTACATTCTGAAACTCTTAATTTTTGATCTGATGTCTTTGTTTCACTCTGCCACTATTCCTGTCTGTCTGATCTTTTCATAGTTCCTTTACTCCTTTATCTTTTCTTCTTTTCCCCACCGTCTTTCTTGAAGGCACTGTGCCACTGTGTTTATTGATCCACATATCATCTGCCCATCTTTGCTGTCAGCTTCCTGGTCATCTTCAGCCAGGATAGGATGCTGTTACTTTACAACATATTCTTCCTTGTAATATAACATATTGTAGTGTTTCAGTAAAAAATATACATTTTTATTTATTTAAAAATACTTACAACACCACACTTACTTTTTATAAAAGTAGGTCTGTCCTCTGTGATCTCTCCTTGTCATCTTGCTGGGGAGTATAGCAGTTTATCACAGAGATTTTTCTTATGACTAAAGAGCACCAGAATCTAAGCTTTTGCATATAGGAATAATAATAACTACTTTTTGTTTAGAAATCTGGTTTCTGAATAAGGAGAAAAGATGTATTGTGCTACAATCCTTGTATTATTTTCATGAAAACATAGAGGAAGGATGATTTAAATGGCGTGTTCATCATTGCATGTTCTGGATGCCTCTACAATGACCTTGTTATGTGGTTTGTGTCTCTCCCTTTTGCTGTGTAGCTTCCATTGGATTAATCTGATGGTTCGTGAAAGTGAGAAAAATAATTTTCTCTATTTTTAGCAATAAAAGAGCAGAAACACTCTTTAGGTATCTTTACTGGAGCTTTCTCTTCTCTTTGGTACCAAACATAAAAGGAGAATGATAAGTTTATTCACTGCAATGCAGAATTATGTAATCATATAAAATAATTTTAGATTATACCTTCAATATGTGAAGCTAATTATAGGTTGTCTATTATGTGTCAGATGTTGAACCAGGTACTTTACCATATATTATTCTTGATAAATATTATTATTCTTATTTTACATGTAAGGAAACAGAAGTTCATAGGAGCTAAGATACTTTCACAATGGTATGCAATAAGCGACGGAGATGAAATCTGAGTCCAAGTCTGTGCAATCTTTCCATTACACCATTGCTATTTATGTGCAACTAACATATATACATGCCTACATATATTTATTTCTATATTTTCATCTTGGCATGTAATATGTGCTATTTCTTACCTTAAAACTAAATTGTATTAATTACCATAAATATAAAGTTGAGGCTAACCACTTCATTAATATTGCAAAGTTAATCCACATAATCACCTTATAAGTACATGGCATGGACCAATTCTAATTGCCAAGCGAATCCAAGAGGAAGAACTGCCTGAACACCGACAGCTTTATTGGATGCCTCAGGAAGCAGGGAATTAGACTGATTGCTTAGACTTCAGGCTTTCAAATTACAGCCTGGCATTTTAGTCATAGCAATTTAAATTTTAATTCCAAAAAAGGCTTAAGACCAAGTCCATCATCTGACTTTTTTTTTTTCCTCCCATATTTTTTGGAAAAAGAACAAATTATTTTAAGATGTATCTTGTGGACCTGCTAGGAAATTTTTCTAAGTGTTTTTGTCTCTGAAATGAACTTAATATGTGTTCATCCTTTAAGAACAGTCTGTCTGGTATAGGCAGAAGTTGAGTCCCCATGGTAAACAAAATTGCCTCAGGCTTGCTTGAACATGCATTTTCTAAGTAGTGGGCACAGAGACAGGGTAATTGGCTACCTCCTGGTTGTAAGTATAGTTATGTTAAATGTAGGCCTGAGGGGAAACTCCATTTTGGGTTGTAGTTTATTATTAGGTGAGGAAATTACTGGACACCTCCAGCTGCCATTAATCAGCCACAGAGTCAGACTGGAGCCAAGTGCGAAGCCTGTGGGTGGATTCTGCCCAGCACTGTGGAAATACAAGAAGACAGAGACAAATGTTTTCCAGCCTAGCTCACTAAACTCTGCCCTTTCACAGTCTTTAACATGCGTGTTCAAATTGATTTAGTCCATTTACCCCCTCAACCTAACCATCTATTTTCTTTGAAGACTGACAGTTTTATGTGTTGCTACCATGTTATTATGTGTTGCTGCTCTGCCGGTAGCTATAGTATTTCAGAAACATTTACTTCCAGACACAAAGGATGAGCAAGGAGGGGGATGGAGAGAAAGGGAGGTGAGGGCGCAAAACGTGTCCATCATGGCATGGAGATTTTCTCTCTCTCTGTTTCCTTTATTCCTTTTCTGTGTCAATGATTTCCATGAAAAAGCCTTGAATACAATTTCCCACTTGAGAAACACATCTGTCAGGTGATGTCAATGCCTGGCTTACTCCTCTTCCTGTTGGGCTGCAAACATGGCATTCTCTCATGGTCCTGGAATGCTGACATGGTCGAGTGGCGAAAGCCAAATACAGGTAGGGTCAAGCTGAAAAAGGACGGGGCCCTTCTCTCCTCAGCTTAGCTTTGGAGGGAAAGGGAAGGATCTAAGAGCAATGTATTGTCTTTCCTGCTATGCAAATTCAGAAATGGGGGATGGTGGAGATTAAAAACCAGGACAGTAAATAGTCTTTTGTCAGCTTTAGTGATGTCAGTCAAGACATTCCAAGTACTTGTCCAACGGGAGACATTTGCCTCGGGGTAAGCAGAAATTCAGATTTGACCCTCACCCTCAAATTTTTGGAACTGGATCAAAGTGTCTTATCTGAACATGTAAGAATATTTCTGGCACTGAAGGCCAAAGACTAGAACTCAGAGTTAAAATAAATACTCAGAGAAGAAAAGGAAACAGTGAGGTTAAAGGTTGGATCAGATATGAACCTCTAAGCTCTCTCTGACTGTACCATACCCTTGTTTTATTCCATCCGGTTTTCATGTACTAATCTGTGCAGTGGCAATCAGTGAGACTCTTTTTTTCTCTTCCTGCTTTTGTGTTGAAAGTAGAATACAACTGCATTGATTTATGTGGACAAATAAAAATAAAATAAGTCCACTTGAAGTGTGTAATCAGATACGAGTATTTTCCATAATTTCCTTTGGATAAGTATTTTGTGATGCATTATATCTGATTCTATTTGAATAGCCATAATTATTACCCAGTAATAGAAATGCATTTTTAAATGGTACCTTTACAATAAATTAACCATTTTATAATGAAATAGAATTTGGGGGAGTGACACTGGGTGAAGTATGATTACATGTATGTAAGACATATAAAGGAGTCCCCGGGTAGTGCTAATGGTTAAGCACTTGACTACTAGCCCAAAGATTGCAGTTCAAACCCTCACAGAGATGCCTCAGAAGACAGACTTGGAGATCTGCTTCTGAAAACCCCATGGAGCCTCTCTACTCTGCACACGTAATCACCATGAGTCTAAATAACAACAGAGTATATATATATATATCTCCACTGCCGAGTCAATTCTGACTCATAGCGGCCCCACAGGACAGAGTAGAACTGCCCCACAGGGTTTCCAAGGAGCTCCTGGTGTATTCAAACTGCTGAGCTTTTGGTTACCAGCCATAGCTCTTAACCATTACTCCACCAGGCTTTCCTAAATGTATGTATATAATACTATAGTGTAGATAAAACTTATGGTTCAAGCTTTTAGTCTCCCAGTGACTCTCCAGGTGGGTCCTCCTTGGGCTGCTGGAGGTCATTGGAAGGGAAGGTGGGCATGGAGACTATGTGGTAACCCTTTCCTCATAAGCATTTAGATGATGGTCTGTTGTTTTCCTTCCGATTGTCCGGGTTTGCTTGGTTGACTAATCAGAGATCACTTCAGTGGTACACGGAGTTCCTCTGGAGCAGGGCCCTATAGAAAAATGAAGCATGTGGTTATTCAGCCAGACAGTCAGTCTCTGTTTGCTGACCATAGAATGGCCGAGAAAGCTTTACTGACATTCACCCTTGTGTTGAAATATGGATGTCTTTTTGGTGCTTGGAGCATTGATTCAATACCGCTTTGCAAGTCTGAGGGTAGCCAAGTGAATTATCTATACTGCTTTCTGCAACAACTGAATTTTTTTTTATAGAATTCCATGCAAATATCATTTGGCAACATAAACCTTATTTAGTATGAAGATCTGGTAGATCACAGAACTACTGTAGGGACTCTTACCCTGACAGTGAACTTTAAAAATTATTTAAAGTCTCTTTTTAAAGGACAAAAACTACTTTGTAAAACCTACTTTGTCAATTAAAAGTTGCCTTTATTTATTTGGAAATGTGATACAGAGGCTTTTTAACACTCTCAGGAGTGGAAGATTGTATGAAAATTTTTTCTGAATCCAAAATTGGGATATACATTATAAAATGAGTTGTTGTTGTTAAGTGCTGTTCTGACTCAGTGACCCTATGTACAACAGAATGAAACCTTGCCCGGTTCTGCACCATCCTTACAATCGTTGTTGTTCTCAGGCCCATTGTTGCAGCTACTGTGTCAGTCCAACTTGTTGAGGGTCTTCCTCTTTTTCACTGACCCTTTAATTTACCAAGCGTGATGCCTTTTCCAGGAACCGGTCCCTCCTGATAATTTCTCCAAAGTATGTGAGACGAAGTCTCACCATCCTCACTTCTAAGGAGCATTCTGGCTGTACTTCTTCCAAGAAAGATTTGTTGGCAGTCCATGTTATATTCAATTCTTCACCAACACCATAATTCAAAGATATCAATTCTTCTTCGGTCTTCCTCATTCATTGCCAAGCTTTTGCACGCATCTGAGGCGACTGAAAATATCACTCCTCGGGTCAGGTGCACCTTAGTCCTCAAAGTGACATCTTTGCTTTTCAACACTTTAAAGAGATCTTTTGCAGCAGATTTGCCCAGTGCAACACGTCCTTTGATTTCCTGACCACTGCTCCCATGGGTGTTGATTGTGGTTCCAGGTAAAATGAAATCCATGACCACTTCAAACTTGTCTCTATTTGTCATGATGTTGCTTATTGGTACTATAAAATATAGGACTGTCTTTATGGGAACCACAAACTAGACTCTTTAAAACTGCGAATGCCCCAGAAAAATTGAACAAATGATTGCCATAGTTATAGTTTAAATAACTGATATTTTAGTAGCTTTCAATCATGTTTTATCTATAAATCTTTTCCCTTACAAAGCAGATAAAAAAGATCCAATAGAAACATTTCTATTCACATCATTCAAGGGAACTACTCAGGAGTCAGAGAAGAATCTAGAACTTGTGATAAACCTGGTCATCTTAATTTTCCACTTCTTCATCCTTTCAGAAAGTTAGCAATTCAATATGGATTCCCTGTGGCAGTAACTAAGCTTGAGAATAAGTAGCATTGTATGAAAAGCCTGTAGTTACAGATTAGAGTTTTTCTTCATTGGCTTTACCTTTTATATAAGCGTATATCTTCAACTGTAAACAAAGTCTCTCAGTGGTTATTTTTATTTTAAAATAATTGTTAAACAATGCATGTTTTTGCATCCCAAAATCATGATTTTTTTTGTGTGTGTCCTTGTTATAAAGTATTCTTTCAGAAGAAGATTCGAATGCATTAAAATGTTTGTTGGATGGTAATAAATGCCCAATAAGCTATTAAAGAAAGATTTATGCTTCATAGTTTCTATGGAAAGTAAGCAAAAGGAGCAGATTAAATCTTTTTCTCAATTATAAATTATCTTGGCAAAAATTGCTTATATCTTATATTCTTTCTGCCTTATGATATTTATTGAGAGAACCAGTCTTTTATCTTTCTTGATTTCTGTTGTCCTGCCGGAAGCTAATTAGATATTGAAAGTAAAGTGCTACTTTTGACTAAAGGAAAATTGTCCTTGTCATCCTTTAGGGTCAATGAATTCACAGAGCTAATTAAGGCCTGTGTGCCGTACTTTGAAGCCCTAATGGGAAAGCCTTGTTATTGTAGGACAGTATGCTTCATCTTGGTTATATGGTAGTACAGTGTATAAACAAAAGAAAGGGGATGGGAATAAAGAAGACATTGAGAAAGAAAACACAATCGCCTGGATAATTAATTCTTTTTAGTTAAATACTTGTGGCTGAGTTATACTTAGACTACAAGATGAGTGAAATGAGTTTGGAAGACTTTTAGTACAGACATTCATTATTGGTTATATCAAACTGTGTCTCAGCATACTACACGGAGACACAGTACTCTCCAGAATTCCAGAAAATACAGCCCAAGAAGAATAAGAAGTGATTTCATTTAGCTACTTTGTGATTTAATTCATACTATTCTAAACCCAAACCCAAACCCAAACCAAACAAACAAAAAAACCCAAACTCGTTGCTTTCGTTTCCATTCCGACTCGTAATCACCCTATAGCGACCCTATTCTATACGTTCAAAACTGGGGGCTGGCAAATAAAAAAGCTGGCCATCATTCCATCTCATCATTTTATTCAGACTATGACAGGTTTGATTTTATATCCCATTTTTGTTTTTAATGAGCATTTACCTGTCTGCCTTCCCATTCTGTTTCCTGCCTTCTTTTCTCATGACATAAGTGTAACTCCTGCCCAAGCAGTCTTTGGATGCCTTAGTGGCCTCCCAGTGTACTGCATTGGGATTTCTGGAGGAGCTGAGTTAGAAAGAAGGAGCACTCTGAAAAATGTTTTTTTGTTTTTGAGTCAGGGATTTATGACAATGGCAAAGTAGCTAGAATCCTGAACTTTTATGGCTGACCATAGGTTAGTACCAAAATGTCTATTAATAATGTGGAATAATTTTCCCACTCTAAACCAAACTATTCCAGAATGAAAACTTAAGAATTTAATGACAGAGAGGTCTTATATATATTTTACATAATTATATATAAATTGGAATATATTTATAAATTATATATAATTATATATAAATTTTTGTGCGTATATATGTGTGTATATATTGTGTATATATATATATATACACAATATATACATATGTTGTGTTGTTAGGTGCCGTCAAGTTGGTTCTGACTCATAGCGACCCTATGTACAACAGAACAAAACACTGCCCAGTCCTGCACCATCCTCACAATCGTTGTTATGCTTGAGCCCATGGTTGCAGCCACTGTGTCAACCCATCTTGTTGAGGGTCTTCCTCTTTTTCACCGGCCCTATACTTTACCAAGCATGATGTCCTTCTCCAGGGACTCATCCCTCCTGATAACATGACCAAAGTATGTGAGACGTAGTCTCATCACCCTTGCTTCCAAGAAGCATTCTGGTTGTACTTCTTCCAAGACAGATTTGTTCATTCTTTTGGCAGTCCATGGTATATTCAGCATTGTTCGCCAAGACCACAATTCAAAACCCTCAATTCTTCTTTGGTCTTCTGTACTCATCATCCAGCTTTCACATGCATATGAGGAAATTGAAAATACCATGGCTTGGGCCAGGCACACCTTAGTTTTCAAGGTGACATCTTTGCTTTTCAACACTTTAAAGAGGTCTTTTGCAGCAGATCTGCCCAGTTCAATGTGTCTTTTGATTCCTTGACTGCTGCTTCCATGGGCATTGATTGT
>NW_004444110.1:2754075-2791936 GCF_000243295.1 Trichechus manatus latirostris
TGGTAAGTAAATGTATAATATAAGAAACAAGTAAAACATTTTCCTAGTGATTAAAAGTTACCATCCTAATTGGATTTAGTATAATTCAACAAGTATTTATAGAGCAATAGCTATGTACTAAATGCTAGCAACAAGAGTATTATGAACTGAATTATGTCCTCCAAAAATGTGTGTCAACTTGGCTAGGTCATGATTCCCAGTACTGTGTGGTTGTCCACCATTTTGTGATCTGATGTGATTATCCTATGTGTCATAAATCCTAACTTCTATGATGTTAATAAGGCAAGATTAGAGGCAGTTATGTTAATGAGGCAGGACTCAATCTATAGGATTAGGTTGTATATTGGGTCAATCTCTTTTTCATTATAAAAGACAGAATCGAGCAGAGAGGAGAGGGCTCTCATACTACCAAGAAGGAAGCGCCAGGAGCACGGCACATCCTTTGGACCTGGGGTTCCTTTGCTGAGAAGCAACTAGACCTGGGGAAGGTCGATGACAAGTGTGTTCCCCCAAAACCGACAGAGAGAGAAAGCCTTCCCTGGGAGTTGGTGCCCTGAATGCAGACTTCCAGCCTCTTAGACTATGAGAGAATAAATTTCTGTTTGTTAAATTCATCTACTTGTGGTATTTCTGTTATAGCATCATTAGATAACTAAGACAGAGGGATAAGTAAAATATATCGATTTTGTACTTAAGGTACTTATGGTCTAAATTAGAAGACTGGAAGGTAAGTGGAGTATTTTATTGTGTGTTAAGGTAAACAGCAGTAAGTGCTATGACAACAGTAAGTATGTCCAGGCTACTATGCACTACAGGTGTACTGAATAAATCATTATATTGATGCTCAACTTTGATTCAATGATCATTACATTAACTAATGTTTTCAAAAGTGTTGAGTTTTGGTTAAGTCTAGATTATAATAACATGAATTACAGCATTTTCCATCTTGTATTTTAGACATCATAACCATTCTGGATTAGCTTGTAGGAATTCTGGTCAATTTTCATGAAAAATTTGCTCAGCCACGTAACGCATAAGTCAGTTGCTCAGGTGTCTAGTCTAGAGTGTTCTCTGAGGGATACAGTTTTACTTTACTCCAATAAGATTGATTTATATCTCAGGAACATATCAACATGCACATAGTTTTATTTATTTATTTACATAAAACCAAATTTTATACTTTATAATTATAAACATTGTGTCTTTTTTTTTTTAATCTACATGCGTAGTTTTGAAGAATGACATGATACTTTTGTAGAAATGTTTTCACGTCATTCTTTTAATGGCCTTCTTATTTAGAAAAATCCAATTTTCTTTCTGCTCATAATTCCAATAAAAATGTTCTTGTGTAGGTATTCAAACTACGTGTTGAATTTTCTATTATGCAAAAACTGTGGCAGAGTAGCTAAGAGTATAAGTATTGAAGTCATAGACTCTAAGTGTTCCTTTTCTGTTTTTGTAATAGCTGAATGCTGTAACATGAACAAAACCAATATATGCAAACGACAATAGAGCAATGTAGAAATGACTCTAGCATGGGTCCTACTCCCTAGCAAGTTACAATCTTGGTTTAGCTTAGAAACAGAGTATATATATTGATAAGGAGAAAAGATCATTAACAGTCTTGAGAGTAGGTAGGCCACTTGAGTTTGGTGACAATAGAAAAGGTGAAGATGAAGCTGTACAGAGCTGTTTATTGACAGGATTAATTCTGGGAGCTAAGATAGGTGTTGGAGTCCCTGGGTGGTTAAGCTACTAACCAAAATGTTGGCAGTTTGAACTCACCCAGAGGCCCCTCAAGAGAAAGACTTGGTGATCTGCTACTGAAAGGTCACAGCCACGAACACCCTGTGGAAAGCAATTCTACTCTGAAACACATGGGGTCATCATCGGTTGGAATCAACTCAACAGCAACTGGTTAAGACAGGTGTACTTCAGGTGGGTGCATTTAGGTGCAGGCAGTCCCCAGGTTATGAATGTTCGATTTATGAACAACCCATGGTGACGAAGCAATTTTATATTATATTACAAGCCTATTATATTAAAAATTTGAGGTACATACAATAGTACGTAGTAACAAATGGATGCTACTTTGTGACCCACATCAAAACATTATTATTATTATTGCTGTTATTATTATGTTAAAGATGTTTTAGTGTATCTGGAAGTGTTTCTTTAATGTTTTTTATGCATAGAATGGTACACTCTACAATATATACTAAGAAAACATTTTATTAACGGATGTTTGGTAGGAACCATACCTAACTATCTTGACTTACGTACAAATTTGACTTAAAGACAGATTTAGGAACAGAACTTGTTCGTAATCTGGGGACTGTCTGTATTAAAATGACACCTCTTAGCCATGAACAGCCCAAGGCATTTATGAACAGGAAAAGACATGCAATGACACAGTTCCAGTGTGGATAATATCTGTTCCACAGTTCATTGAAATAACATTTCTTCATCAGGCTTCAGCAATATGTAATCCCTAAGGTTTTAGAATGGAGGCAAGGGAGTATTTCCAGATGCTTGAAAAATAATAGTTTTAGGCAGAATGTTTAGCATATGAATTTTTACTTTAGATGTGCTTACTTTTGAGGAAGTTCAGAAATTTCAACTTAAGTGGTATTTGTGAAATCCAACCTGAAATTCAATTTCAGGTGAGTATTATGTTCTTTTTAATTTCCTCCTTTAAAAGACTGGTGACACAGGAATCTACTCTTTAACCAGCTGGTACATTTCAGAGACAGGGTTGGACACAACAGATGAGCTAGTTGCTTAATATTCCCAACTTATTACTCGTACTTTGCTGCCATTATTCATACTTGTCAGAATTAATGAACGGAGATGAAGATGAAATTAATACAATATTTTCATGTCAAATATGTTTTCAAGATTTTATATAGAGGCTTACTATTAAATAATCGTTTTTGTGAATGAGAGCATGTTAAGCTTGCTGGGAAAATACCAAGTAAAGATTATACTAAATACTGATTAATTATTTTATCTGTTTAGCTATATTACTGACATATAGCTGCAATCTAAATTTTGGTGTGTAAAATACCCCTTTAAAGGTTATGATACCATTTAGAATATAATTTGTGACTTATATAACTAAATTTCAGCAATACCTAAAACTTTTGGATAGTTTAAGGATTCATGGTTTTTATCTTTATATAGCATAATTTAAAAATGTGGATCATTTACTAAAATATAACAATTTTTAATAACCTCTAATTCAGGCAATTTGGTGCATACATTCCCTATTTCCCCCAATATACATACACTAAGATTGAGGAAAACTGTAGAAGATTAATACCCATTCATGTAGAGAAACCAAAGCTGGAAAATTAACAGCACAGCTGTAAAAACTAATGAAGTTAACATTTAAAAATGCCTGTAGAGGTTCAAAATCTATCCCTGTATCTCAGAGGTGGCTCTCTGTGTCATAATCCACCCAATCATGAAACTTCAGAACGTTTAAATATCACACTGGTGGAATACATCTGTCCGTACTACAACCTTCACCATTTTTCTCAAGACTGTCTTTCACCACTCATTATTTGCTTTTGACAAAGTGCCATTTCTTAAATTCTCTTTAAAAAGACAAGTTGCTAATTGACCGACAAGGTAGCTGGCCTGGGTTAGAACTCTGTTATTGAATTCCTGTAGTGGGAGTGAAAACAAAAATACTGATGGATACCCACGCTATGCCTACAATTAACAGAGTAAACATCTTAATGGCCATAGAAGACACAAACAGATGTTCTAATTGCATGTCTGTGAGAAACTGATGTTTACTAGGTCCACTCTGGCTTGGCCTCTGAGACCTCAGGAAGTTTCTCTCCCGGTGGGGATTTCAGTGATTTACTGATTTCAGTACAATGAATATTTCAGAAACTCGCAGTATTTTTAAGAGGTTAAATACATCCTTATAAAGGTTAGCACTAATTCATGCCTGAAGGGAATACCTACTCTACCTTTCCAAGGCAAAAATGGTCACATTTGACACATTCCTGCATATGTGGGAGTATAGTGGACCGGGTAACAGAAGGGATTTCCTAGTAGAGAATGTAGAAATAAAACATATACACACAATTCTTTTCCCCCTGAGTTGAAGAAAAAGGAGTGAAGCCGAATAACAGCAAAAAACCTAAAAATTATTGGTTGAAACTAAGACACTGAGTCGTCTTGATCAAAACAGTGAAGATAGATTCTGGGTTTATACTGGAGACACTCAGAACTGAATAATATAATAAGGTTCTGAAACTTGAAAGCTTTTTAAATGCTTAAGAATGCTTTAGAAGCTAGATTTACCACTCACCTTCTGTACTGAATTTCAAAATCTATTCTGATGTAATTATTTGGCCGCTGTTTCCTTTTCTTTTCTTTTTTTTTTTTTAAACCAGAGAGCATTTAGAAAGTAATTGATGGGTGCTTTGTACTCTTGTCTTGTGCTTGCTTTCATCTTTGACATGCTCAAGAATAGTGATAAACTGGTATGTCCTCATTGATATTAATAATGATAGCCAATATCTATCTAGAATTTACTCCACGCCAGGTACTGTGTTAAGTGCTTTAAGCACATTATCTGATTAAACGAATGCCATTACATCAGATGAGTAAGCATGAAATCAATGACAGACTGTTAATTTTGTAATAATTGCTGACAGTATTTTATCTTCTAGCTTCTCTTTGGAGCCCTGATGACACAGTGGTTAAGAGCTCGGCTGCTAACCAAAGGGTCAGCACTTCAAATCCACCAACCGCTCCTTGAAAAGTCTATGGGGCAGTTCTGCTCCGCCCTATAGGGTCATTATGAGTCAGAATCGACTCAACAGCAATGGGTTTGGTTTTTTTGGTTGGAACTTCTCTTTCAAGTTATGTACAGTTATTTGTTACTCCCAGTAAGATTAAGCTAAATTTTTTTCTTGAGACTAAAAAAAAAACAGAAAAGATAAGAATTTGATGGTGGGACAGGCTTCCTGCTTTGTGTTGTATGGCTGTAGACCAGCACTGTCCAATACAGTAGCTACTGGCCACCTGTGTCTGTCAAGCACTTTGCAGTATGGCCGGTCTGAATTGAGGTGTATTATTAGTGTAAAACATACAACAGATATTGAAGACTTAGAATGCAGAAAAGAATGTAAAATATGACCTTAATTATTTTTTACATCAATTACATGTGGACATGAAAATATTTTGGACATATAAAGTTAAATAAAATATATCATTAAATTAATTTTACTTGCTTCTTTTTATTATTTTTAAATTTTATTTGTTTGCTGCTGTTGAGTTTACTGTTTTTTAATGTGGCTACTAAAAAAAAATTGTTGTCATGGAGTCGATTCTGACTCATGGCAACCCCATGTGTGTCAGAATTGAACTGTGCTACGTAAGGTTTTCAATGGCTGATTTTTTGGAAGTAGAAAACCAGACCTTTCTTCCAAGGCACTCTGAGTGGACTCGAATCTCCAGCCTTTCGGTTAGAAGCCAAGTGCTTAACCATTTGCAACACCTAGAGACTCTAATGTGGCTACTTAAGTTTACATTTTAAAACCAGAATTTGTTACCTGTTCAACACTGCACAGCAACTCAAACCTTTGATCCGACTGAACACCGATAACTTCATTATTTTTTAAATTTTTTTAATTTTTTCATTTTTTTATTGTGCTTTATGTGAAAGTTTACAGCTCAAGTTAATTTCTCATACACATATTTATACACATATTGTTTTGTGATGTTAGTTGCGATTCCCACAATGTGTCAGCATACTTCCCCTTTCCACCCCACGCTCCCTGTGTCCATTCCACCGGTTCCTTTGCCTTCCTGCCTTCTCGTGCTTTTGGACAAAAGCTGCCCATTTGGTTTAGTGTATCTGATTGAACTAAGAAGCACATTCCTCACATGTATTATTTTTGTTTTATAGTCCTGCCTCATATTTGTCTGAAGGGTGGGCTTCAGGAACAGTTTCAGTTCTGGGTTAATAGTTCGTCTGGGGTCCACAGTTTCAGGGCTTCCTCCAGTCTCTGTCAGACCATTAAGTCTCGTCTTTTTACACGAATTTGAGTTCTGGTCTACATTTTTCTCCTGCTCTCTCTGGGCCCATCTGTTGTGTTCCCTGTCAGGGTGGTCATTGGTGGTAGCCAGGCATCATCTAGCTCTTCTGGCCTCAGGCTGGTAGAGTCTCTGGTTCATGTGGCCCTTTAGTCTCTTGAGCTAGTATTTTCCTGCATCTTTGGTTTTCTTCCTTCTCCTTTGCTCCAAGTGGGATGGGACAGATTGATGTATCTTAAATGGTTGCTTGCAAGCTTTTAAGACCCCAGACACCACTCACCAAAGTGGGATGTAGAACATTTTCTTAATAAACTTTGTTATGCCAATCAACCTAGACGTCCCCCAAAACTATGGTCCCCAGGCACAACTTCATTTCTTGTTCCACACTGATGTGTGTCTGGCTCTGGGCTTTTCATCACAGAAACCATAGAAAATCCAGATTCATTAAAATGTGACTTCATAAAAAAAATGTAGCATGATCTATTATTGAAACTGTGAATTACCTTGATCTACTAATTTACGTGGTGTCTGATGCATGTCAGTATATCTCTATGATTTCCTCAAAGATTTAAAACATCCAGTGGCACCTCTGTGTGTTCACTGAAGATCCCTGGTGTGTTTTGGCACACAGTTTGGAAATCATAAACATAAACTATTTATAATTTGACAAATTCTGGCTTGTACATATCTCATAGGTTCGTGGAACTGTAAATGCTTCTATGTCACATATCTAATTCACCTTTATACCCATTCATCTATTCACACGTCTATTCATTCATGTAGTCATTTAGGTTGAGTGACTAAAATGTGCAAAACACCAAGTGCTGGGTGCTGGTGACACAGCAGTGAAGAACACAAGTCCCTGTTGCATCAAGTTTGCATTCTAGTGGATAGAAACAAATAAACAAACAAAAACCCCAAGTGAACAAGATAATTGCAAACCATGATAGCTGCTATGGAAGAAGTGATGTTACAGAACAGTGTTAGGTAGGAGAGTGGTATTCGGGTGGCCTGTCAGGGAAGACCTCTCTGAGGAGGTGACGATTGAATCGAGACCTGACACAGAGAAAAAGCAAACCTGGGAAAAAAAATACCTGAAAAGAGCATTCTGGAGGAGGCCATAGCAGGTACAAAGACCGTGAGGATGAAAATAACTTGGAGTGTTTGAACTGCAGAAAGGGGACTGTTGTAGATGACGAATGGAAAGTGTTACAGGTTGGAGGGGTTAGCAGGAACCAGGCTATGCAGAAATTTATATGCTACAATTATTACTTTAGATTTTTGTTTTCCAAAAGCAAGTTATCAGTCATCTAGCACAATGCTTTGCATCTAACCTAGGATTGTTGAATTAATGTAAACAGGCAAATTACGGGTACATCTATACCCTTGATAATTTGCCTATCTACGGATAGACTCACACACCAAATGCATACAGGCTCCAGTTTTAAAAAATAAGACTTGAAAAACTTAGGACCCAAAGAACTTCATCTATTCAGTGGGCCCAGAATATGCCTAAATCAGGGTTCTTTTGGCCCACCTTACCAAAAATGTCAGAATTCCTTTTGTAGTTTCAAACTTTCTTGGTTTGAGGCTGACCATTTTATCACAAATTGCTTCCCTCGTTGACTTTCATTTCCTGCTCCAGGCTAACATTAAAGTTATCTTTTCTGACAATCTAAGCAGTAGGCTTCCTCTGGTTTCTAGTTTCTACTGAATTAAAACTATTTCTCTTTTTATATACATTTCATCCTACTCAGCTCTCTAGGTTCATTTTTATTTATTTGTCTTGCAGCTCCAATCTAGGCATCCATTTTCACACTCTATCTCTGTGTGTCTCCTCTCCTCTTTTATAAGGACACCTCTCAGGATGGATTAGGACCGTACTCTAGAATGATCTCATGCTAACTTAATTGATAACATATTCAAAGACTCTATTTCCTATCAAGATAATGCTCATAGGTAACAGGGGTTAGGACTTCAACATATTTTGAACATATATCTTCATCATGTTTTGGCAACACACAATTCAATCCACAACACCTTGATATCACTGTATGCTTAAAATTTATTTAATATATTTTATGACTCAAGCAACTTAATTGGGTTTGTGAGTCTTTCTTTTTCATGGACTCTGGAAGAATCTGTCTAATGGTATACCTGAATGCTACCATTGAATCAAGTTAATTTTCTACACAACAGTATTTTAATCTTGGTGAACCTCCCAAGCACTACAACCTCACACATGTAAAACACAAAAAATCACAAATGAGAAAATAAATAATTTGTAATTTATGTTTTCCCTGGAATAAAACAAGTCTATTTCTGGAAGTCCCTCAAATCAAAAAATGAACTCATTGCTGTTGAGTCTATTCTGACTCGTAGTGACCCTGTAGGACAGGCTAGAATTGTCCTATAGGGTTTCCAAGGCTGTAATCTTTACGGAAGTGAACTGCCACATCTTTCTCCCACGGAGCAGCTGGTGGGTTAGAACCACTGCACCACCAGGGCTTCTCTGAAAGTCCCTAGGTGATGCAAATGGTTTACATTTGACTGCTAACCTGAAGGTTGGCAGTTTGAACCCACCCAATGACACCATGGAAGAAAGCCTTGCTGATCTCCTTTTGTAAAGATTACATCCAAGAAAACCCTATGGAGCTCAATTCTACTCTATAAACATGGGTTCACCATCAGTCGGAATCAACTCAATAGAAATGAGTTTGGATTTAGTTTTACTGACTTACTTACTCTAACATTTCTCACGAGTTTCATCTGTTACATTTTTTTCCCTCTCTTCTATAGTGGTATTGGCTACTCCCAAACAACACAACAAGCATGCATTAAAAATTTCACAAAAGGCAATCATCCACAGGTATGAATAGGCTGAATAAGTTCCGATGCATTCCTTCACTGAATATGTTTGGGGGTATTTTACTATCTTTATGAACCTCACATTTGCCTCACACACTCAGTGGCCCTAGAAGCATGGTTTGAGGATCTTCCAGCTCTTCCGTCTAGACAGACTCTACACAGATATGCAGGCTTTTCCAGTTGCTGCACACTTTCTAAATTCTTTTTTCACAGTCTGAAAGTGAAGTAAACTGTTTAGTTATGCCAATATATCAGTGAGCACAATCATTTGTGTGCAAGGACACATTTTATCTGTAAACATTTGTTACACATATAATACACAAAGGGAAGAAATCAATTTACACACTTGAGAAATCACACACTACTATAATTGTAAGTAGAGACCAATTTAAAACTTTTATGGAGCTTTTGCTTCAAGTTTTAAATATTAAAAAAATAAACCCCTGATCATTATGTTTTCAAAGTAATAGTGGATCAAGGAGATTGCTATCTGCTTAGGTAGTTCAGAAAAATGTGACTTTTGATAAAAGTTTGAACTCAAAAATAGAGATCAGGCTACTTTGACTATGTTATCACAAACTGCTAATAACTGATTCAGTTTCTGTTTGCTCATAGAAAAGTTGGTTATAGTGGTTGGAGATAGTCTGAAATATGAAGTTTTTCCCAATACAGAAAATCAGTTAATGTTCTCTTGAATTACACTATTTATGGTAATATAGCTGAAACCAGATTTCTTGTTTCAGAAATCCTTCAATAGAGGGAAGAACAGTCCATTTGTGAAAGGCAGGAGTTATTTTGTGTTAGCTGAATTTAGTTCACTGAGTTCAAATTTTCATTTGGAAGCACTTTTTCTTCTCAGTTTGTACTTGGAAATTGAGAAGGCATTACTGATATTTAGTTACCTTAGCAAGAATTTATGATGTAATACAGAAGTCCAGGGTGTATTTGTCTTTCCTCAGTTTGATGTTGTTATTGTTATTAGTTGCCATGAAGTCGGCTCCAACTCATGGCGACCCTACGTACAGCAGAAGGAAGCGTTGCCTGCTCCTGTAACATCTTCACGATCCTTGGTATGTTTGAGTCCATTGTTTCAGCTATTGTGTCAATCTGTCTCATTGAGAGTTTCCCTCGTGTTCGCTGATCCTCAGGCTCACTTCAGCAATTAAAGTGACATCTTTTCTTCTTAACACTTTAAATAGATTCCTTGCGACAGATTTTCCCTATGCAATATGTCATTTGATTTCTTGACTGCTGCTTCCATGGAGATTGACTATTGATCCAAATAGAATGAAATCATTGACAACTTCAATTTCTTCTTCATTTTTCATAATGTTGTTTGTTGGTCCAGTTGTGACAATTTTTTGTTTTCTTCACGTCCAGGTGTAATTCATACTGAAGGCTGTAGTCTTTAACCTCCATCAGCAAGTGCTTCAAGTTGTCTTCATTTTGGGCAAGCAAGATTGTGTCATCTGCATACTTAAGGTTGCTATGAGTCTTCCTCCAACCTGATGCCACATATAGTCCAGCTTCTTGAATTATTTGTTTAGCATACAGATTGAATAAGTTAAGGTGAAAGAATACAACTCTGTCACACATCTTTTTTGTTTGTTTCTGAACCATGCAGTATCACGTTGCTCTGTTCAAATTATATAAGAACTATTAAATAAGCCAAATTTTTTTGAAAGTTTGTCTCGACCCAAAGTTGACTATATGACCAGTACCCTGTATACTTGTTGCTTTTGAGTCAATTCCAACTCATAGTGACCCTATAGGACAGAATAGAACTGCTCCATAGGGTTTCTAAGGAGCAGCTGGTGGATTCAAAGTGCCAACCCTCTGGTTAGCAGCCAAACTCTTAACCATTACGCCACCAAGGTTTTCATACGATCAGTAGTTTTCTTACAGAATTGATCAGTGGCCCATATAATAAAACTATTTTCTTTGGCATGGAAAAATTCAGTTCAAATATTCAATTTCATAGCAAGAAAGCAGTTTTGAGGCGAGTGGTATAATATTTGAACTGTATAAGTATTAATTTGATTTAGACTTACTAGAACCAGCCAAGTGATCACTATTTGCTAGTGCATTACAATGAGTGCTAACCATTAAGTTTTCTGTTCACATTGTTACCAGGTTGTAATTTTCTCAGAGATCAATCTGTGGAGAATTAAATAAAGACTTGTTTAGTAATTAGCCCATGAAGGCATTAAAAATGTCTTATGGCTCCTTAGTTATACTTTGATGTTGCCAGTATCTATTAGATAAATAGATTTGGGAAAGAGGGAAGAAAGGAGAAGGTAACATTGTAATGGCGTCTTAACTGAACTGAGAGTTACAAAAGTTGAAAAAGTCATAATAAGCTTATTTAATAATAGTAATAACATACAAATCTGAAAATTATTTTTAAAAATCTCATTTAAGCTCTTTTGACTAAGAGACGATATGGGGAATAGGAAGGAGCAGACTGAACTTAAACCCATGGTAAAATTAGTGGTACTGGGGGTAATGGTGGTTCAGTGGCAGGATTCTCGCCTTCCATGTAGGAGAAAACCAAAACCAAACTTGTTGCTACTGAGTCAGTTTTGACTCGTAGTGACCCTATAGGACGGGGTAGAACTGCTCCACAGGGCTTCCAAGGCTGTAATCTTTACGGAAGCAGACTGTCACATGCGAAGCAACTGGTGAGTTTGAACAGCTAACCTTTCAGTTGGCAACCAAGTGCTTAACCACTGCACCACCAGGGAGACTGGGGTTCAATTTCAAGTCAATGCACTTTAAGCACAGTCACCGCCCATCTATCAGTGAAGGGTTGCGTGTTGCTATGATGTTGAAGCAGTTTCAGTAGTGCTTCCAGACTAAGACAGACTAGGAAGAAAAGCCTGGCTTTCTCCTTCTGAAAATCAGCCAGTGAATACCCTATGGATCACAATGGTCTGATTGCAGCCGATTGTAGTGATAACACACCACGTGGCAGCAGTTTGTTCAGTGGTACATGGAGTTGCTATGAGTCAGGGCCAACCTGATGGCAGCTAACAACCACAGTAACATAAAAATTGAGAAGTCTTTTTTAAAATGTCATTTAAGCACTTTTTATGAAGAAATGATAGCAAATAGAATTTAAACCTATGGTTTATTTAAACACATGTGCACACACACACCAAGTAAACAGGATCCCATAACCAAATTCAGTGAGGCGATCTCTCTTTTAAGTTGGAGACTAGTTGAAGATTTTGTGGAACTTGAGGACCTCAAATACAATTTACAGCTAGCTCTTTCATTTTAAAAATAGTTAGAGAGCTTGATCTTGCCTAGGGTAACCAGAACTCAAACTGAACTGAGAGGAAACCGACATAAGGGTCTGCACCCATGGCGTGTATGTTGGGAAGAGCAAAGACTGTTGTCGGAATCTCCATGGCTTCCTTCCCTCTCCTTCATTTGGGAGGAAGGGGGGAGGTAGGGACCAGTGGGGACTCTGGAGCCTTAGCTGAGAAGCGGAAGGAGAGAGGAATCATGTCATAGTCCTAGAGCTTCTTAACTCTGTTGTCCTTTACACCTCTCCTTTGCTTCTTGGACCTACTCAGTAACATCTTTTTTTTTTTTTTTTTTTTTTTTTAACACTTTAAAGAGGTCTTTTGCAGCAGATTTGCCCAATGCACTGTCATTTGATTTTTTGACTGCTGCACCAAGTGTTCCATGACATTGGTTGCAATCCCCAGTTTCAGAGAGTGTATCAGCACTCTCCCCATTTCCACCCTAGATTCTCCTTTCCCTTTCCTATCATTTTCCTACCCCTTCCTGCCTTCTCATCTCTACTTTTGGACAAATGTTGCCCTTTTGGTCTCTTATAATTGTTTGTTCTACGGAAGCATGTTCTTTTCGGGTGTTATTGTTTATTTTATAGGTCGGTCTATTGCTTGGCTAGAAGGTAGTTTCCAGGAATGGCTGCAGTTCCAAGTCAGAGGGGTGTCTTAGGACCATAGTCTCTGGGGTTCCTCTAGTCTCTATCAAGCCAGTAAGTCTGGTCTTTTTTTTATTAATTTAATTTTTTATTCTACAATTTTCTCCCACTCTGTCTGGGACCCTTTATTGTGATCCTAGTCAGAGTGATTGGTAGTGGTAGCTGAGCAACATCTAGTTCTTCTGGTCTTGGGGTCCTGTAGGCTGTGGTGCATATGATCTCTTAGTCCTTTGGACTATTTGCTTCCTTGAGTCTTTGGTTTTCTTCACTCTCCTTTACTCTACATGGGAAGAGACCACTAGTTATGTCCTAGATTCAGTAGCATCTTAAATTATCTTCTCCCTCCTATTTTTTTCCTATTACGGTGCCAGCCAAACTCTTTTCATAAGTGAAGCTCCAAATTTATCTCTCTAATGCTCCAAAAGTATCTTCAATGACTCTTTATGTCATACTGAATTGATTTTAAAACTTCACTCTGGCATTTTGAGCTCTCTATAATTAGTTTTTCCCCCTTAATTTCCAGTCTTCGTGCCCTGAAGCATGCTTTCCAATTTTTTTAGGTATATGAAGGGAGTGAGGTGGTAGTAAAAACTCTCAATAAAGATGCATGCATTGGAACCACCACTGATGTGGCACAAGTGTGGGGCTATGTGAAAATGAATTTACACTCAGGGTCTTAGTGAATTATATGCAGTATTATTAATATCAATTCTGTAATGAGCTATTTCATTTACCATTTGTGTTTGCATCATATCTTTAAAATCCAAGGATCTGAGAGTTCCTTTACCCCTAGAAATAGATAGATTGTATTTTCTATAGATTGGAGAGATTGTGGCTAGAACTACACTTACAGGAAGTTTTACCTCTTCTGAAAGAGTCCCCAGGTGGCTAAATGGAATCTTATCTGGCCCTATAAACAAACAACGTTAAGAATGTAAACCTCCCATGTTCTAATATTGCCACTTAATGCTGTGTGGCCTTCAGCACTCTCTGAAGCTCAGGTTGCATCTTTGAAAAGCTAAAATAAAAACCAGAATTAAGGAAATATTTTTTAAAAATGCATTTGGAAGAACTAACAAATGTTGGAGGGGCTGCAGGGAGATCGGAACTTTTATGCACTGCTGGTGGTAATGCAAAATGATACCACCATTTTGGAAAATGATAGCTTGCTTCCTGAGAAAGCTAGAAATATACATACCATTCGATCCAGCAATCCCACTCCTAGGAATATATCCTAGAGAAATAAGAGTCGTCACTCGAATAGACATATGCACACCTATGTTCATGGCAGCATTGTTCACAATAGCAAAGTGATGGAAACAACCTAGATGCCCATCAACAGATGAATGGATAAACAAACTATGGTACATACACACAATGGAGTACTATGCAATGAGAAAGAACAACAATGAATCTCTGAAGCATCTCATAACATGGATGAAACTGGAGGACATTATGCTGAGTGAAATAAGTCAATCACAAAAGGACAAATATTGTATGAGACCTCTACTGTAAAAACCCATGAAAAAGTTCACATACAAAATGTAACAATCTTTGTTGGTTACCAGGGATGGGAGGGGTGGGGGGGGAAATACTAAATAGGCAATAGATAAGTGGTATCTTGGGTGAAGGGTAAGACAGTACACAATACAGGGGAAACTAGCACAACTTGTACAAGAAAAGGTCATGGAAGCCCCATAGACACATCCAAACTCCCTGAGGGAATGAATTGCTGGGCGGAGGGCTGTGGGGACCATAGTCTCGGGGAACATCTAGCTCAATTGGCATAACATAGTTTATAAAGACAATGTTCTACATTCTACCTTGGTGAGTAGTGTCTGGGGTCTTAAAAGCCTGTGAGCTGCCATCTAAGATACTCCACCGGTCTCATCCCTTCGGGAGCAAGGGGGAATGAAGAGAACAGGATACAAGGAAAAGATTAGTCCAAAGGACTAATGGACCACAGCTACCAAGGCCTCCACCAGACTGAGTCCAGTACAACTAGATGGTGCCCGGCTACCACCACTGACTGCTCTGACCAGGATCACAACAGAGGGTTCTGGACAGAGCTGGAGAAGGATGTAGAGCATAATTCTAACTCACAAAAAAAAAAGACCAGATTTACTGGCCTAAAGGAGACTGGAGACCCGAGACTATGGCCCCCAGACACCCTTTTAGCTCAGTGCTGAAGTTACCTCCGAGGTTCACTGTTCAGCCTGGGAGTGGACAGCCCCATAAAACCAAATGTGACTAACGAGATACAAGAGTCCAGTGACAAGGGCCAGAAGGCAGAAGGGGACAGGAAGCGGGTGATAGGGAACCCAAGGTTGAGTAAGGATATTGTTGATGTGTTGTGAGATTGTTAACCATTGTCATAGGGTAACACGTGTACTAACTGTTAAATGAGAAACTGTTTTGTTCTGTAAGCCTTCATCTTAAGTGAGAATAACATCACAGTTGGAAGAGCGTAGTCAATGTCACTGAAGTGTGCATGTAGAAATTTTTGAAATGGTGTATCTTTGGCTATGTGTATTTTCACCAAAAAAAGGTTGAGAAGTTAGAGGGTTGACGTGTTGTGGGGTTGTTAACCGATGTCATAAAACAATATGTGTACTACTGTTTCATGAGAAACTATTTGTTCTGTAAGTCTTCACCTGGAGTACAATAAAAAAAAAATGCATTTGGATACTGAGCTGAAATGAACTTTGTTGATAGTCATTTTGGGAGAACAAGCATAAGTTAAATCCAGTGAATGAGAAGTAGCATGGGGTGAAGAAATTCGTACTTTGGCATGTATGAAGACAGATGTTGATGATTGAGTCCTTACTAAAAAAAAAAAAAATACTATAAAAATATATTTTATGTAGATTCACAAATGCCTTGTCATCATTTAATTCTAGCTCAACATGCTCATGGTTTGGGGGAGTGACATGGAGAATTTAGTAACAACCAATAGATGAGAATGGAGGTTATAAAAGTATATGCTTCTGCTCTGAAATTACAAATATTAATTCTCTCATTCTGAAAATAATTGGGTAAAAGATAGCTCTTAAATTGTACTTATCTGATGGGGACTACCTGATAAATGATGCTTTGATGCAGGTATTTATATTTTCCATAAAAACAAATAATAGAGGGATTCATTAGGTGTTTCGACATATGTCACTTTTTATATTTCTTAAAGAGTTGACATTCCAGTAGAGATGTAAATATTTGTTGAACACCTAGTAGCTATTTTCTTTGTCAGTTCTATTCTTGAGATGGTCTCTAAATTCAGATGGGATATATTCAAGGTCGTACTTTGGCTCTCAGGGACTTGTTCCAATTTTCTTCAATTTCAGCTTGAACTTGCATATGAGCAATTCATAGTCTGTTCCACAGTTGGCCCCTGGCCTTGTTCTGAGTGAATAGATTTGTTCTGAACAGATTTGAAGCATTGAACACTAATGACCGAAGACCAGACGAGCTGTGGAATAACACCAAGGACATCACACATGATGAAAGCAAGAGGTCATTAAAAAGTCAGGAAAGAAAGAAAAGACCAAAGTGGATGTTAGAAGAGACTCTGAAAGTTGCTCTTGAATGTAGAGTAGCTAAAGCGAAAGGAAGAAATGATGAAATAAAACAGCTGAAAAGAAGATTTCAAAGGCAGCTTGAGAAGACAAAGTAAAGTATTATAATGAAAAGTGTAAATATCTGGAGATAGAAAACCAAAAGGGAAGAACATGCCTGTCATTTCTCAAGCTGAAAGAATTGAAGAAAAAATTCAAGCCTTGAGTTGGAATATTGAAGGATTCTAAGGGGAAAATATTAAATGACTCAGGAAGCATCAAAAGAAGGTGGAAGGAATACACAGAGTCACTGTACCAAAGAGAATCAGTTGATGTTCAACCATTTCAGAAGGTAGCATATATTCGAGAACCGAAGGTATTGAAGGAGGAAGTCCAAGCTACAGTGAAGGCATTAGTGAAAAACAAGACTCAATGAATTGATGGAATACTAAGTGAGATGTTTCAACAAACGGATGCGACGCTGCAAGTGCTCACTAGTCTATGCCAAGAAATCTGGAAGACAGCTACCTGGCCAGCTGACTGGAAGAGATCCATATATGTACCTATTCCAGAGAAAGGTGATCCAACAGAGTGTGGAAATTATTGAACAATAGCATTAATATCACACACAAGTAAAATTTTGCTGAAGATCTTTCAAAAGTGGCTGCAGCAGCACATTGACAGGGAACTGCCAGAAATTCAAGCCAGATTCAGAAGAGGATGTGGAACAAGGGATATCATGACTGATGTCAGGTGAATCTTGGCTGAAAGTGGAGAATACCAGAAAGATGTTTAACTGTGTTTTATTGACAACACAAAGGCGTTCCACTGTGTGGATCATAACAAATTATGGATAACATTGCAGAGAATGGGAATTCCAGAACCCTTAATTGTGCTCATGAGGAACTTGCACTTAGACCAAGAGGCAGTCATTGGAACAGAACAAGGGGATACTGCGTGGTTTAAAGTCTAGAAAGGTGTGTGTCAGGGTTGTGTCCTTTCACCATACTTATCTAAACTGTATGCTGAGCAAATAATCTGAGAAGCTGGACTATATGAAGAAGAACAGAGCATTAGGATTGGAGGAAGACCCTCTAACAACCTGCATTATACAGATGACACGACCATGCTTGCTGAAAGTGAGGAGATGAAGCACTTACTGATGAAGATCAAAGATCACAGCCTTCAGTATGGATTACACCTCAACATAAAGAAAACAAAAATCCTCACAACTGGACCAATAAGCAACATTATGACAAATGGAGAAAATATTGAAGTTGTAAAGGATTTCATTTTACTTGGATCCACAATGAACGTCCATGGAAGCAGCAGTCAAGAAATCAAAAGATGCATTTCATTGGGCAAATCTGCTGCAAAGACCTCTTTGAAGCGTTAAAAAGCAAAGATGTCACTTTAAATACTAAGGTGTGCCTGACCAAAGCCATGGTGTTTTTAATTGCTTCAAATGCATATGAAAGCTGGAAAATAAATAAGGAAGACTGAAGAAGAATTGATACTTTTGAATTCCAGTGTTGGCGAAAAATAGCGAACATACCATGGACTGCCAGAAGAACGAACAAATCTGCCTTGGAAGAAGTACAATCAGAACACTCATTAGAAGCAAGGATGGTGAGACTTCATCCCACTTACTTTGAACATGTTAGCTGGAGGGACTAGTTCTTGGAGAAAGACATCAGTCTTGCAAAATAGAGGGTCAGCAAAAAAGAAGAAAACCCTCAAGGAGATGGATTGATACAGTGGCTGCAACAATGGGCTCAAGCATAACAACAATTGTGAGGATGGTGCAGGCCCGGGCAGTTTCCTTCTGTTGTACACAGGGTCGCTATGAGTCAGAACCGACTCAATGGCACCTAACTACAGTAACAGTAGGTATTTTGTACTGTATTAGGTGCTGTGAAGGACACAGAGACATTTAAATCATAAAAAAAAGTAAAAAATAACTTCTTTGCTATAAAAAACCAAAACCCATTGCCATACTGTCGATTCCAACTCATAGTGACCCACTAGTGTTTCCGAGGCTGCAAATCTCTATGGAAGCAGACTGCCACATCTTTCACCCGCGGAGATGCTGGTGGTTTCGAACAGCGGAACTTTCAGTTAGAAGTTGTTCACTTTTAACCACTGCACCCCTCAGAAAACTAAGTCTGTGTCAAAGTTTATGTTCTAATGATTTCTTGAAGGAATATTTTCTCAAGGAAAGCAAGGAGGAGGAAAAGTAAAATGGAAGCGAGGCAGAGATAAAAGGGAAAAAATACAAAATGCCTCATTCTGCATTGTCAGAGCTTTACAAGAAGAGAATGCTGGTTGAACAAACGCTGGGGAAATCATATAGAACATTGCCTACTGGAATAGTTGCAACGGAAGGTGTAACCATTAAGAATTTATTTGCCAGATCCTTTCTGTCTTTTCTTATTTCCTCTCTTCCCTCTCTCCTTTCTTCTTTTTGATATCTTCCGCTTGTAGGTTTTGCGCTCTCACCTATGATGTTGCTGCTATTGTTGTTAGCTGCTGTCAAGTCGACCCCTGACTCATGGCAACCTTACGTGTAACAGACGGAAACATCGCCCTATCCTGCATTATCTTCATGATCATTGGTATGTTTGAGTCCATTGTTGCTGCTGTTGTGTAAATCCATATCGAATGTTTGCAGCTGCTACTTCTTATTTTGAGTCCTGACACATCAGCAAATAGCAAATATCCCAAAAAAGGTCCTAAAGGCTTTACTCCATATGCATCATTAAGGTCAACTCTACTTTGAGGAGGTAGCTCTTCTCCAGTTGCATTTTGAGTGTCTTCCAACCTGATGGTCTCATCTTCTAGTACTACAATATCCTGCTGTTATTGTAAGATTTTCATTGGCTGATTTTTGGAAATAGATCACCAGGCCTTCCTAGATAGCCTCTGGATAAGCCAGAGTCTTCATGGATCCAGATGGATAGAATTTAGATATTGGAAATTCTGAAGCTCCAGCTGTCCAGGTGTGAAGGTGGTCATACTTCTAGAAGAGGAGGCAATACTGAGCTGTGGGGTTCAGGTTTTCAACTGTGGGGATAGCATGAGCTATTACTGAGTCCACATGGGTTGGGAAGCAGGAGATGTGGCAGAGGCAGGGACAGGGTCAAATGAGAATGCAGAGATCTGGGAGGTGCATAAGCTGGGCCTGTTACAAATAGTATTTGCTAATGGATTATCATTACAAAAAAAGTGCCTTAGACGTTCAGAGAATTGAGAAATCAATGGCTCTTTTAAAATGGTCTTTGAACCCTTATTTTAAGAAAGAGGAGCAAACAAACATTGAATGAATGCTTACGCTATGCCAAGATTAAGTTTTTTGTTTTTTTTTTTTTTAAGAAAATAGGGAATAAACACAAGATAGGCAAGCTTTTTAGTGGAGAATAAGACATTCTCAAAAAGAAACAGAAATTTGGAAAGGAAGAATGAAGGGCAGTAGAAAGGTGAGGACTCGGGGAAGAGCAATGGAAAAAAGAAACTTCTGGAATAAGAAAATTGTGCTATTAAAGTCATATGTATAGAATACTAAAATGGATTTAATCACATTTAAATAAAGATTTGTCCCAATGGTTAGCCAGATAAAATAATTTATGTCTCATATTTCACAGTTCTGGTGTCAAGAAAAGCTCGTCTTTTATTACTTTGACAATTATTCTTATGATACATAAGAAAAAAATACAAAGTCAACCAAAAATAAATTCCAAGTTTTCAAGTGTGATGGTGAACAGAAATATCTAGCCTTTGTTAAATTTTCTGATTGATTTATATACTTCTCTACATCATGGAAAACATTCTGGTTACTTTCTCACTGTTCTTAAGGTGTAGAAAAGCATTAACAGATTTTTCAAAATTGTGACTTCAAAGAACTGTACGAGAGGGTATTTGGAGAAGAAGATTCAGAGGTCTAATATGTTATAAGTAGAGAATTAATAATAGTGGTTTCAGAATTATGGAAATAAGAGAAACTGTAAGGCCTATCCTTTTGCTTTAGGTTCATCTTTTTCTTCGCGGAAAATTTTGTATTATGTTTGTTTATTCTTTGAAGAAACTAGTTTCTAAGGTGCAATAAGTGGAAAAGCTGTGATTTTTGTTAGTTCTTCTCTGGAAGTGGCCTTGCAGTCTGAGGCAGGGTTGGGGTGAGCATGGAGCTTGTGTTGCAGCCTGAGGTAATCTGTTTTGGGTAGTAACAGAATTCTCTTTCAGTACTGAGTCTGGGGTACTAATTAGTCATCTAATTATGTGTGCTTTCTCCTTTTCAAGGAATTCTGCATTTCTCAGAGTTTGTGTAAATCCTTTGTAGGATTACCTTTATCAGATTGAACACTGAAGGACTCTTCTGCCTCCACACATTTATATGAGCAGCCCACACTGGGGTGAAGGGGGTGACTTGGATCCACTGAGGTGGCAACTTAAAGTCTTAGGGCCGTATGCCTTACCTGACAATCCTATCTGGAGGTTGTGGTGTGTTCCTTCCAGGCCCTCCCAGTTGAGAATATTTACAGTAAAAAATTGAAAAAAAAGAAATTCAGAATTGTGCAGCATAATTCTTCCCCAATTCTGAACATAGTGGAGAAGATCTAAGAAAGATAAATGTCCCCAAAACTTTCAAACAGATGAAACAAAGCCTGTGGGTATCCTCTGTGCTGCTGAAGCCAGGCTGTTTCTTAGAGTCTTTCACATGACTTGCCTTGGAGTCCACTGCTTTTCTATCTAGTAGAAGAAAGTTGTTTTCAGCTCTGATCTTAATCTGGAAGTTTTTCTTCCCACCAGTAGTAGTGTTCATATACTTTTGTCCCTCTAACTGGAAATCTGGCAAAACCCCAGAACTCACAACACCTGCAGAAAAAGCCAATACTTAGATAGGTAACTCAGGGGAGACATTTAGCAGAAATCATGGAAGGAAGGCAACATTTAAACAAAAAAGAATTTGTTCAGAGAAACTATGTCTTTAAATAAATGTTGAGTAAATTTATGTGATATTTTTCTGAAATTCATAATATCCCTGATACAAGGAAATTCCTCTCAGGGTAGGTTAGTTTGGAGTATTACAGATCAACAGAAATGGATCCATTGATGAAGATGAGGGGAAAGCTGGGCCGTGCCAGCTTGTAGCTATACATTGCTAAAGGGTTTAACATATTCTTTAGGAAGAAAAAGTGTCCATTAGGATTTTACTGTATTTTTTTGTGTATGTGGTTGTATGTGTGTAATTTAGCTGTTATCAACCAATAATATTTGGTTCTGAATGACTGAAGCCTTTTAGGCATTGTAGATCAAGAATCTGAGTCAGCAGAATAAGTAATTGTACAGTCAGTAGAACTTACAAAATATTAATGTACCATGTCTTATTCAGTTTGGATGTGTAAAATATTTTCCATCTCTAAAGGCTTATTAACATTACTAATATTTGACCCTTTAGGACAAAAATACTCAATATTAATTCACTCTCACTTTATCTATAATTCCCATGGGCATAGATATCTGATATCCAATTCGTTACTGTAAACATTTATTGAAGATCTTATCTGACTGCATGCTAAGTTTAGGGATATAAAGACAAATAAGTTAAAAGAAGAAAGGAGGCAGAAGTCTACAGGAAACAGAAATAACCAAAATAAAAGAAAGCACAACTACCTCTTAATGTAGAGGCAGAGTTCTAGTCATATCATGAGACCTGGAGGGCATCATTATATTGTAACGATAGTTTTCGAGCCTGTATATCAAGAAAACTAGAACTTATTTTAGGCATATTCTGTTTGGAGTGGGCTCAAACATAGCAACGATTGTGAGGACGGCCCAGGACCAGGCGGTGTTTTGTTGCGTTGTACATGGGGTTGCTATGAGGGGAAACTGACTCAACAGCACCTAAGAACAACTGTTTAGAAGGCAGGGAACAGAGGTATGTGTATAAGGAAAAATTCATCAAGTTGTATATGTATGTATACAAATTATAATTGTATATAAAATATAAATTAATTTTTAAAGTATAAATTGTAACTCAATTAAAAGAAAGAAGGCAGGATAGTGTGTGTTATATCCAGCATCATTTAAAAAAAAAATTCGGATATATTTGGATAATCTTTCACTTGTTTGGAAAACTCACTTATTCATAATGTTAGTTACCTGTAAGTTCTGTATAACTCTGACTTTCTGTGTTTTACGTATATCGTGCATTAATATAATATTAAATCCCTCTTTGTCTCATCATTACTTTTGGTGAACATTTTCACTTCTTAAGCATGCTGCTTAAACACCTGCTCATTTTTCTAATTTTTTTTTAACATGTACAATATAATTCTCATCCTTAGTAACATATTCTTCAGTGTCATGTGAGAATAAATGTTATAATCATAAAAAGAACTTCATGTTGTGCCATGGTATGGGGATTTTCTGAAACACAGGACTAGGCCAGAGCAATTTTCCAGAGTGGCCACAGACCTAGAAAAAATATTCTGGTGCTCTGAAGCCCTGGCGGCACCCTAGATTGTGGATCTCTCTTTTAAACATTCGGAAACTTCCTCCTAAACAATAAGATGAATTGATTTTGTGGTCAGAAAGCCTCTGCGTAGATATAAGGCAGGCAGAAAATTTCAATTTATACAGTTTGGAGAAGACAGAGAGATAATGTCAACTTTAATTCCTGTTTTTTTCCAAACACAGAGAATAGGCCAAAGGTCATGAGTGGAAATTAAAGAAAAATGGAAAACAGATGTTAGGAAGCTCGCTATAGGAATGGGAACACAAGCAGCACTGAACATTATTAAGTTAAAAAAAAGAAAAGAAAAGGCCAGTACTTAAACAAAAAAAATTAGAAAGTGAAGATCTTATGAATATCTTATTTTTATAATAAATATTTAAAATAGTCCAATTGTTAAAGCTATTTTATTAAAAAGGTTTAATTCCATATATTCTCTTCTTTACATCTAGAGACAGATTTCAGGAGTAAAAAAATTTTAGACTCTGTCCATTATAAACTCCTCCTGAGAAGATGTTGCCTGGGGAACAGTTTCTTCCCAACGACTGAAAATACAGGCTCTTCTCCACGCCCCTGTCCCCCAGAGTATTGATCTTCAATCAAAAAATGTTTGTCTTTCAATTGAGAGTGGTTGTTACTTTTCAAAATATATTTATTCTTAAACTGTCCTGGTTTATATTTCAGATCATAAGAACTTTCTCTTAGGACACTTAAATAGCTTCCTTGCCATTAATAAGATATACGAATTTATTACAGTGAGAATAGATACTTGGGTAGAAATTCATTTTTAGATTATAAAATACATCATAATGACTCTCAAATGGTTTGTAGAGCTTTTTGTATTTAAAGGATCTATGTGTTTGGCATGTTTTAACTTTATATCCTATCTTCACATGAAATAAAAGAAGATATTGCAAGTTTGACAAACGTAAATGCATGCCTGATATCTTGAAATCTTGTAAACAAACGCACAATGAACACCTAGAATCTGTCCTGGAACTTCCTTCCTGTGTTATCTTTTTAGAAAGTCAGATAAAATTTATAAAAATGAAGAACATAAAAAAACAGGTTTTTAACATGATTAAAAAACAATTCCCCAAATTTTTGATAAAACCAAAACTTAAAGAAAAATTTATTCAAAATATGTATTTTTCAGCATGGCTTTTGATTCACTGATGATTTTCTTTTGTCTCTTTATACGGTATTTATTTTCTTTAGTATTAACGAATTAAACTATGACAAAGGGCAGTTGGCATGCATTTGCAGTAGGTATGTAATTAAGAGGATGTAATTAAGGATCATTGTTGGGTGCACTTACATTAAGGATGTAATTATGAAGAAAGAAGAAGAGTCAGCGCAACAGCCGGGGCACGGATGCCAATGTGTGCTTGGAAACCCAGAAACTAAAATGAGTTCCTTTGTAGAAGGGACTTCCATAACCACCCAGGCAAGTGCTCTAAGGACAATGATGGCCGTGGACAAGGAAGCTCATTGGAGCCTCCATGCTCAGGCTCAGAAGCCTCTAGCAAATCATCTTCCCTTATCCTCTTTTGCTCTCGTCCTACCCCACCAGACAAGATGCGCAGCGTACCATTTTAATGTGCATTCTTATATTCTTATGAGTAGTAGACACATTAATGTGATGGGTTTAACTATAGTTCATTTTATTTATGAGCCTCTGGTTAAACGTTAATAGCTTGAAGTGAAGTATCAAACACAAGAATTACAGCGAAAGACTTTGCAAGCTGTACTTCCTAACTATCCAACAGGATCATGATCTGGCCAGTCTTGTTTCTTTTAATATTATGAACAGCAAACACTTAGGAGCCTTATTACATGCCAAGTTCTGTTCTAAGTGCTTTACATATATTAGCTCATTTGGTTCTCATAACAATCTTATGAGGCAGCTACTATTATCAACTCTATTTTAAAGGTGATAAAACTTTGGAACAGAGAGGTTAAGCAAATTTGCCTAAGGTCACACAGCTGGTGTGTGGCAGAGTCGGAATTCAAACTCATGGGTTATGACTCCAGAGTCTGTGCTCTTGACTACCTTACCACTGTCTGTACCTTTTCACAGTTGTCAGAGAAGTCATTTCATGGTTATCTCTGATTGTTAGAAGGGGTCAAAAGTATTGGGTTGGAAATGTGCCGAACTTTCCATGTTGTGTAGATAACAGTGGGGAGTTTTCTCAAACTCTCTATTTTCTGTGTTGAATACGCAGCTTGCTCTATTACACACCTTAACAAATAATAGTAGTCAAACTATCTAATATCACCGCATAAATACATTGTCATCCTGCCTCTAGTATGAGTAACTCATAACCTCAACACTTGAGAGATAAACTGATTCTTAATAAAACAAGACAAGATTATGTCCGGACTAATTAAAAAGAAGGAAGCTGATCTCATGTCCATTAAATTTCTAGTTTGTTCTTTTTGGAAAACATCCAAAGGGTTAAAACATGTGTTTCACTGAAGTGTAATGAAAATTCAGGACTGGCGGGGAATTAGGTGAGGGTGAAAAGAAAGAATAAGACACAAAATAGGAAGTAAAAAAAAACTTTTCAGAAACACCGTTCCTTTCCTCACATTCTACAGGGCCTTCATACGTAGAGAAACGTTAACCTTAGATACATCTCGCCCTGCCTATCAGTGATCTGTATTATTAAGACACAACAACTTTTTTTTCTCCATAATCATTTTCTTCCGGCCAACCAGCTGTGGCTACTCAAGGCAGATTAACTAGAACCTGATGGATTTCAGCCCCTGCTCAGCAATGCCAGCCAAATGCTGTAATTACACAGGATGCAGGCTGAGATAATGTCAACCTTGTACTTAGAGATAGTCCTAGATAAGTTGAACTGTCGGATTTGCAGGTCAGGCTTTTCAATCACTGGGGCTGTATTTGTGAAGAAAAGAGACAGTGGGAAAAACAAAAACAAAAATATAAACAAAACACATCATTTCAGCCGTCCTGAAAGAAGACAGCTATTAAAGTCAAAATATAGGAGTAGCTTTACCAGTGTGGACTTTACAGAGCCGTGTGGAAGGTGTGCCTTCTCCACTGAGGTGAAGGTAATCTCTGCCCTTTCTGGGCTCATGTATTATGTGGATAGGGTGTGTGAGAGACTTTCCATTTGGCAGTTTGCACGGCACAGTGCTGATGTTATAAAATTTACACTAAGCTGGAAAAACAGTCCTTGTCATACTTTATCCTTTTGGAGGAAATGAATTTCCTTAATAAGAGCACCACTTTATTTGCCTCATGAATCTGGATAGGGAACACATTCCTTAATGGCATTCTACCAAATGGAGAGACTGCGAGCCAATGGCTTATTATTTTAAAAATGTTAATGACCCAGAAGCAAAATACTTTTGGTTCCTATATTATAGACATAAATGCTTAAATTCAGATTTCAAGTGCCAAGAGCTGTGAGATACGAGTCTTGGAAAACACCCAGTGATGAGGGATCCAGGGAGTACTCGTTAATGGTTAACGAATAATTTGCCAAATCATTTGGCTATTAACTAGCCCAAAATGCCTCACATCTAGGTCCTTGTAACTGTATTAAATTATTCAAAAGTTTCCTTGTTTTTAATAAACTTTAAGATAAATATGAAAATACATATGTCTAATGATGTACCATGCTCTCCTTTTGTTTAACACTTTACGAAGTGCTACAAATTCAAATGTTTCTGCCTTTGCCTGTGGGTGTTTCCTTTTCAAAGAATGTTTTTTTCACCCACCTTCCCCTAGTGAACTCCTATTCATCCTTCAAAGCCTGGCTCAGAAGGCCACCACCTGTATGGTGTTTTCATTACCATATCCCTTTTTCTTTCTTCCAGTAATTAATTGTTCCCTCACCTTTGGGTGCATGAAATAATGTTCCCGCTTCTATTATGCCGTGTATCACATTCTATTATCATTATTATTTTGTTAATGGGCAATTTCTTCAGCTACAGTTCTTTAAGGACATTGTCTGTGGCTTATTTGTCTTTGATCACTAGCAAAAAAGAACCGGGGGGCAGGGTGGGAACTTAAGAAATGTTTGTTACATGCATGAATGCATGAGTAAAAAGTAAAACAAGTCATTTTAAACACAAAGTTTAGTCCTTAGTATAGCTTCTAATTTTTTATTCTTTTAAAATATCAAAGATTCAAAATTGTATTTTTCTAATATATATAAATCCAATGGTAGACCAAGAAGAAACTGAAAGATGCCATTGCTCTTAAAAGTATATTAGAACTCTTCTTCCCTGTTCTTTATATTTCCATAGAAAAGAGGAAAATTTCTCTTCACTCCCCAAAAGAAGAAATTATGAAAGAAGCATTTCTAGCTTCTCTCCATCCTCTCACTCACTTCTTTCCATTGATTACTGAAAATGGGGGAAGGAGCAAAAGCACTATTGGTTCAATGTCTTCTGGGTCCTCTCAATCTGTCTACTCCTCTGCCCTCCATTCTCTGACAAGTTGAGCAGAGAAAACCTACAGCTTTAGGTGGCTCCAATTTCAATGCAGGAGAAATTTATTAGGTCTGCAGAATAATGTGAATTTATCAGTAATGAAGGAGTTCTTGGGTGGTGCAAATGGTTAACACACTCAGCTGCTAACCAAAAGGTTAGAAGTTCGAGTTCACCCAGACCAGAGGCATGTCTGAAGAAAGGCCTGGTAATCTACTTTAAAAAATAAGCCATTGAAAACCCTATGGGGCACAATTCAACTCTGACACACATGGGGTTGCCATGAGTTGGAATTGACTTGACAGCAAAAGGTTTTATCAATATTAAAGCTGTTTAGCTTTATTAGTAACAAAGCTGGTATTTTACTTCCATTTATCTGACTCCTATGTCCATTTCATATGTATCCAGACTCAGGTAGGAGAAAAACCTGTTGCCGTCAAATCAATTCCGGCTCACAGTGACCCTATAGGACAGAGTAGAACTGCCCCAGAGTTTCCAAGGAGCGCCTAGTGGATTGGAACTGCCGACATTTTGGTTAGCAGCCGTAGCACTTAACCACTACGCCACCAGGGTTTCCCAGGTAGGAGAAGTGGGATAATATTTATTGCTTTTCCTCCAAATAACTCCAACGCAATATCTCTTTTTGTGCATTCCCAGAATATTGTGGAATTATAAAATTTCATTGAGCTCATTATAAACACACTGTAATTAACTCAAATTTAATATTTTTAATACAAACTTGAGGCAACGATAGCAACTAATATTATTTTCTCAAAAAAGATTACAGAATCATTCAATTATCTGTCTTTTCAGAGAATGACATCAGGACAGACCAATCTAAACTCTCATCTAATACAGATACTGAATACAGTCCACCTTGTGGTTGAATATAGTAGACCATCTTATAACAGGGGACTCTTTAATTTTAGAGACTTCCTATTTGCTTGTCAGATAACTCTAAAGATTAGAAAATAAATTCTTTTACTAATTAAAACTTCACTTTTCTGTAAATTTTACTAGGTCTACTTCCTAGTAGGAAGAAGAAGAAAAAAAAGCAAACCTATTTTATATTTTTTCCGTGATAAATCCTCAGATATTTAATGTATTTACTTGAAATCAAGGACCACGCATTTTTCATCAGTGTATCTCCTCCCCTGCTTAATATTAATTCAGCAAAATATTTTTGAGCACTGGACATTGTGCCTGGTGTTGGTCATAGAAAAACAAATATGGCATGGTTTCTTTCCTCAGGGGGGAAAAAGCATATACATGTAAGAAATGTATACAAGTCGTTGTTTAAATTACTATAACAGAAGCATGATAAAGTGCCAAGGGAGCCCAAGAAAGGGGCTATATGATACTTCATAGGGGGAGAAGCTGTGGCTTAGTCACAGGAGAAATTATTTGAAGTTGAGTCTTAATGGAGGAATGGTCCAAGCAGAAAAGAAAGGGAAGAGTTTTTTAGTCAGTAAGATCAGAGTGTGCAAAGGTGCAGAGGAAAGGCAGATGGTGGCACACAAGTGAACATGAATGTTCAAAAAGGCTGAAGCATGGGGTAAGTGTGTGGAGGGTGGTAGACAAGCCCAAAAAAGAAGGCGCCCAGAGCATGAATGACTTCACATACACCGCTAAGGGTATGAGTGTTGACCTGTAGGTGAATAAAAGTCACTGTAAGATTTTAAATAGAAATTGGCTATATTAGATATTCATTTTAGAAGAATTACATAAGCAGGGTAGAATGGAAATGGGATGAAATTAAAAATAAGAAGAACATTTAGAAGAGCGTTTGTTTCTTTTTTGAATTTTTTAATGGTCCATCTGACTGCTAAACAGGTCAGTGGGAATAGGGATTAAGAGAACAAGATGGATATGAAAGATATGTAGCGTGGAGAATAAACAAGATTTTTTGGCTAGATAAAAGTGGGACGAGGGAGGGAAGAGATTTAGGGAGTAAGGTAAGAAGTCTGGCTTTGTATAGGTTTGGGTTTTTGGGGTAGTCATGTAAAAAAAAATCCAGAATATGACAGGTATTGAAACAATCCTGGGAGAAAGCTTTGACACTGATAATATTATGGAGCTGGGAATCTTTAACATATGAGTAGTATTTGAATAATTAGAATGTGCAACGTAAGAAAATGCAAATGCCATGATCAAGACCCTGGGGAACATGAACACTCTGGGACCATTATAGGAGGGGTCAGCAAAGCAGACTTAGAATTTCTCAGAGAGTTAAGACAAAAATCAAGACGAAAATAATGCTACAGAGGGCAAAAGAGAAACAGTTTTCTAGGAGGAGAGTATTCATCATTGTTAGAGGCCACAGAAAGGTCATGTTAAACAAGGACTGATAAACTTCTGTTGGCTTCCATGATTAAGCCATTAGTGATGACTTTTACTCAAGAGTAATTTGAATGAGTTGAACTGATTAAAAAGAACAGACACTGTATTCCAGATAGTGAATTAGATAGGAGGTGTTATAGAAATAAAGAAAGAAAGAATGGAGCTTCTTGGCATTCTCAATTTGTCTAATTGTTTAATTTTGCCTCATCAACTTTTGAAAAAAGGTTAGATCAAACAGATTTTAATACCAGGCTTCATATTAAGATAAATACCTATGAGCAGGGTTTATGTCCTGGATATGTTTTCAACATCTCCTTTCATGTGATTCTGGGGAAATAATTGAGATTTGTCATTGCCCAGGTTGCCATAGAGTCAGTGTGGCCAAATGTTGCTCATTACCCACTGGAGGATATGTGAAGACTATTATTATCTCCAACTCTGCGCTGTGGTTTGCCAGAAAAGTCATCCCTGGCCACATATCTGAAAGGTCTCCAAAAAAAATTTGAGCTATAGAAACATCTACCTTTCCTACATATAAATTAAAAAAAAAATTGTTATTGGAGTAGAAATTCCAAATGTTCATAATTTTTTGTTGAAAAACATAGATAGAAATTAATGACAAAAAAATGACAAACTGGTTTAACATACCAGTTCAGTAGATTAATGCAGCTTTAAAAGCAAGAAATAAGAAACAGTAAAAGGATTTCAAGTGAGGAATATCCATTCTGTACTTTGTAGGATACTTTCACTGGAGAATCACATCAATGGCTTGATAATAGAAATTGAAATTTCTGAAAATTAATTGTGTTTGAAATAAATATTGATTTTTTTAAGTTAATAAGTAATGCTTAATTTTACATGTTTAGATGGGGTTTTGTTAATTGGAAAGAAAAAACAAGGAAATATCCAGGAAATTAGGTTTTGTTAAAAGTACAGTAATTTAATTATTGTATCATTGTGCAGAATAATATTGAAGAAAGTGGTGTGCCATGTGAAATGTTTTGCTGGCTCTTCTATAACTCAATTACAGAAATATAGCAATATTTTCAGGGCTAAGAGAGATGGGTCAGAAGTTACATTTAATTTCACTTCAGCTTTGACTTTTACTGATTTGCAGCCTGATTTAGGAGGAATTGGCTGGAGTTATTTCATGGAAACGTTCCTTATTTTTCTTTTTTAACCCTCTGACCCTCTTCTTGAAATACATCTCTTCAATGACAGGCTCATTCAGAGCTGGTCTTGAATATTTTCCCCATCTCCTTGGTCTTCAATTGGAAACAGCCTGACTGGCCCTGGGGAATAACAGGCCTCTAACTGTATTACTGTAGGCAGTAATAAATCTTAAGTTCAGTCGTAGAGTTCTCGCCTTTCATGCAGGAGACCGGGGTTCAATTCCCAGCCAATACACCTCATGCTCAGCCACCACCTGTCTGTCAGTGGAGGCTTGAGTGTTGCTATGATGCTGGACATGTTTCACCAGAGCTTCCAGACTAAGATGGACTAGGAAAAAAGGCCTGGTGATCTACTTCTGGAATTCAGCCAATAAAAACTCTATGGTTCCCCAACTAATCATGAGAATGGCACAGGACCAAGTAGCATTTCCTTTCATATGCTCCATTTTAACAAGTCTCCTGTTTGCTGGACTGGACTGATAAGTTCTGTTCTCTGTCAGAAGAACTGTGATTTTCCACACATGAGTGAGATCAGAACAAGTCCCTGTAGCCTTGGAAAATGATGCCAGAGGGACAACATCCTTGGATATAAATAGGTAGAGTGCCAGGAAATACATGTTCACCATAGCAACACTTGGAGCATTACCTTTATGATTGAATGACTGTTTCTTTTCTCTCAATGTGCTGGGAAGAGATGCGAGAATGAGAATGCATATGAATGAATTAGTAAATATAATTTTTAAATTTCATAAACTAACAAATGAAGGGATCATGTCTTCAAAGATAATGAAAAAGATGAATAGACATCACTTCTCTAGCCTTGCCACTTTCTTTACTAAGGGACTATTAATATTTACAAAGAGCTCCAAAGTCCCTGAAACCTATGCTTTAAAACAATTTTTTGTACATATATTTTTAACAATATTTACTGATTGACCCAAATCAAGCTAAGACTGTCTTTTGTACAGAATGGCCATTGGTTACGGGTGACAGATAAAATACTGGCTGCCCAGTTAAATTTGAAATTTAGATAAACTACAAATTATTTTTTACTATATATATATATATATATCCTATGTAACATTTGAGAAATACTTATACTAGAAAAATTATCCACTATTTTTCTGGAATTCAAATTTAACTAGGCGTCCTGTATTTTTATTTGCTAAATCTGGCAACTCTATCTGTCTTAGGCTGTGTTCTCTAGAGAAGTAAACCCAGTGCAGCATATAAATATATATGTAGAGGGATTTATATAACGGAAGTGGCTCACTCAGTTGTAGAGGCTGGAAATTCCCAAGTCTATGAGTCACACTGGAGGCATCTCCTAACTCATGTAGCCACAGGTGCTAACAAATCCAAGATCAGAAGGTTAGGTAGCAGGCCCCTGGCTCACAGGCTGTGGAGGTCAACGAATCCCAAGATTGGCAGGTAAGAAGTCAGATAAGCTGCTAGCTCATGTCCCAAGAATTGGAGGTCAGATGAACAGGAGCCAGCTGCAGGATCCAGAGTGAGCAAAATCCAGCAAGCCTTGCCAGAAAGTCTACCTACATTGGACGCAGGCCACATCCCCAAGGAAACTCCCTTTCAACTGATTGGTTGCTCAAACAGATCACATCATGCAGGTGATCACATTCTATCAGATCTCAATATGGAGGTGATTACATCATTAAAATGCTGCCAAACTACATCATAACTGCAAACAACTGAGGATCATGGCCCAGCTAAGTTGATGCCCAACTTTAACTATCACACTACCCTTAATAACTCACTCCCTCTGTCCACCCCACTTTGTAATGTGGCATTGCTGTCCTCCCTCAAAAGGTGGCCTATTTCTCCATCTTGTTGAATTGGTGTTGGCTTTATGCTATAATTTGACCAATAAAATGTGGCAAAAGAGACATTGTGCAAGTTCTGGTACCAAGATCTAAGACATGGTGTGTTTTCCTTTTTCATTCTTTGGAACCCAGGTGCCATGTACAGAAGCTTGAGCTAGAGTACTGGATGATGAGAGGGACCATATGAAGAGAGAAGCCCAATCTTTCAGCCTCCCCACTGAGGCCTCAGACTGTGGGTGAGGCCATCTTGAATCCTCCAGCTCCAGCAGACCAACCACATGAAAGCAGCTACTCATGTGACCCAGGTGAAATATGCAGAAGGGTCACCCAGCTCCCTCACAGAATCATGAAAATGAACATATTGTTGTTGTTTTTACCCACTAAATTGTGGGGGTAGTTCCTTAGGCAGCAACAGATAACTGATACAGCATTGTTCGGAATGAGTGTCATTGACCCGTTTGAAATAATGAAGCTATTATAATTCTTAGGACAAGGGGTCTTCTGTTTCTGGCGGGGTGATTAGACATTGAATGACCCTGCCAATGCAAAACATATAAATAAGTTAGATAAATAAAACTTTACCACGTAATATGCCGATATTGGCAAAAAGCAGGAAAATAACCAGAAACCAAGGATAAAACAAAAAAGCAACTAGGAGCTATGGTAGCATTGAGGTTGGAAGTTAACAAACAAATGATATGAAGGAGGAAAGAGCAAAGGCTGAAAATAGCCAAGAAACTCAAAAAGATTAACTTTTTCCCCTCACTATTCAAGCCTGTTCTTGCCATTTATGAAGTGGAGGCCCATATACTATGTGTCTTGACACTTTAAAACATATATTTGAAGCTAGGCCCATAGCCTGGCCATTATTCCTACTTAGAGTCCTACTGTCTGTTCCCTAGGGATATCTCTGGGAACCCATAACCAAAAGAACCAACTTCCGTGGCCCAGGTCAGCCCTTCGGTCTGATCTGAGGCACTGAGCTACTCTGGTCTGGCAGGGTGGTTGCTGGCCAGAACCAGGAATCCTGTGCAGTGAATGGAGCAGGCCAAAACCAAGGTGAAAACTGGTCAGGCCAAGCTCCCCTTCTCATCCCTACATCAGTTGCCATCAAGTCAACTCCAACTCATGGCGACCTCATGTTTGTCAGAGTAGAACCGTGTTCCCTAGGGTTTTCAGTGGCTGATTTTTCAGAAGTAGATCACCAGGCTTTTTTTCCTAAGCACTTCCAGGTGGACCTGACCCTCCAAACTTTTGGTTCGCAGCAGAGTGTATTAACAATTAGCACTATCTAAGGACTCCTTCTCATTCTAACTAAGGTATTATATGAGTGCCTCATGAATCCCAATATCATCCTGATGAACAGGAGGAAGGGAGGAGGTGATCTTAGACACGAAAGAATTTGAACATGGAATCATTGTACTGATTGGATATAAATCCTGAATTAACTGAGCATAGACTCAAAGAACATCCAGCTTCAAACTGGAAATGACTGAGTTGCTGTGAAGTGGCAAGAGTGATTATTTTCTGCTTTATGGAGTTAATAAAATGAGTTAAATAAAAGAGTTAACATAGTGAATTAATTAAATAAATTAATATACGTAAAGGAATTACCAAGGTGCCTGACCTGCAGTAGACACTCAGAGCTATTATTATCATTGATGAAAATCTGGGCTCTAGGGTCAGCGAAAAAGAGGAAGACCCTCAAGGAGATGGATTGACAGTGACTGCAACAATGGGCTCAAGCACAACAACGATTGTGAGGATGGTGCCGGACCAGGCAGTGTTTCGTTCTGTTGTTCATAGGGTCGCTATGAGTTGTAACCGACTCGATGGCACCTAACAGCAACAGGGAAAGTTGAGTTCAATTTATAAAAGGGAAGACCATTGCATTTAGGCCCTGTTAAATCGTAGCGTAAAAAACTCACTGAAAGTGTGAAAAAAGGACCTAAAATGACAATGGTTCAGAAATGTTATGTTCAAAATTAAAATAACCAATGTTTCTACAATTAAAGCTAACATTGGTGGTTTAACTACTACAGAACATCATCCATCATATATAATTCACCCTGTTAGTTTCAATTTTAAGGAGCCCTGGTGGCACAGTGGTTAAGTGCTTGGCTGCTAACTCAGAGGTTGGCCTTTAGAACCCACCAGCTGCTCTGAGGGACAAAGACTTGGCTATCTCTTTCTGCAAACATTAAAACCCACTGCTGTTAAGTTGATTCCCACTCATAACTACCGCATAGGACAGAGTAGAACCGCTCCATAGGGTTCCAAGTCTGTAAATCTTTACAGAAGCGGACTGCCACATCTTTCTCCCATGAAACAGCTGGTGGGTTAGAACCATCAACCTTTTGATTAGCAGCCAACTGCCTGCTGAACCACTGTGCCACCAGGGCTCCCTCTGTAAGGTTTATAGCCTTGGAAACCCCATAGGGCAGTTTTACTCTGTCCTATAAGGTTGCTATGAGTCGAAATCGACTTGATGGCAACAGATTTTTTTTTTTTTTTTTTTTGGTTTTAGTTTCAATTTTTATTACTTTTGCAACTTTAAAATTTAATTTTTACATAGCAATGATTTTATAGTTTTAAAAAGTTAGTGTCTGGTTTAATGTTTTTCCATATTTAAATATTATTACAATTAAAACAACATCCATCGCCCTTAAACTATGTTCTCTATTAAGGATTCTTTGCAATTCGACCATTCAACAAACTTATAATGTATTAAACATTATACTAGGCAGTGAGTGTACAGCTGTGAATGAAGTGGATGTAGTCATTGCCCTCATGGGGTGTACTATCTACTACCAAGACAGACAATAGATAATTAACAGTGGAGCTAGAAAGAAGCCGGAGAACAGCAGTAAAATGGTTGAAATGATGCAATATACTTTTATAGACTCAAGAAACCATTTGTTAAGTACCAGAAATGAATGAATGATAAGGAAAAAGCAGATTTTTCCTTTCACATTGAAATCTTCATTTCACCTGGAATTTGCTTTTTATGGTGTGAAGTAGAGATTCAGCATCATATTTTTATTTTTTCTCTATGTGGATAAGCAGGTGTCCCAAGACCATTTATCGAATGCTCGACATTTTCTCACTTATTTACAACACCTTCTCTGTAAAATATCAAGTTTTTATCAATACTTGGGCCTGTTTCTGGGTTATGGATTCAGATCCATCATTTCAGCAATACTCTATTGTCTTAAATACCACAGGTTTATCAGGTGGCGCAGTGGTTAAGCACTTGGCTGCTAACTGAAACTTTGGTGGTTCGAACCCACCAGGCACTCTGTGGGAGAAAGATGTGACAGTCTGCTTCCATAAAGATAACAGCCTTGGAAACCCTATGGGACAATTCTATTCCGTCCTATAGGGTCACTATGAGTCGAAATCGACTCAATGGCAAAGGGTTTGGTTTTTGTATCATAAAAGTCAATATCTCGTAGAACCAGCACCTCTCTGAGTCTCATATAAGAGGGTCCCTGACTGAAGTCCCATGTATTAGGCTCCTACAGGTCAAAAAGTTTGGGTTTTTTTTTTTTTTTCATTTTGAGACCTGCAGAAGAGCCGCCCACCAGCGCACAGAATCATGAGAAAGAATGCATGATTCTCAAACACAAAGTTTTCTTTTTTACATTTTCATATCATAACAATTATTTTTGAAAGTTGAGTAATCAATTGAGCATAAGGGAGTTATGAGAGGGATTCATGAGCTGAACTGAGTCCCCAAGGCCAGAGGATAAGGGGCTGAAAGCCATATGAATTTGAGAAAATCAGCCTTGACTTAGAAACCACAGCAAAAGTCACTCTTAAAGTTGACTGTGTCAAATCACTCAAAATAGTGACCGTGGAGACAATTCCTCAACTAACTGCACTTATTTCTTCCTTTTTGCTTGGGAAGTAGTTTCGAGGCATTAGACCTGCCTGAAAAGGGCAGATAAACCAGTAAATAAGGTACGCACGGGCTTACTTGTGTTTCCTTTCTAATCTGTAGGGCACAATCAAAGATGTAGTGAAAAACAGGTGAAATTGTGCACTACAGGTTAGTAAGTAAGCACAAGTAAGCCCGTGCTTATCTTGCTTATTGGGTAATGTGTCCTTGCTGGAAAGGCTGAGTTGGAGAAGTGGGACTTGAGAGAGGTGCTTGTCCATCTTAGGGAAGAGAGTAAAAACTCTATGATCAATTCTCCAAAGTATGATCTCTAGCATCTGTATACCTTTTTTTTTCTTATCAACAAAACTTGGCTCTTGTAGATTAAAGCCATTAAAGTTGTGTTCTTTCAGAACTCTTGTACCTAAAATGAGTTGCAAAAGATGATTTTGGAAGTTTAAAAGTAAACAAATAATTGATATTTGTTCTTAGCTGTCTTAGATTCTTAGCTGTTTTGCCCTCTTTATAAAGCATGCCTCAGACTCAGTGGGTGGAGGGCTATAAGAATTATCATGAATGAAAAATACAATGGATAATTTTTCCAAATATCATTCCACTATGCAATAAACTAAGGAGCCCTTGAGATGCAATGGTGAGGTGCTCAGCTGTTAACTAAAAGGTTGGTGGTTCAAACCCACTCAGCAGCTCTGCTTGAGAAAAGACCAGGTGATCTATTACTGTAAACATTTAGCCTGCCTAAGAAACCCTATGCAGCGTTTCTACTCTGTCCTAAGGGGTTACTGTGAGTTGGAATTGACTCGACGGCACACAACAACAACATAAAATAAACTAATTTTAAACCATTGATTAAAATAACGGCTAATGAAAAATTATTCCTTGCACATTTATGCTTGTACTTATTGCAGCTAAAGTGTAAGTTAATATGCACAATGTTAGAATCCATGCAAAAAATTCACCTTCAAATTTAATATGATACTGGAGGTTCCGGCAAAATGGCGCTCTAGGCGGAAGCACCACGCCGTCCCTCCACAGCAAAGATCCGAAAAACTAAGCCAAACAGAGAATGCAACAATCCTGAAACCCTAGAACATCAAATGAAGAGATAAAGAACCCAGCCGAGCACCAAATGGAGTGAGAATACTGAAACAGAAAGGAGAGCGAGGAGAGATTCATGCAGAGGTCCCCTACCAGCTAACGCAGC
>NW_004444110.1:2799560-2818802 GCF_000243295.1 Trichechus manatus latirostris
TGGAAGAGCGTAGTCAATGTCACTGAACTGTGTATGTAGAAATTTTTGAAACGGTGTATCTTTGGCTATGTGTATTTTCACCAAAAAAAAAAAATGGTTGAGAATTTAGAGGGTTAATATGTTGTGGGGTTGTTAACCAATGTCATAAAACAACATGTGCACTACTGTTTCATGAGAAACTATTTGTTCTGCAAGCCTTCACCTGAAGTACAATAAAATATAAAAAAAAAAATTTAATATGATACTGACTTCAAATTTAATATGGCACAGATAATTTTTTTATTTGTCATGCTTATAATTTCATATGTCTTTTCACCCACTGCCATGAAGTCTATTCCGACTCACAGAGACCCTATAATACAGAGTAGAACTGCCCCAGAGGGTTTATAAGGCTGTCATCTTTATAAAAGCAGACCGTCACATCTTTTTCCTGTGGAGCGTGCTGATGGGCTCGAACCACTGTCTTTTAGGTTAGCAGCCGAGTGCTTAAACATTACTATAGATAAGGTAACTCAACAGAGAATATTAAAGGTCATGATCAGTTTCACATTTTAGGATTATAACATTAGAGCAGGAGTCTGAAAACTACAATCCTTGTGCCAAACCTGTCATGTCATCTGTTTTTTGTAAATAAAATTTTGTTGGAACACAGCCATTCCCATCAGTTTATATGTTGTCTTTGTCAGTTTTTGGTGTATATCAGCAAATTGAGAAGTTGTGACAGAGATCTATGGCCAGTAAAACCTAAAATATTTATACCCTGGCCTTTTATGGAAAGTTTGCTGCTGCCTGCCCTAGAGAATGGACTGAAATGTGGGAGAAAATATTTGCACAAAAATGAATAAAAAAGTTATTGCAATAGTTAATAAGAGAGATGATAATTGTCTGAATTAAGGCAGTAGCAATAGGGACATAAAACAGTCAGATGATATAGAATCATCAGAACTTGATGATCAACTGGATAGGTGATGAAGTAAAGGGAGAAACCCAAGATGAGTTGAGTTACTGCTCTGAGTGACATGTGAAACTTAATGTCACTAACTGAGATAGAATACATATGGTAAACAGAAAAATATTGAGTGTGTGGATGTATTGTAAAATGAGGGTTGAGTGGTAAAGATATATAAGGTGATGGAAAACACGAATATTTGGAGCAATTTGAATTCTGAATACGTATTGGAGCCCTAGTGGATCAATGGTTAAGAGCTCAGCTGCTAACCAAAAGGTGTTTGAATCCACCAGTTGCTCCTTGGAAACCCTATTGGGAAGTTCTACTATGTCCTAAAGGGTCGCTATGAGTCAGAACTGACTTGATGGCAATGGATATTGAGTATCAGGCAAAGAGTCTCAGAAGAGAAGAATATTGAATCTCGAGATGTCAGGGAAAACAATATAGATTTTTTTGAAAAAAAGACACAGGAATAGATGAATCTGCCTATTAAGAGGGAATAGAGTGATGAGAAAAGAGGGTTAAGGGTATGAGCTGGGAAACAGTACATTTTAATGATTTAGTAGAGAAAAAACCATGAGGTCCCTAGGTGGTGCAAAGGATTTGTGCATGATTGATAAACTAAAAGTTGAAGGTTTGAACCCATCCAACAGTATTATGAAAGAAAAAGCCTGGAAATCTGTATCCTTTAAGACTGAAGCCAAGAAAACCCTATGGAGCAACTCTACTATGTAACACATGGCGTTGCCATGAGTCAGAATAAACTCAAAGGCAACTAACAATAACAGAGAGAAAAAAAAAAACAATAAGTAGGCTCAAGAAGTGGGAACACTCTTCCCAGGACTGGCTTGCCCTCCATTCGTTCTAGAGCAATCCAAAACTTTGTGTACTCCAATCTATCTCATTGCATGATTTTAATGACTGTCTCTTTAGTGTTTAATGAATTAATGAATGAATGCCTAGTTTAAAAACCTTTAATGAATTAATGACTGAACACGTAGTTTAAAAACCTTTTCCTTCATAAGTAATACTCAGCTCCAAATGATCTCCCTCTCCACTTACTTTCCTACAGTTATGTTGTATACTCACCTTTTTAACATAATAAGGAAATACATTTTTAACATTGTAGTTTATACAATGCCTAGTACAGTGCCAGGTACATAACTGATGCTTGATAAAGGCATGAATGAAATACTAACTTGAATAGTCTTTTTACCACAATATTTATCTCCAGCTTACATTAAAATGTGCAGATCAGTACCTTAAAAAAAGGCAAAGGTTTTAGAAAAACACTGCCTTGCTGCACTCCAGACGCCATGCTGTGGGAACTTGCGCCACTTGGCATAGTTTGGAGTCATGGTGCATTGTGAAAAGTGTAAGTGTACTTTCCAAGACTGTCAGAATTGTTTATTCTTTCCATCTTTCCTTTAGCTATTAATCATTGTTTTGTTATTTTTAAGACATTGTAACTTTTGAAAAACGTTTTATCTTGGACAGAGAATCATGTATATAAAGCTGAGTGGTGGTCTGAAGCTCTATATGCGTACAATACCGATAAGCCCATCATTTTATAAGCTATTGAATTTCATTTTCCTTATTTTATAAGTGTATTTTTTCCTGTTTTTTGTGTATTTGAAAAAAAAAGTCAAAAGAAAAGAGTAATTCAGGAACTTTTACTTGAAGTTGAAGCAATTCTATTCAGAGGTGTAGGCTTCCAAAGAGAATTTTGGAAAAAAGAGAAATTAAACACAAAATAATTAGAAGAAGGGAAATAAATATAAAAGCAGAAATCAATTAATTAGAAAAAAGAAAAAAATAGAGATATCAAAGGGATCAAAGGCTGGTCCTTGCAAACTTATAAAAACCTAGATAAACTGATTAAAAAGGAGACAGAGAATGTGTGTTTGTGTGTGTGTGTGTGTTGCGTGTGTGTGTGTGAAAGAAAGAGGTTATAAATCACCAATATCAGCAAAGAAAGGTGGAACACCACTACAAATTTTAAAAGACATAAAGGGAATATTAGGAACAAATCATACTATAAGTTTGACAACCTAGAAGCAATAGAAAAAATCCCTTAAAGTTCTTGAAAGACAAAAATTATCAAAATTGATTCAAGAAGAAATAGAAAAGCTAAATAGCTTTATAACAGAAAAAAGAACTGAAATCATAATTATAATTTTTTTCCACATATAAAACCCTAGGCCCGGATGTATTTGTTGGTAAAGTCCATCAAATATCTTAGCAAGAAATGATTAAAAAAAAAAAAAAAAAATCTACCCAAATGCTTTCAGAAAATAGAAGAGGAAAATGAACACTTTCTAACTCATTTTATCAGGCGTGTAAAACCTTGATAGTAAAACCTGAGAAAGTCATTGTAAGGTTAAAGAAAACACGTGGCAATATTCCTTATTAATAGATACGAATATCCTCAGCAAAATACTAGCAAAGCAGATCCAGCAATATATAAAAAGGATACTACGGCATGTACACATGAGATATACCCCAGGAGTGCAGGATTGATTGAACATTGAAAATTCAATTGATATGATTGACCATATTAATAAAGAGAAAGCATATGGTCATCTCAGTAGTTGCCGAAATGCACTTAAAAAAGAGCCTCACTCATGATAAAAACCTTCATCAAACTAGGAATGTAAAAGAGATTTCTCAAACTGACAAAGCACGTCTGTGCATAGCCTATGTTGTTGTTGTTAAGTGCCATCCAGTCGGTTCCTACTCATAGCAACCCCACACAGAACAGAGCAAACACTGCCTGGTCCTTTGCCATGCTCACAATTATTGTTATGCTTGAATCCATTGTTGCAGCCACTGTGTCAGTCCATCTTGTTGAGGGTCTTCCTCTTTTTCGCTGACCCTTTACTTTACCAAGCATGATGTTCTTTTCAAGGGACCAGTCCCTCCTAATAACTTGTCCAAATCATGTGAGATGAAGTCTCTCCATCCTTGCTTCTAATGAGAATTCTGGCTGACTTCTTCCAAGACAGATTTGTTCGTTCTTTTGGCAGACCATGGTATAGTCAATATTCTTCACCAACATCATCATTCAAAGGCATCAATTCTTCTTTAGTCTTCCTTATTCATTGTCCAGCTTTCACAGGCATATGAGGCACTTGAAAACACCGTGGCTTGGGTCAGGTGCACCTTAGTCCTTAGAGTGACATCTTTGCTTTTTAACACTTAAAAGAGTTTTTTAGAAGCAGATTTGCCCAATGCAATAGGTCCTTTGATTTCTTGACTGCTGCTTCCATGGGTGTTGACTGTGGATCAAGTAAAATGAAATCCTTGACAACGTCAATATTTTTTCCATTTATCGTGATGTTGCTTATTGGTCCAGTTGTGAGGATTTTTGTGTTTTTTTTTTATGTTGAGGTGTAATCCATACTGAAGGCTATGGTCTTTGATCTTCATCAGTAAGTGCTTCAAGTCCTCTTCACTTTCAGCAAGCAAGATCGTGTCATCTGCCTATCACAGGTTGTTTATGAATCTTCCTCCAATCCTGATGTCGTGTTCTTCTTCACATAGTCCAGCTTCTCCAATATTTGCTCAGCATACAGACTGAATATGGTGAAAGGATACAACCCTGATGCACACCTTTCTTGACTTTAAACCATGCAGTATCCCCTTGTTCTGTTTGAACGACTGCCTCTTGGTCTAAGTACAGGTTCCTCATTAGCACAATTAAGTGTTCTGGAATTTCTGTTCTTCTCAATGTTATTCATAATTTGTTATGATCCACACAGTCGAATGCCTTTGCACAGTGAATAAAACACAGGTAAACATCTTTCTGGTATTCTCTGCTTTCAGCCATGATCCATCTGACATCAGCAATGTATCCCTTGTTCCATGTCCTCTTCTGAATCCACCTTGAATTTCTGGCAGTTCCTTGTCAATGTACTGCTGCAACTGCTTTTGAATGATCTTCAGCAAAATTTTACTTGTGTGTAATGTTAATGACATTGTTCAATAATTTCTGCATTCTGTTGGATCACCTTATTTTTTTCTTCACACTTCATTTGGCTTTTTAAAAATTTTTTTATTGTACTTTAGATAAAGGTTTACAGAGTGAACTAGCTTCTCATAAAACAATTGACAGACATATTGTTTTGCGACATTGGTAGCCAGCCCCACATGTCACACTCTCCCCTTCTCAACCTTAGGTTCCCCATTACCAGCTTTCCTGTCCTGTTCTGCCTTCTTGTCCTTGCCCCTGGGCTGGTGTGGATCACCTTTCTTTGGAATGACTACAAATATGTATCTATTCCAGTCAGTTGGCCAGGTAACTGTCTTTCAAATTTCTTGGCATAGACAAGTGAGCACTTTCAGCGATGCATCCATTTGTTGAAATATCTCAGTTGGTACTCTGTCGATTCCTGGAGCCTTGTTTTTTGACAATGCCTTCAGTGCAGCTTGGACTTCCTTCTTCAGTACCATCGGTTCTTGATCATATGCTACTTCCTGAAATGGTTAGACATCGACAAATTCTTTTTGGTATAGTGACTCTGTGTATTCTATCTTCTTTTGATGCTTCCTGCATCATTTAATATTTTCCCCATAGAATACTTCAATATTGCAACTCCAGCCTTGAATTTTTTCTTCAGTTCTTTCAGCTTGAGAAATGCCAAGTGTGTTCTTCTCTTTTGATTTTCTATCTCCAGGGTTTTGCCTATTTCATTTTAATACTTTGTCTTCTTGAGCCACCCTTTGAAATCTTCTGTTCAGCTCTTTCACGTCATCATTTCTTCCTTTTGCTTTAGATATTCGATGTTCAAGAGCAAGTTTCAGCGTCTCTTCTGACATTCATTTTGGCCTTTTCTTTCTTCCTGTATTTTTAATGACCTCTTGCTTTCCTCATGTATGATGCCCTTGATGTTATTGTACAACTTGTCTAGTCTTGGGTCGTTAGTGTTCAGTGTGTCAAATCTATTCTTGAGATGGTCTCTAAATTCAGGTGGAATGTACTGAAGGTCATACTTTGGCTCTCACAGACTATTAGCCTATAACTAATATCATACTTAATAATACAAGTTGATTTTTCCCTAATATCTTGAACAAGGCAAGGATATTTATTTTTATCACTGCTATTCAATACTGTATTGTAGATCCTAGCTAGTGCCATAAGGCATGAAAAGGAAATATAAGGCTTACAGTATGGAAAAAAAAAAAAGAAGCAAGAAACCTTTATTCAATAACGTGATCTTATTCAAAGAAAATGTACAAATCTGCTAGAATTAGTAAGTAAATTTAGCAGGGTTACAAGACACAAGGCTGATGTCAACAGTAGCAATTGTATTTCTATATTCTAGCAATAGACAATTAGAAATTGAAATAAATTAGCATTTATGTGTAAACCAAATCAAAAACCCATCGCCTTTGAGTTGATTCCAATTCATAGTGACCCTATAGGACAGAGTAGAACTGCCCCATAGGGTTTCCAAGAAGCAGCTGGTGGAGTCAAACTGCTGACCTTTTTGTTAGCAGCTTGAGCTCTTATTCCAAAGTATGAGATACTTTGGGATAAATGTAACAAAATATGCACAAGACTTGTACACAGAAAACTTTAAAACATTAGTGAAATAAAGAAGACTTAGATAAATCATTAAGATTCAAACTTATTAAGACATTAATTATCCCCAAATTGATGTATAGATTCAATAAATCCCATTAAATATTTCAGAAGGCTTTTTCCCCCCTGTTAAATTTGACAACTGATACTAAAATGTATGCAGAAAGGCAAAAAACCTTAAGTTAGCCAAAGTAACTTTGAGAAAAAGATAAATTTGAAGGACTTATAAGGCTTGATTTCTGACCTTACTGTACCGTTTAAAAAATCAGGACAGTGTAGTTTTGGCATAAACATAGACAAATATAAATGAAGAGAATATTCAGAAATTGACACAAATACATATGGTCAATGATTTTTGACAGAATTTCCAAGGTAGAGTGTAATGTTTTAAACAAATAGTGAGCTGGATGTTCATATGAAACAAATGACCCTTGAAATTGCCCTTATACCATTCACAAAAATTAACTTACTTAAGTTAGCTATGTTGGACCATAATAGACCAAAAATAGCATAGCCCTGACCATAACATCTGAAATTACGAAACTTTTACATGAAAACAAAACAGAAAATCTTTGAAACTTTGGTTAGGCAAAAAATAGTTTACATAGTCTTTTTTAGAAAGATTTAAAAAGAAAATGATAAGATGGACTTCAAAATTAAAAACTTCTGTTGTTTGAGAGACACTATCAGGAAAATAAAAAAGCAAGCCACATACTGGGAGAAAACATTCACTAGATCCAAAAGACTTGTATCTAGAATATAAAAGGAAATGTTTTAAATGAATAAAGACAAAGTAAGCAATTTAAAAAATGGCCATAAGATCACAACAGATTCTTCTCAAAAGAATATATATAAATGCCAAATAAGGACATGAAAAGATGTTCAATAGTATTAGTCATCAGAGAAATCAAACTAAAACTGCAGTGAGGTAATACTCAGCATTTAATTTGGATTTTTTTTTAAGGTAAACATATGCTTACCGTATGAGCAGGCTCTATCCCACAGTACAGCACTGCTTCTACACCATAAATTGATCATTGTGAAGAAGTACATTTCTCAGGTAACAAGAACAAATATTTCTGAAGAAATAATAACTTCTGTGGGATTTCTTTTAAAAAATTTACTTAACACTTCTCTGACTTCTTAAACAACAGATGCTATCCACCACGGGTGATGTGTCAGAGCTGGCTCATATGGCTTTTGGGCAACTCTTCTCACCTTTTCCACATTCAGGGACACCACTATGGTAGCTTGAAATCAGCCATGGTGGAGATATTTACACCACAGAAATCGGCAAAAACACAACAAATCAGATCTTTTTTGTCTGTTTGCTCCACGGAAATGATTTACCAACACACCACTGGTCAGAGGCATCATCTATAAGCAATGGAAAGGACAATAGAGGCAATTTAGTTAAGCTTTAGACAATATATAATCATCACGGTAGCTAGGACAGTTGAACTTTTGATGTTGTTCTAAGATAGGAATTGACTAATTCATTTAAAAGATTAAGTTTATTAATTAAAATGAGATCTGAAATAATTTGAACCTATTAAAGAAGAAAATATAATTATTCACTTTTAGTTAAATTTCAGTAATACAAATTAGACCCATATCTTGGATTTATGAATATAATAAAATTCTTTGTAAAAAATATTTTAAGTACATCTTGTTAATACGTTTCCATTTGGCAAGTGATTTCTGTATATCTTGTTCCACTCTAGTTCAAGGTCTATAGTTAGTCGCACAGCGACATTGAATATACGAGCATTAAAGGACAGAAACAAACATATGAATACTCAAGCCTCCCCTTCTTTGGCAGACTCCTATCGCAGTGGCCGGGAACTGTTATGAACTATTTTGACCTGACTTGTTGGAGGTCCCTTTTACTTCCTAATTGGGACATTGCTGGAATATGTCACTGATTTGTGTGTCCAATCCCACCTTGGAGTCTGCAGTCTTGCCTGGTGTGATTACTTGTTATATTTGTCTGTTCATCAATTAATATATTAGAAAACCATTCTGTTTTCTTTCTGGCAATGTATTCATTGTATTCAATGTATTCTAGATTTCTGTTTCTGTTAATGAAAAGGTTAGATTATATTCCTGGCTACTCTTGCTGCCTGACTAAAAAACAAAAAAACCTGCTGCCATCGAATCAATTCAGACTCATACGGACCAATAGGACAGAGTAGAACTACCCCACATGGTTTCCAAAGCTGTGAATCTTCACGGAAGCAGACTGCCACATCTTGCTCCTGTGAAGTGGCTGGTGGGTTCAAACCGCCGACCTTTCGGTTAGCAGCAGAGTGCTTAACTACTGCGCCACCAGGGGTCCTCATTGCCTGACAACAACCCCTAATTTAACAATGTAAGATGCACCTTTTTTTATGCTTATGAATTCTGTGGATCACAAAATTGGAAAGAGCAGAATATCAAAGTCTTGCCTTTGCTCCACAGCGTTTGGAACCTCAACTGGTAAGACTCAAAGGCTGGGACTGCCTTAACAATTTATGTCTGGAATCTTCTGAGGACTCATTCATTCAACTATCTGGACCCTGGCAGGAAAGAATAGAAAACCAGGACTGCCAACCAGACTTTGTACACTTGGCCTCTCCTTGTGGCATAGCCTTTTAACAGCAAGGTAACCTCAAGATCTATGGTAGCCCAGGGCTCCAAGTGCAAGTTTTGGAACAAGTAAGGTAAAAGCTGCACTGCCCTTTCTGACCTAGCCTTGGAAGTCAGGCAGCTGTCTTTCTGTCTCATTGTGTTTGGTTCCAAGGGAACCACAAGCCCACCCAGATTCAAAGAGATGGTTCATAGATCCTTTCATTTGACCAGAATTAATTCAAGGTCATGTTGTAGATGAGAATGTGAGATAGGAAACATTTTTGCTGCCATTTTTGGAAAGTTCAATCTGCTATACTATGTAGTTTCTAAGCTATCTTCTCATTCATCTGTCCACAGTTCAGTATGACTCAGGAGTACCTGAAATAAAATTTTAGCATTCCTCCTCCTCATTGTACTTTCATCTTCATCTCTAGGGTGGCTTCCTTCATGTTAGCCACGTTCTATGGCTGTAAGGCCTTGAAGCAAGCGGAAGGTCAACTTTTATCATTTATACTGTTTTTTTGTTTTTTGGGTGCATGTGTGTTTATTTTTTATAGCTTTCCAGGATCAAAAAAGAAATGTATTAGTATGACTTTAAAGACTTCCCGCTAGATGTCCAGATGCTTGGGAAAGTAAAACTGAATATAGAAAGAACGCTGCTAATCAAATTAATAAATAACATTTACTTTGACAGAGAGTTTGATAATCAAAAAAATTTTCTCCCCTTTATTAAAAAGCTACCATCCTGACTTAGATTTCAATGAAAATAGGAGTTATAATAAGGCACTCTTAAAAAAAAAATTGAAAATAATGGACTTTTATAGTTATGTTTCATGATTTTATTTTCGGGTGTAAATTAATTCGTTTAACCAATGTTTATTTCATACCACCTCTCTTTCAGACACTATGCTGAGTACTGGGTCTACAATGGTGAATTGAACCCAGAATGGTCCCTACCCTAATGGAAATTCTAGTCTAGTTGGGCATGGAAGGTGGGGATTGGTAATGATAGTCATTATGTAAGTGAATGCTCAGATGAATATACAGTTACAAATTGTGGTAAGTAAAATGAAAGAAAAGAATAGGGTACTAAGAGAAACAAAACACAGATGAACATCTTTCTAGTATTCTCTGCTTTCAGCCAAGACCCATCTGATAAGAACAATGATATCCCTCATTCCATACCCTTTTCTGAATCCAGCTTGAACTTCTGGCAGTTCCCTGTCAATGTACAACTGCAGTTGTTTTTAAATTATCTTCAGCAGAATTTTACTAGCATGTGATATCCATGATACCAAACCTAACCCTTTCTGTATGAATCGATTTTGACTCATAGTGACTTTATAGGACAGAGTAGAACTGCCCCATAGGGTTTCCAAGACTGTAATCTTTAAAGAAGCAGACTGCCAGATCTTTCACCCCTGGAACGGCTGGTGGGTTTGAACCGCCAACTTTCTGATTAGCAGCTGAGTGTTTAACCATGGTGCCCCCAGGGCTCGTTGGTATTCATAATATTGTTTGATGATTTTTGCGTTTCATTTGATTGCCTTTCTTTGAAATGGACACACATATGGATCTCTTCCAGTCATTTGGCCAGGTGGCTATCTGCAAATTTCTTGACATAGGCAAGTGAACATGTCCAGCTTTACATCCGTTTGTTGAAGCACTTCAGTTGGTATTCTGTCAATGCTTGGAGCCTTGTTTTTCACCAGTGCCTACAGTGCAGCTTGAACTTTTTCCATAAGTACCAGTAGTTCTTAATTATATGCTACTTCCTGCAATGGTTGAAAGTCGACCAATACTTTTTGGTACAGTGACTCTGTATATATCCCCTCCATCTTTTGATGCTTCCTGTGTCGTTCAATTTTTTACCAATAGAATCCTTCAGTCAAAGACTACAGCCTTCAGTATGGATTACACTTGAACTTGAAGAAAATGAAAATCCTCACAACTGGACTGATAAATATTATGATAAATGGAGAAGGAATTGAAGCTACGAATGATTTCATTCTACCTGGATTAATCATCAACATCCATGGAAGTGGAAGTCCTGAAATTCAATGACATATTGCATTGGGCAAACCTGCTGCAAAGACCTCTTTGCAGTTTTAAAAAGCGAAGAAGTCACTTTGATGACTGTGTTGCATCTGAACCAACCCATGGCCTTTTTTATTGCCTCATATGCAAGCAAAAATTGGATAATGAAAAAGAAAGACAGAAGAAGAACTAATGAATTAAAACTGTGGTGTTAGCAAAGAATATTGAATATACCTTGGACTACCAAAAGAATGAAAAGATTAGTTTTAGTAGAAATACAAACAAAATGTCCCTTATAAGCGAGGATGGTGAGTCTCGCACTCACATTGAACATGTCATCAGGAAAGAACAAACACTAAAAATGGATATCATGTTTGGTAATGTACAGAACAAATGAAAATGAGGGAAACCATCAATGAGATGCATTGACACATAGCCTCAACAACGGGCCAGAACATAGCAACAATCCAACCCGGGACCATTTTAGTCTGTTATACGTAAGGTCCCCCTGAGTCTGAGCTGACTCAACAGCAATTAACACTATGAGAGAGAATATAAAGAGTCAAGAAAGAAATATTTGAGGAACTGACATTTTAGCTGATACTTGTTGCTGTTAGGTGCAGTCCAGTTGGTTCCGAATCATAGTGACCCTATGTGTAACAGAATGAACTGTTGCCTGGTCCTATGCCATCCTCACCATAGTAGGTATGTTTGAGCCAGGGCTGGGTTAAGGTATGTGAGAGCCCTGAACACTGATAGTCTGTGGTGCCTCCTTCTCTGCTTACTCACACATTCGAATGAGATACGTGAGTTATATATACATATATGTGTGTGTGTGTGTGTGTGTGTGTGTTAGCCATTCATGATATAACTTTTTTTTAATTGTGACTATAATATTAGCTATTGAATGCAAAAGTGACGGATGTCATTTTAGTGGAATGAGATGAACTGGATTATAAAATTTTGTTGGATGTGGGGTACTAAGATTTTTACTATACAGCACGTTTTCCACAAAATATTCCACATATTCTACAACAAAGATAATGAGTCAGTGAACTTATATGTTTCAACAATCAGTGTAAAATTCTGTTGATCTCCCACAATGAAAAATAGACCTTCACCAATTTTGCTGTAAATGGCTCATACTTCAATTTTGATGCTTATTTAGTAGTAAATGCTATAATTATAAATGAACAAATGAAAAAAATGTCATAAAAGAAAATTTAATGATCAGAAAACAATTACAACAAAACACTATATTTTATTTTTAGATAGATCCTTCATCTCTAACATGTTATAATTGAAAACTTTTCTTTCTATTCTTTGCTCTTACTAATTCTTCAATAACTTCATCACAATTAAGCTGCCAAACAATATCTACTTCCATACATAATAAGGATAATGAATTGAATTTTTATTGAATCATTTTACACTGAGTATCTTTGTATTTCTTTAGAGATGAAAATGAGCGTTCTATTGTGCAGTTTGTGATAATTAAAGTTAGGAATATGAATAAAGCAATTTGAAGAATTGGGAAAACTGCATTATATTTTATCTTCTATTATGGAATCATACATACCTACATGAGTAAAATTTGTCTTTCCTAAATCTGTAAAGTTAGTTCTCATGTAAGAATGAAATTGTTGCACTTCTCTGTAAAGGTTTGTATTTAAGTCATCGGGATAAGCCTGCACTAATTTCTTGGATACCTTCATGCATTCTTAATCCCATGTTTCCACATTGTTTAAAAAGGAAATTCTATTTCAAAGAACATACACTTTAGCCTTTCTTTTCATGCAAGATTCAAGCGTGTCAATGATGGTGTATTATGTGGTAAGGCAAAATTGATCTCTGGCACTCAATACCTCCGGAACACTTCTGTCATTGACTTGTTTCTTCCTAATGCTTCTGCAGTGATAAACTGTTTGATAATCAGGATTTGGCAGTATTTGTTTTGTTGTGTTTTTGAAATGTTCAAAATCTTCTCTTAAAGTATGTAAATACCCTGTTAATGACCGGTAGAGATCTGTGCATGTTTTTAAATTAACTTTTGAATCTTGGAGAACCTGCCTCTTCCGATGAAAATGCTGCAATATATTATTCCACATAACCAACATAAATCCATACTCTAGTGTTCACATTTTGTTGACAATGTTTGCAGCTTCTCTTTTGGTATCTCCTTTTTGTGTCTGGTCTTCAGCAATATTATCTTTTTTTATTGTGCTTTAGGTGAACGTTTACAGCTCAAGTTATTTTCTCATTCAAAAATTTATGCACATATTGTTTTGTGACATTGGTTGCAACCCCCAAAATGTGACAGCATGCTCTGGCTGTCCACCCTAGGGTTCCCTGTGTCCATTTGTCCAGTTCCTGTCCCTTTCTTCCTTCTGGTCCTGCTTTTGGACAGGAGTTGTCCATTTGATCTTGTATATTTGATTGAACCAAGAAGCATAATCCTCATGTGTGTTATTTTTTGTTTTATAGGCTTGTCTAATTTTTGTCTGAAAAGTAGGCTGCAGGAATAGCCTCAGTTCTGAGTTAGCAGAGGGTCTGGGGGCCATAGTTTCAGAGGTTCCTTCAGTCTCTGTCAGACCAGTAAGTCTGGTCTTTTTATGTGAATTAGAATTGTGTTCTACATTTTTCTCCTGCTCTGTCCAGGACTCTCTGCTGTGATCCCTGTCAGGTCAGCCATTGGTGGTAGCCAGGCACCATCTAGTTCTTCTCGTTTCAGGCTGGTGGAGTCTCTGGTTCATGTAACCCTTTAGTTCTTTGGGCTAGTATTTTCCTTGTGTCTTTGGTTTTCTTCATTCTCCTTTCCTCCGAGTGGGATGGGACCAATAGATGTATCTTAGATGGCCACTCACAGGCTTTTAAGACCCCAGACACAACTCACCAAAGTGGGATATAGACAATTTAATTTATGAACTTTGTTATGCCAATTGACCTAGAAGTCACCCGAGACTATGGTATCCAGGCAACAGCCCCAGCTACTCAGTCCCTTAGAGTGTTTAACTGTGTCTAGGAAACTTTTATGCTTTTGCTTTGGTCCAGTTGTGCTGACTTCCCCTATATTGTGTGTTGTCCTTCTCTTCACCAAGTTGACACTTGTCTATCTACTATCTAGTTAGTGATTTCCCCTCTCCCACCCTCCCCACCCTCATAACCATCAGAGTCCTTTTTTCTGTGTGTAAACCTTTTGAGTTCTTATAATAGTGGTCTCATACAATCTCTGTCCTTTGTGACTGACTTATTTCACTCAGCATAACGCCCTCCAGATTCATCCATGTTGTAGGCAGCATATGGATGGATTGTGGTTTTTTTTAGCCATTCTGCCACTCTCTGTCTCTTTACTTGTGCATTTAGGCCATTTACATTCAGTGTAATCATTGGTAGATATGAGTTTACGGTTGTCATTTTGATGTTTTCTTTTTGGTGTGGTGTTGACAGTTTCTTTGTTCTGCTTAATTTTCGGTGCTGAGTTCTTTTTGTTCATGTATTTTCTTTTCATCTCTTTCATTATTGTTGATTTTGTGTTTGCTGAGTCTTTATATTTTTCCTCTTTTTTATTTTGATGTGTAGGTTTGTTAGCTTCCTTTGTGGTTACCTTGAAATTTACATTTATGTTTCTAAGTTTAAACCAGTCTTTTATTTCTTGATATCTCTGTAACTTCCTCTCCGTATAACTACACTCTTTAATCCCTCTTTTTGTATTGACGTTGTTGTCTTTTACGTGTTGATGTCTCTGGTTCCCTATTTTCAGTCTTTTAGAATTGATTTGTTTTTGTGAATTCCCTGTCTGGGTTGATGACTGGTTGATCTGTCCTACGTCTTAGTCTTGGATTATTGCCTGATGTTATTAGTTCTCTATCAGGGGGACTTCCTTTAATATTTCTTGTAATTTTGATCTGGTTTTTACAAATTCCCTAATTTCACCACTTATTTGGGAGACAATTTCGCTGGATATATACTTCGCTGGCAGTTTATTTCCTTCAAGGCTTTATATTTGTCATCCCATTGCCTTCTTGCCTGCATGGTTTCTGCTGAGTAGTTAGAGCTTAGTTTTATTGGTTCTCCTTTGTAGGTGACTTTTCATTTATCCAAGGCTGCTCTCAAGATTCTTTCTTTGTCTTTGGTTTTGGCAACTTTCATTATGATATATCTTGGTGACTTTCTTTTAGGGTCTACTCTGTACGGGGTTCATTGAGATTCTTGGATAGATATCTTCTCATCTTTCATGATATTAGGGAAGTTTTCTGCCAGCACATCTTCAACAATTCTCTCTGTGTTTTCTATTATCCACCCCTGTTCTTGTACCCTAGTCAGTCATAGGGTTTTCCTCTTGATAATATCCCACATAATTCTTAGACTTTCTTCATTTTTTTAATTCTTTTTTCTGATTTTCCTCAAACAAATTGGTGTCAAGGGATTTATCTTCAGTCTCACTAATTCTGACTTCCATTGTCTCAATTCTGCTCCTATGACTTTCTTTTGAGTTGTCTAATTCTGTAATTTTATTGTTAACCTTTTCGATTTCTAGTTGCTCTCTCAGTATATTGTTTCCAGCAGCCTGTTTATTCTTATGTTTTTTTCTGGTATTGTTTTCCTGAACTCTTCTATTGCTTTGACTATGCATTCTTTGACTTGGTCTGAACTTTGCATGATCTCCTTCCTGATCTCTTAGCTCTGTATATTAGTCTTTTGAATTCTTTCTCAGATAGTTCTATTGCCTTATCTTCTTCCAGAAGTTTTTCTGGTTCTTTATTTTAGTCGCTTGCTGGAGCCATCTTGTCCTGCTTCTTTATGTGATTTGATATTGACTATTGTCTCCAAGGTATCAATATGTTATTATATTTTTTAATTTATTTATTGTATTTTTGTTTACTGCATCCTGTATTTTTGTTTTGTTTTGTTTTGATACGTCCAAGTAGACAAGACGTGTGAACTACTTTGGTTGTTGACATTGCTGAAGCTCTTACATCCTGCCTCTAGGTGGTCAGAGCAGCTACTAGGTGTGTGAGCCTAGAAGTCTGTTGACTCTTCTTGCGGGGTTGTTGTTATTCAGGGCACACACAAGTGTCTGTGTCATCAGTCACTGAGTATGTGGTGCAGGCTCTCCCCTGCAGTGCTAGGCAGGCATGGCTTCATGGGGACGTTCGGAGCAGGCAGAGGTTTTGGTTGCAGTGGGAGGAGATGTGTGGGACAAGGCATGGGGCTAAATGCTGCCCCTGGGTGCCTGGGTAGAGGGAGTTTCCCTGTTCCCTAGAGCGCATAGTGGGAGGGGTAGTACAGCCAGTTCTTGGGCTGGAGAGATTGGGAGAATTAGATTGACCACTAATTCTCAGACCCCTGTCGTGGGCAGCTAGGTGGAGTGGGTGGTACTGCCAGCCCTCATGTCCCTGGTGTGGAGATGAGGCACCTTCTTAGGGGATGTGACAGTGCTGAATGTCACAAACCTACAACTCCTCCTTGACTGCTGGAGGTGAAAATGGGCTTCAGGTGTATGTCCTGCTGTTTTATGCTAATGAGGGTATGCAGTGTTGAATTGGCTCACAAAGGACTGGGCGGGGGTGAGGGGCACTGCAAGTCCGTGGACCCCATATGCCAGTGGCGGGGCAAAGGGGCAAGGCCTCCCAACTGACCCTGAGTTCCCGGTTTGGGGGGTGTGGCATTGTTGAATGCTGCAGGACTGATGTTGTAGCAGGGTGGGGGGTAGGTGAGGGGAAGAAAGTGCTTCTCTGCTGTGAAGCTCTGGGGAGGAGAGGAGGAGTTATTTTTCCAGGATGTGTGGTGGGGGGGTTGAGGGCTTGCACTTAACTTTCACAGGTCTGGTGTTGCTCCCGTTTTGTTCTGGAGGTGGGTGCTTTTCTGCTGCTGCTTGGCTACACGAGATAGAGTAAGCCTTGGCTTAGAACGTTACTGCTTGCTGTAGCTAGTGTGCGCTGTGCAGACTCAGCTAGCAGGGCACCAGCAAATCTGCTATCTGCAGTTTCCCATTTCCACTGCTTTTGAGTTGTTATTCCTTCCACCTGCTGCTCAATCCAATTCTTCAGCTTTGTCTTTGATGGTTAGGGTTCCTAGATTGTCATATATATTTGATTCACTTGTTTTTTGAGGTCTTTGTTGTAAGAGGGATGACAGGAAGCATCTGACTATCCCGTCATCTTGGCCCTGCCTCTGAGCCAATATTTTCTAAGGTATCTAGAATCTGAGTGTATGATTCCAGGATTCCATTTGTTGCTACAGCGTGCAATTCCCAATGTGTATTAGAAAGACATTTTAGTACTCAATCATTGCCTAAATATGTTTTAAGAACTACCCATTGGTGAGTAGAGGTGACAAAAAATGTTTAGAGTAACTGAACAGCAGAAAAAAAAGATCATCTGCTTCCAGACAACAGTCTATTGCACTGTGTTCTACAAGATTAAGTGAATGTGCAGTTTATGGCATGAAATTGGCATAGTCATTACTTTCTAAAATTTTCTGTTGCATGCCTTTATAATGCCCTGACATATGGGCAGCATTGTTGTAGGACTGGCCTCAGCACTTAGAAAAATCAATTTTGCAAACTTCACATAAATAGTGAAGTACCTGATTTGCAATTTCTTCACCAGTATGACTTTTTATGCTAGTAAATGTGATAAATTGCTTGACAGGTTTTCCATCTGTTAGAGATACATAACGTCAAACAATACTTAGCTGATCTCTATGAGAAAGATCAGGAGTGGAATCTACAGACAAACTGAAATATCTAGCTATATTTATTTCATGAAAATATTTGATCAACCTTTATAACTTATTAATTCCTCACATGTTGTTTTAGACATATATGATGGGTTGCCCTTTCTTGTGTTAGCATATCTTGAGAGGTGGCCTGCTAAAAATGGCTCAAATTGATCAACAAGTTTAAGTAAACCCCCCAAAATTTCCAGTTTGTAGGGACCCAAACACTTCATTTCTTACTTGAAAAGATAGTCCACATTTAGTGATTATTAGAATCACAGCAACAATGCGTGGCAAAACGGCTTTCCAATACTGATGTTTTTTATTAATTTGTGTTTCCAGTTCATGAGTTAAACCAAAACCATGTCTTTGGTTTAAATATGACAACATACAATCTCTGTAAATCAAGCTGTTTTCATGTTTGCCAATCATATTCGAGTTGTGCCAGTCGCTAAATCCCTAGCTTAAACAACCCTGTGCTCGGGCACACTCGTGACCCTGCATGAACTTTATTTTTAGCCAGCACATTCTCACACACTGGAGCTGGTATCAATTTTGTTTAGTGCCCTGTCAGTTCCCTTCCATTGCAGCATTCACTTTTTCTTGTATCCTGTCTGCTTGGCGTCTTTGCTTTGGATAACTGGTGCCCCTGTTTTGTTGATGCCCTAAGCACATGCTTATCTTGCTTACTGGGAAATCTGTCCCTAGTTTGAGCCCATTGTTGCAGCCGCTATGTCAGTCCATCTCCTTGAGGATCTTTGTCTTTTTTTACTGACCCTCTGCTTTACCAAACATGATGTCTTTCTCCAGCAATTGGTCCCTCCTGAAAACATGTCCAAAGTAAGTGAGATGAAGTCTTGCCATCCTCACTTCTAAAGAGCATTCTGGCTGTACTTTTTTCCAAGACAGATTTATTCGTTCCTCTGGCAGTCTGTGGTTGTTTTAGTCTGAGTTCTCTAGTGGAGCAAAACTAGTGAAGTGTGTATAGAAATAGAGAGATTTACTTCAAGGAAATGGCTCATGCGGTTGTGGGGACTGGCAAGTTCCAAATCCATGATTCAGGCTACAGGCTGAAGGTTTCTCCTGACTCATATGGTGGCAGGACGTGGTGAATCTAAAATCTGCAGGCCAGTTGGCAGGCTGAAGTCTTCTCACATCCCAAGAACCAGATGTCAGATGATAATGAGAAGAATGCAGCATGGATGGAGAGAGGGCAAGATTTGCCAGAACAACATCTATCTATCTGTCTGCCTATCTATCTGTATGTATATATGTACGTATACACACACACACACATATATATGTATATATATATATATATATATATATATATATATATATA
>NW_004444110.1:2818902-2852543 GCF_000243295.1 Trichechus manatus latirostris
CTCCCAAGAAAACGCCCTTTCCAACTTATTGACTGCTTGCATCAGATCACAAAATGGAGGATGACAGCATACTGCCAAATCACTGATAATCATGGCCTAGCCAAGTTGACACATAACATTAACCATCAAAACAGTATATTCAATATTCTTGACCAACACCATAGTTCAAATGAGCCAATTCTTCAGTCTTCCTTTTTTTATTGTCCAGCTTTTGCATGCATATGAGGTGACTGACAATACCCTTGCTTGGGTCAGGTACGCCTTAGTCATCAAAGTGACATCTTTGCTTTTTTAAGATTTTAAAGAAGTCCTTTGAAGAAGATTTGTCCAATACTGAAACTTGAATGATTGTAAATTGTAACTAGTGAGGTAATTTTTTTAAAAAAAGTCTTTTTTAGGCATAGGGAAGAAACTTTTCAGAGATTCTGAGTCAGATAAAACTTCATTTGTTATACTTTATTTTACTATTTTATTTTGTTACAAGAACTGTAAAATGAGAAAACATTGAAGAGTTTTAAGTGGAGGAGTGAGATGTACATATCTGCGTTTTGAAGAGATCACTATGGCTGCTGCTATGTTGAAAATGGAATTGAGCCGGGCAAGAATAGAATTGGTCCTTGCTAACATGTTTGTGAGAATGGAAAAAAAAAAAAATAACTAAGGTATCACAGATTAAATTGTGTCCCTCAAAATATGTGTCAACTTGGCTAGGCCATGATTCCCAGTACTGTGTAGTTGTCCTCCATTTTGTGATCTGATTATCCACCGTTTATGCCTGTGGTTATGGTCCCATTTGGGAGTGAGCTGTCCTTTATGTTAATGAGGCAGGGTTAGGTCATGTTAATGAGGATTAGGGTGGGATGCAACATCCTTACTCAGGTCACAACCCTGATCCTGCATCACCTTCTATCTTTCAAGAGCTAAAAGGGGAGAGAAGGGAACAGAGAGAGAGGAACCTCAGTACAACTAAGAAAGAAGAGCACGGAGCGGAGTGCGTCCTTTTGACTTCAGGTCCCTGCAGTGAAAGCCTTCTAGACTCAGGGGAATATTGATGCCAAGACACATGGAGATCTCTAAGAGACGCCAGGCCACAGATGTTGAAAGGAGGCAAGGACTTTCCCCTAGAGCTGACAGAGAAAGAAATCCTTCCCCTAGAGCTGGTGCCTTGAATTCAGACTTCTAGCCTCCTAAATGGCGAGAGAGTAAATTTCGGCTTGTTAAAGTCATCCACTTGTGGTATTTCTGTTATAGTAGCACTAGATAATTAACACACAAGGAAATAACTTACCAACTGAAAGAAGTAAAAAAACCTCGCAAATTTCCTAATTACTGCAAAGAAATCATTTAGCTCCTAATCTAGCCTGAAGGTTATATAGAATAACATGGGTCCATACATAACACCACAACAAGAACATTCTCCAAGCTGCTTCTTTCTGAGCACCTCCTGCATGCTTACCTTCTGCTTTTGCACAGACTCTCCATTATAACTCTTGGGGAAAGCCCTCTCCTCTCTAATTATCTGTTGAAATCCTAACCATCCTTCAAGTCTCAATTTAAATATTTCTTCTCCAGGAAGTTTTGATCCCCTGTTCAGATATGTCCTCCTTCCTGACTCCAACTCTCTTGCACTTACTTTTAAATCATTCCTAAGTCATTTTTCTTTGAGTACAGAACTAAATTTATTTGTGGAGTTATCATAAGCCATCTCCTATAGTCTGCTCCTCAGCGTATATTTTAAACAGTGTCTCTCTCCATATTAATGAAATCTAAATTTTAATATCACTTACTCTCTAAAGTTATTTTAAAGTGGATTAACTGGGACTTACTAATTTACCTGGCTAATATAAACTCTTATTGTCATTCTAAAAGACAGTCATTTGTACGGATAAAAACTGCATTAAAATGATACAATTTATGAAAGAAAAGTAAACTAAAAAAATATTATTTCCTATCCTTTGATATCACCCAGTCAAGCATCAGTTAAAATAGTGCACTTTTGTGAGTTTAAGTTTCCACTTGATCAATCTTTTATGCTTTTTAAATCTATTTTTGTTAGTTAAGTATTTAGTTCAATGAAATCATGAAAGGGATTACTTATAAATCTAGAGGAACACAGTATTATGTAATGTTACTTCGTGTTTAGGATTAAATCAATACACATTTAGAGGATTAAAAAAATACATTTAAGAACGAGCAATCAAGTAGTAGTTGTACAATGGAAACAATAGAAAATGTATTTAAAATAAAGTAGGATATTTAATTCAGGAATATGTGATGATTCACATGCTATATGCACTTCATGATCCAGCAGGATCTAAGGACTAAGTGACATTGACAGATGGATTTTATTGATGGCTTGTTCAGTCTAATCTAAACACCACAAGACCATCCACAGATACAGTCTTGAAAGTCCATTCTTATAAGTGTAACCTATTATTTTCCTTTAAATTTATTAATCTTAAACGTACAAAAGAAATAGTGTTCATATGTGTTCATTAACAGTAATTAAGCAAATGAATAACAGGCTTATTTAGATCTCTTTGGTATATTTTTCTTTTGAATAAGTGGTATCCATAATAAATAAGTATCTAACAAGCAGTTTGCACAGTTCAACTTTGGAATTTTATAGTCACTAAAGCAGTTATGATATAAAAAGCTATTCAGTGGAATGAGGGTTGAAAAAAAGCATCATAAAACGTCACATGATTAAAATTTCTTCCTGATTCCCTCACTCCCAATTATGTAATCTTGAACTTTTTTTTTCTATAAAAGAAAGAACATAACATAAGAAGACTGGTTTTCTTCTTTTGTCAGTAACCATGTTGATGGATCAATTATCCTTATTGTTTTGTTTTCTTCTTCTCTTTCCATAGATTGCTTCCAAATATAAGAAATGACAAAATGAACATTCCACTTGATCACTAGCAATGCCTCAAGACTTATGTCAGGAAATTTATTTGGTGGTTTGATTTAAAATTATGGCTATTACTGAGTTTTATTTTAATCTAGGCTGATTGTGGATTACTGTATTTGGAGAAAGGATTAAGTATTTTCCCTGCTTGCATCAGAAGTACGTAAAGAGAACGCCTGGATAATATCGGGTAATAGATAATTAGTTTGGCTCCTGACCAGAGTGAGGTTCGGGAATGAGTATTTTATTACTTTCTAACACAAGTGAGCATTCAGCTTTTGGGTCAACTCAGATACCTGACAAACAGCTACTCTGGCACATTTACAACCTGGTGAACAAATTTATGCAATTTTAGGTCCCTCTGCTGATTTACCTGTAAAGACCATTATATGTAAGATAATGAATTTAACAGACCAAAATCAGCGTATGCTTTTGCATGCTGTCACTTTATTATAAGCAAGATCTGGTATTTCCTCACTTAGGAATGTCCGTCCTCGTGTGATCAACCTGTTAGACCTGCTAGAGATGTGGCCTCTGCTTTTCAATTGAAAATTTCCCTTGATTAATGTGAATGTTTCACTTGAATTAGTGTATCAATTTAGTCAGCATATTTTTAACCTGAGTTAGGTGCGTGTACTATCCAGATATCTTCAAATATTCAGGCTGAAATGACAATTAACAGAGGCAAGTCCAGAAATTATTTCTTCTTTCCTACATGTGCATTTTAAAAGAGAGATGAAGCTCTAGCCAGTGTAATCCCTAAGATGGGACTATGATTTGGATAAATGTGGAGGTTGGGGTGGGAGTGAGTAAGGAATGGGGTGAATAGAGGCTTCTTTCCTCTTTCAATATCTTAGGCTTTTTCAGGAATGATGGTCTGGTTTACTCACTTAGACATTTTAAGATTCATCCATAGACATAAGCTAGATAAACAAACACAGTTATAACATTTATGAGTTATCGAAGGGAGAAAATTAGAACCAACCATAGAAAAGATTGACTAAGGAATGAACTAAAGAAGTTAAATAAGAAAATTTCCAGAAGAAAATAATACAATAGATATATCAATAGGAACTGAAAACCAGCAAATGAGAGAAGAACAGTGCTTTGAAAAGAGAGAAAAAAAAGAGTGAAGGGAATGGAGGGAATGAGACAGAAAAGTTAAAATTAAAAAAAAACTGGGTCAAGTTATTTTATTAAGGAGCGGTTTATCTGTAACATCTGTAGTGGAACTGGTAGCCCTGTGATTTTTACCCACCTTATAGATAATACAAGAAATACAATGACATTTTTGATTATTTTGAGATGTTTGATATTAAAATAATCTCTGAAAAACATTCAAATTCTTGGATTTGAATTTTGGCTTTGCCACCCACCATATCAAGTTACTTACCTTCCTTTTGCCTCAGTGTTCTCATCTGAAAAATGGGATATAATAATATCACCCATCTCTTAGATTTATTATGTGCTTTTAATGAATTAACACATGTTAAGCTCTTAGAAACTAATGCTTACAACACAGTACGTATTCTCTAAGTCTTAGCTATTATTATGGTTGGATGAAGTCTTGTAATATAGTACTATTGTTCCTTTCTTCAGAATGAACTAAATTTTTTTTTAATAGGAGATCCTCAAGGAGTTTGCAAGCTGTAAGGTATTTCCTTGGTCTTTTGCCATGTTGCTGTTTTGAGTTGAGGACCAGGTGGCTTTTTAAAATTATTTAAATTACGGAGATGACAGGGCAATCGTTTTGAAGAGTTTTGTTGTACATAACCAGAAACAAAAGGAGATGCTTTATGGTTGTCAGCATAAAATCTTCATCTGTTATATTCTCTGAACTGAATTTTCTTTACTTTAAATCCCTTTGTCCAAGAGTGGTCAGGGAAAATGCTGGGAATGAGTTTGATTAGAAATTGAAATAAATCTGCTGAAAATCTAAAATTCATGTTGGTTTATCACATTCCTTCTATAAGCTAACGTGCCCTGAGGAGTGATACTGGATGATTAGAATTACTGGGTTATGAAAGCAGCTGCTGTGGGTTTAACAGTTTAAAACTGCGCTGAGAGCAGAAACCAACATCGCATATGTTTTAGCTTAATCACATATGCGTTAGCTTAATCTCCTGATATGAGTTGAACTTATTTGGAAAGAGTTAATCAGAAGTCATAACGCATTCACGTGTGCAACAGTGATTGGCCATAGCTTTAGCTGACAAAGAAAAGTGCATTATTGAGAAAGAATGTTATATGCAGTGTTTGTTTTTGGAAATCTACATGTAACTAGCAACCGAAAAAGTCTTACTTTATCTCCACAGCAAAAGTAAAAAAACACATGATGTTTAATATAGCTATTGTTGATATTATTACTTCCAACCAATAACAACTACGACAACAATGGCCTTGGTTGATTTTATGCAACCGTGACAGACACTTATTATATGATTTAGAAATATAATTTCATGCAATCTTTACAAGAATTATCTGAGGTAGTCACTAACAAACCCATTTTTGGGTGATAAAATTGAGGATCAGGGCTGTTAAGTAACTAATCCAAAGTCACTCAACTAGTGGGTAATAGAGTTGAGATTTGACCCCATTCTATATGACTACCAAACCAAATACCCTTTCTATTACATCAAAGGTTACCATAGTTTTGTATTTCATAGGTCTTTAAAATTTCAAAGCAATTTTAGAGTCTGAGTTAGGATATTAAAAAAAAAATTCAATTATAACCTCAGAATAAACTGAACGCATTTAGTATTATAACTGAATATATTTTGACTTATGGAACCTCAGCTGTTTTGTTGTTAGGTGCCATTGATTCCAACTCACAATGACACCATATGAAAGAGTAGAACTGCCTCATAGGGTTTTCTAGATGATAATCTTTATGGGAGCATGTCTTAGTCATCTAGTGCTGCTATAACAGAAATACCGTAAGTGGATGGCTTTAACGAAGAGAAATTTATTCTCTCACAGTCTAGTAGGCTACAAGTCCGTATTCAGGGTGTCAGCTCCAGGGGAACCCTTTCTCTGTTGGCTCTGGAGGAAGGTCCTTGTGATGCATCAGTCTTCTCTTGGTCTGGGAGCTTCTCTGCACAGGAATGTCAGGTCCAAAGGACACTCTCTGCTCTCCGCACTGCCTTCTTGGTGATATGAGGTTCCCGTGTGTCTTTGCTCGCTTCTGTCTTTTATATCTCAAAAGAAATTGGCTTAAGACACTATCTAAAAAGAAATTGGCTTAAGACACTATCTAATCTTGTAGACCTCCTCAGTGTAATTGCTGCTGGTCCATTTTATTACATCACAGTAATAGCGTTTACAACACATAAGAAAATCACATCAGATTACAAAATGGTAAGCAATCATACAGTACTAGGAATGACCTAGACAAATTGAAAGATATTTTTGGGGGACACAATTTAATCCATGACAGAGCAGATGACCAGGTCTTTCTCCCCTGGAACTGCTGCTTGGGTTCAAACTGCCAACTTTTTGGTTAGCAGCCTACTGCTTAACAGTGGTGCCACGAGGGCTCCTTTGAAAACCCAGTACACTGTTCTTATTTCTTAACTGTATACATACTAGTAAAAACTATTTCCTAGATTTGCACTAGTAATGATTTAACACGTGAGAACCACTGCATAACCCCACAGTGACTTGATGGCTTCTGCCTGTAGGTTAAATCCAGCTTTTATATTAGGGGGGTTGCTGAAAAGACATGTGTAAAGTGACTCGGCCTATATTAGACTACAATCTCTCATTTATTTTATTATAAATTAGGAAATGTGCTCCTGTGGAAAATAATTTGGCTCTCCTCTTAATACTCATGACAGCTAACAATCCTAGAATCTTCGTGATCTTAATAATGTGAGGTTGTTATGCATTCATTTTGATCGCTGCAGCAAGGTTAAATAAATAATCAGTATGATTTTGCATATAATTTTAAAGTAAATATTTTAAATATTAACATTTTTTCATTTTATTAAAATTTTATTTGACTACTTATAAGAAGGTAAATAAATTTGTAAGTCATGTAGAATAATGACATTCAGCTAAAGTCCCTGAATTTCCTTATAATTTCCCAAAGAGGGTATGAAAACAGCACTCAATTTTTTTTACTCTAAAATTACTTTTATACACATAAGTAAAATGTTCCCCCAAAGGGCTTTCTGTATAGGTAGAGCCCAGTGTATTTTTGTGACTTAATTTTTCTGACTTATTCCTAGCTTTTTCAATGTAAGATTTCTAAGTTGAATATGCCATGGACTGCCAGAGAAGTGAAAAGTCATTGTTGTAAATATATTTATTACACAACTTTTGCCAATTCAACATTTCACAGGTGTACAACTTATTATTGACAGCAATTACAACAGTTAGCTGTTCAACCTAACCCTCTCTCCCGCCCATCAATCATGCATATTTAATCATTCAATCAATCATGACTTTTCAATGAAGTCCCAATCATGACTATGCAATGAAACCAATAAAAGACTTTGAACGTAAAAGTTTAGTGACATCCTGAACTGGCAAGAGCGTGTGCTCTTGGGAGGGTGGCATGTCCCTGGGCACAATGAAAGTCTTGTTCTGGAACCACTTCCAGACTTCACCTGATACATCTCTTTGTTCGTATCCTTTCCGGTTACAATAAGTGGGTAATTGTAAGTATAGGTAGTCTCTGTGAATTCTGTTAGCCATTCTAATGAATTAACAAACCCACAGGGAGCAATGAGAACCAGCATCTTCTATTTGGCATCTATAGGCTGCATCTTCCTATTTGGCAGTGGGAAGGATGGAAGGACAGAGTCCTGTTAACTTGTGAACTGTGGCTTAGGTTAAAAAAACTCATTACCGTAGAGTCGATTCTGACTCATAGCGACCCTATAGGACAGAGTAGAACTGCTCCCTTCCAAGGAGCACCTGGTGCATTTGAACTGCTGACCTTTTGGTTAGCAGACGTAGCTCTTAAACCACTATGCCACCTGGGTTTCCTGGCTTAGCTTGGGGTGGCTAATTCAGAGAAGGACAGTTGATCTGAAGGGCAGATTTCTTATAACCTGTGTGTTCTGACTTAGGTTGGGGTGGCTACTTCAGAAAAGAGCTGGACAGGCTTCTAACCTGTGAGCTCCAGTTCAGCTCTGGGTGGCTGGAGGTTGGACAGCGTGCTCCTCAGGCAGCTAGAGACAAGGAAAGATATGTGGGAAGGTGAAGACTGAATCCATTTTCAGGTGGGAATTGGATTCATGCGGACCCTCACCATGCAGTTAGCAATAAAAGTGGAAATTGTCCACTGTGCCCTTGCTTATTAGTGTTTTTAGTGTTGCAAATAGCAGGTAAACTGATGCTCTGCATAGGTCAGCTGAGACCTGTTAACACCTGGACTTTGCCATCACAGACTTTTCAATAGCGTTAGGGGAAGATAAACTCATATGAACAGTAAACACAGTACAAAAAGTTTATCATTAAATCTTCTATTGTGTGGCCTCCTTGGAGCCCTGGTGGCACAGTGGTTAAGAGCACACCTGCTAACCAAAAGATTGGCAGTTTGAATCCACCAGCCACTCCTTGGAAACCCTATGGGGCAGTTCTACTCTGTCCTATAGGGTCACTACGAGTAGAAATTGACTCAACAGCAATGGGTTTGATTTTATCATGTGGCCTAAGAATTATGTGGTATTTAAAAGGGAAAATGTTCAATCTAGACTGAAACAGAAAGATCTTAGTCATGGAAGTGTTAGAATATGAGTTTTCCTTTAAATAAAAAGGATTCTATAGTGGAGGAGGAAAAATAAAAGCACAAATATTTATACAAAAGTAAGCATGTTATGCTTGTGACATATTTATAATACTAACCAGTCAGCCATTGATGATGCTTATGCCTTTCTTCTTGCTTGTAACAGGCACTAGGCAAATCTTTTCCAGTGAATGAAAACATAGTTTGCTAACAAATCCCAGATCATTGTTTCTGTCAGAGCCAATGTTACTTTCTAAGTAAATGCTGAAACTAATGGCTTTATAATGATATTTTTACAGACTTTACTTATTTAAATAATCTCTTGGCTATTAAATTACTACTTTGGATCTGGCAGATGAAAGTATCTGGATTTTGCTTTACAAATTTGTTTATATCAAATGTTGTCTCTTAAAAGAGAACAATGACCTTAGGGTGGAGATATCATGTCCTCCCATTCTAAAGAGGTCTGTGTTTCTCACTTACGAATTAAAAGGGTAGGATGGTAGATGAAAACGCAGAAAAAGTCATAAGTCTTTCTGAAATATCTAGGCTGGCATTTGGTTGGGAAAAAAGTACAGAGGGGGAAGAAAAAAGCCCTCACAGAAACATTTATAAGAAGAGAACTTACACAGATGGATAGAGTAGATATGGATACCTTTCTCTCTTCTCGCCCCTCCTTCTCATCCTTCTTCTTTGTGTCTAATCTAAATTACCATTACATGCACATCTATCAGCTTCATTGTCAGAGATAAACCTCACAAAATTTTCTCAGCTAGCTCTGAAAATTTCCCAGGCTGTGGCTCTCTCTGTGCTCAACAACAGATCATAGCATGCTATGCTCTTGCCAGCTTGCCTTGCCACTGCTTTAGGCAGCAGATTCTTGTGAATCTGTCATCTTACTGGTAAAGCTGTCTTCCATAGTTGATCACCATAGTATTTGCCATCTTAGTCTTGGAGAAAGAATCACCACTATCCTATGAGACAGTCTCTTTTTCTGTAATTATCCACAGCATTGAGACCACACATGATTTTTAGGGAGGGAGCCCTGGTGGCACAATGGTTAAGAGCTCGGCTGTTAACCAAAAGGTTGGCAGTTCAAGTCCACCAGTTGCTCCTTGGAAACTCTAAGGGGCAGTTCCTCTCTGTCTTATAGGGTTGCTGTGAGTCGTAATCGACACGACGGCAACAGGTTTTTTTGTTTTTTGTTTTTTTTTTTTAATATGAAGGGTTAATGAATAATGGAAAGAAGCTACCTCAAGGGGTAACCTACAACTACTTCCCAGGTCCCGAGTCGTGTCTTCCTTCCAGACTGCCTCCACGTAGGATGTCCTGCTCACCTTCATTACATGAGACTATTTCAAGTATCTACACCTTTGGGTACCAGGTCAAGCTATTCTAAGCTTTTCTCTAGCTTAGTTTGCTACTGAAGTGTTTATTTTCTCTCATAAGAGAAATTTTCACAAATTCCAGAATTTTTGACAACAAGGATTCCCATTCTCTTTTACTGATACACACACCTACACTGTGTGGGGTGTGCATCAGGGGAAGTTGTGGTACACACTCCACTGAAGAAAGCATGTGGCCTTCTGCACCTAATAAGGACACATTACAGTAGTCCAAACCTAGCATGTTTTCTGAAGTCTGGGTTGTCCAGCCCTATAAAAAACACAGGTGGAAAACAATCTGGTCCAGGTTAGATCACACTAAACTCAGTCCAGTGCCTCTTCCATCTTTCCATATAAAAATATTAATAAAAATCTGGGCATCTAGACTTGTATTAGGTGTCTTCAAGTCCATTCCAAATCATCATGACCTTATGAACAACAGAACAAAACACTGCTCAGTCCTGTGTCATCTTCACAATTGTTATGTTTGAGCCCATTGTTGCAGCCACTATGTCAATCCATCTCATTGAGGATCTTCTTTTTCACTGACCCTCTACTTTACCAAGCATGATGTCCTTCTCTAGGGACTGATTCCTTCAGATAACATGTCCAAAGTACGTGAGACCATGTCTCGCCATCCTCACTTCTAAGGAACATTCTGTCAAGAATTGATTTGTTCATCCTTCTGGCAGTCCAAGGTATAGTCAATATTCTTCGCCAATGCCATAATTCAAAGGCATCAGTTCTTCAGTCTTTCTTATTCACTGTCCACCTTTTGCACGCATATGAGACAATGGAAAATATCATGGCTTGGGTCAGGTCCACCTTAGTTCTCAAAGTGGAATCTTTGCTTTTTAACTCTTTAAAGTGGACTTTTGCAGCAGATTTGCCCAGTGCAGTATTTCCTTTGCTTTCTTGACTGCTGCTTCCATGGGCGTTGATTATGGATCCAAATAAAATGAAATCCTTGACAACTTCAATATCTTCTCCATTTATCATGATGTTGCTTATTGGTCCAGTTGTAAGGATTTTTGTTTTCTTTATGTTGAGGTGTAATCCATACTGAAGGCTGTAGTCTTCGATCTTTATCAGTAAGTGCTTCAAGCTCTCTTTGCTTTCAGCAAGGAAGGTTGTGTCATCTACATATCACAGGTTGTTAATCCTGATGTTGAATTCTTTTTCATATAGCCCAGATTCTCAGATTATGTGCTCAGCATACAGATTGCCCCTTGGTCTATGTATGTTCAGTATGAGCACAATTAAGTGTTCTAGAATTCCCATTCTCTGAAATGTTATATATAATTTGTTATGATCCACACAGTCAAATGCCTTTGCATAGTCAATAAAACACAGGTAAATATCCTTCTGGTATTACCCGCTTTCAGCCAAAGCATCAGCAATGATACCCCTAATTACATGTCCTCTTCTGAATCTGGCTTGAATTTCTGGCAGTTCCCTGTAGATGTACTGCTGCAACCATTTTTTGAATTATCTCCAGCCAAATTTTACCTACATGTGCTATTAATGTTATTGTTTGATAATTTCCGCATTCTGTTGGATCACTTTTCTTTGGAATAGGCACATATATGAATCTCTTCCAGTCGGTTGGCCAGGTAACTGTCTGTCTTCCAAATTTCTTGGCAGAGACAAGTGAGCACTTCCAGTGTTGCATCCATTTATTGAAATATCTCAACTGGTATTCTGTCGATTTCTGGAGCCTTGTTTTTCACCAAGGCCTTCTGGTCAGCTTGGACTTTTTCTTTCAGTACCATTGGTTCCTGATCATATGCTACTTTCTGAAATGGCTGAATGTCAACCAATTCTTTTTGGTACAGTAACTCTGTGTATTCTTTCCATCTTCTTTTGATGCTTCCTTCCTGTGTCATTCAGTATTTTACCTGAAGAATTCTTCAACATTGCAACTCGAGGCTTGAATTTTTTCTTCAGTTCTTTCAATTTGAGAAATGCCTAGTGTGTTCTTTCCTTTTGGTTTTCTAACTCCAGGTCCTTGCACATTTCATTATAATTCTTGACTTTGTCTTCCAAGCAGCCCTTTGAAACCTTCTGTTCAACTCTTTTACTTCATCATTTCTTCTATTTGCTTTAGCTATTCTATGTTCAAGAACAAGTTTCAGAGTCTCTTCTGGCATCCATTTTTGTCTTTTCTTTCTTCCTTGTCTTTTTAATGATCTTTTCCATTTTTAATGTATGACGTCCTTCCACAACTTGTCTGGGCTTCTGTTATTAGTATTCGATGCATTAAATCTATTCTTGAGACAATCTCTAAATTCAGGTGGAAGATACTAGACTCATGTACTATTAGTTAATACATACATTTGTATACCATCTTATCCCATATAGAATTTGAAGCAGTTTTGCTCTTAACCACTATGCCACCAGAGCTCCAGCTTTAGATTGCTTTAGAATGCCCTAAAAACATAGAGCATCTAAAGCAAAATAAGAAATTAGACCAGAGGAAATAATTATAGCAACAAGAAATGGATGAGAGCAATAAGAAAAATAGTACTCAGATATACACGCTACAACTTCCTGAGGTTGAGCCACAAATTTGGCCATGAGCTTTCTGTCGGGCAAAGAAAAAATAGAAACATGATTGTCAGTTGTTGAGGTCCTAAAGGCATTACTTGTTTGGACATTCCTAAAGGGAACACTGGGTAACAGAGGAGTAACACAAGTATTTTAGTTATAACAGAAAAACCACAAATGGGTGGCTTTAAGAAGCATAAATTTATTTTCTCACAGTTTAGGAGGCCTGAAGTCTGAATTTAGGATGCTGGCTCTAGGGGAAGGCTTTCTTTCTCTGTGGATTCTGGAGGAAGGTCCTTGCCTCTTCTGAGCTTCTGCTCCTGGGTGATATTCATTTGGCTTGGCATCCTCTACCACTCCTTGCCAACTTGTGTTTAATCTGTTTTATATCTCGAAAGAGATTAACTTAAGAATAACCCTACATTAATCTTGCCTCATTAACATAAGAAAGACAACCCATTCGCAGATAGGATTATAACCACAGGCATAGAGATTAGGATTTACAACACGTATTCTGAGGGGACACTATTCAGTCCATAACAACAAGGAACACAGGAGATAATGTCTTTATTTAAAAAAAGAAAAACAAAACAAAACCTATTACCATCGAGTCAATTCGACTCATGATGACCCTACAGGACAGATTAGAACTGCCTCATAGGGTTTCCAAGGAGCAGCTGGTGGATTTGAACTGCTGACCTTCTGATTAGCAGCCTTATCTCTTAACCACTGTGCCACCGGGGCTCCGATGTCTTTATTAGTATCCCTAAAAAGTTTGTCAATCTGATTCTCCTTCCCCCTTGAGAAAGTTAGAGGAGGTCAGACGCTGCCCACACTCCCTTTTTACACCATCCTAGATCAGTAAGATTCCAGCAGGTTTGCAGATGCGTAAACAATGAGAAATTGTCATTTTGGGGGGCTAGTTTGTTAAGCAGCAATAGCTAACCAATACAATATTTCTTTTCCTGTCTCCTCCAGTAAATAATTTTCAAAAGTAATTCTTTCTGTGCTTCCTTCTTGCTTGAGACATAATTTGTTCAGAGCTCTTACTTTTTAACATTTTATTACTTCTTGACTCAAAGTGCTGGTGGGAAAGGAGGATTAATAGATTTTTCTTCCCTCTTTAAATGTAGATGATATTAGACTTCCTCACTCAGGTGTCAAGTGAGAAGATGGGATGCTTTCTCTACAGTTCAGCAACGAAGTTGGGGGTGGGTGGGTACGCAGGAAGCTGTGACTTTAAGCAGCAGAACTGCATTCCTGCGGTGTTTCTTCTGCTTGTCTGGCAAACCCGTTTTGCCAGTTATACTGTCTAGTGTGACAATACCTTCTTGTGACTACTGTTCATGCTGTCAAGGAGCAACTCTATAGGTTTTTGTGTTTTGTATATTCTGTTGTCCAAGCCGTTTAAAAGCAGACACCCTAATTCTATGTAGCCTCATTACTGGTTCTGCTACCTGCCTCCTAAGCCATCAGCAGGACTACCAGCCATCTGCTCTTCAACCTCTGTGAAAGAGACTGGGCAGCTGTTCACAAACCCTACTTCTTCCTCCTGGAGACGCTGCTCAACTAAGTTTCCCACTTCCCTTTGCTGTGGCCCCGTGATTGACTTCATAACAATAGAATGTGAATAGAGTGATATCACTTCCTGGTATGGCTCATAAAAACTCTCCATGCACAATTCTTTCCTTTCTTCATGCTTCCACCCAGTGGAATGCTGAGGATTCCAATGGCCTAGATGAGTATGGGGCCACAAGATGAAAAGAGTCTAGGGTCCTGTGTGACCATGAGGAAAGCAGCTTACTGACCAAGAACACCCAATGAGACTGTATATGAGTGAGAAATAAACCATGATGGGGAGACACTGAGATTTGCGGTCTTATCTGTAATAACGGTTAGCATCACTTGCTTTAACTAACTGGTGCCTTGAAGTGGAGTACTGGAATAATAAAAACCCTAAAATATGTAGTATTGGCTTAGTGGTCAGTATTCAAGAATAAAGATGTAGCAAGCTGGATGATTGAAGAATGCTGTTAGGCCATGACAAAACATTTGGTAAGATTGAAGCCTGCATACATTTAGAAGGTGGACTATATGCCTACTAGGAGATCTTATCGGTAAAAGTTACAATAGTGATGTGTGCTAGCTATTTATTGGCTGCCTTTGGTGAGGTATGGAAAGGAATAGTTGGTTGGTTTTCAAACAGAGATTAAAAAGAAAATGAGAAAGTCCAGTAATTAAGGATTATTTCTGACCTGATGTAGTTGGAAAACAAGCTGCTGTTGAGTCCACTCCAACTCCTGATGACCCCACATGTGTCAGAGTAGAATTGTGCTCCACAGGGTTCAATGGCTGACATTTTTGGAAGCAGGTAACCAGGTCTCAGTGGTATGACTAGGGGTGGTGTCACCCAGTGTGGTAACTCATGGTGTCACCCCGCCCATGGACCTCCTCCCGTACCAAACCATACAGAATCCTTAGTAATGTTCTTGTACTAATGTTACTTGTAAATCATAATTCCCATATATCACTCCTTTTCCTTTACTACTTCCTTCTCAAAAAGTTATTGATATAGGTTCCAAAAACTAATTGCCACAATATTGTAGCTAAAATGCCAGAAAATTTGACAAAATTAGCGACTATAAAAACACCAGAAGCAAGGAAACAACAGCATGTTCTTGTAGTGCATGTAGATGAAACCACTTGATTTGAAGCGTCGTTGTAAATGGGCAATAATGACAGCTCTGACCAGAGAGCATTAGAAGGTTCAGAAAGTAAATTAGTATAGAGTTTTCGCCTTGTAGGTATATTGATACATGTAAGCTGGGCTTAGGAAAAATGTTTTTGTTGTTATAACTAACTACAGGTATAATTTTTAGACAGTCATTTTGGTGTCACCCCCTCTGACAGTGTCACCCAGTGCTACCTGAGCTCCTGCACCATCCTAGTGACATCACTGCCAGGTCTTTCTTCTGAGGAGCCTTTAGATGGACTCAAACTTCCAACCTTTTTTTAGCGGTAGAGAGTGTTAACCATTTGTACTATCCAGGGATTCAGAAAGTAATGTGGTAGGAAATAAACTTAATTCAGCCTTGCAGTAGGAAATAAACTTAAAAAAATGTTGAAGGAAAGAGATTCAGTACGATTTTTAGTTAATCAAAGTGACTCAGTCTTGATGAAAAGATCAAATTAAGGTTTATTGGTTATAGCTGCAACTATCACTTACCCTAACTAATACAGCTGACTGGACTTTGGGTCTTTCAACAAGATCATCCTTGAATTTAACCTAGATATTTCCATATTCTGCTGGCTGCTGCATCAAGGTAAAATCTTGTCACATTTGTGTAATGTACCTTCCACTTCCCCACACTCACTCCCCATTTAGTGCAGATTCCAGTGTCCCTGGAGCAATAACTATGAAAGGAAGGTGGGGGAAACAGGATTAGGCAGAAGAAGTACAACTGTTAAGCAAAACTGACAGTCACCCACCAACCTGGTAGGGTGCTCTAGAGTTAGTAGGTACTACTAAGCAGTGTCCCCTGTTGGGCCAAATAGCTGAGACTCTGCTGTTGGCGCTGAAATTCAGGCCTCTCTACATATCGCTGTCTAACTCCCACAGCAAACAACCAAAAACCAAACCCGTTGCCATCGCGTTGATTCCAACTCATAGCGACCCTGTAGGACAGAGTAGAACTGCCCCATAGGGTTTCCAAGGAGCACCTAGTGGATTCGAACTGCCACAGCGGTTGCTCCCAAATGGGCATGATCTTGGGCAAGATGGATCTCTGCAGCTGGGGACGCCCATTCAGGAGTGAACAGCTGAAAACTGTCTGCTGACCACACTCCCTGTTCCTTGAAGAGAATCCTGGCGACGATTTCTACCAAATTTATGCCCTCTGCATCTTTTCTTTTTTTCAATCTTTCTCCCATTCCCATTTCTCTTTTTCTATCATGCCATTTTTTCATGATAATATTTTCTATGACTCTTAGCAGTTCTGTTTCCTTTTTCATCAAAAGAAATTGGCAGTGCTCTAAGTCTGTGCAGAGTAAAAAAAGCATCTTGAAGCATCTTTGATCATCAAATACTTAAGGGGCTGGTTCCTCTTAGTTATCAAATTTCATTGGCATACCCAGTATGTTTAACACCAGGAGTGAATAATTTTTTAAAATCTCCTCCTCTATTCAACAAAATTACTTTTACTAAATTTCATAAAATGAAGAAATAATAATAGGCATAGAAGAACCAGGAAAAAAAAAATAAAGCCATACTAGTATAAAAATAAAAAATAAAGTAATTATGACGACACGAAGTGATAAAATCACAATGTTTGTAGCTACATTTCTATAATCTGAACTTTGAGCTTTTGTTTAAAATTTTATATAATGATATTTCATATAAATAATTGTTTGGTAACTAATGAATTGTAATGGAAGCAAATGTAAAAGCTACAATTTAGGCAACTACTAAGTCATACTCCTCGTGGAACATTTTATTTGCATGCTTTGTTCATTATTTTGAAAATAAACAAAAAAGTTTCTTAAAATGTTAAACATAAATTTACCACATGATCCAGCAATTGCACTTCCAAGTATTTACGCATGGAAAATGAAAACATAAGTCCACACAGACTTGGACACAAATGCTCACAGCAGTATTTTTCATAATAGCCCAAAAGTGGAAGCGATCTAAATGTCTATTAACTGGCGAATGAAGAAACAAAATGCTGTAGAACCATACATGGAATATTATTTGGCAATTAAAAGGAATGAAGTACTGATAAATGCTAGGCCTTGGATGCACCCTAAAACATTGTGCTAAGGGAGGAAAGCCAGACATGAAAGATTACATAGGGTGTGATTTCACTCCATGAGATGGTCAGAAAAGGCAAATCCATAGAGCTGTAATGCAGATCAGTGGTTGCCTGTGGCTGCAGGTGGGATCTTTTGGGAGTGATGAAAATGTTCTCAACTAGACTACGGTGATGGTTACACAACTCTGTAAATTTATTACAAACCATTGCTTATACGTCTAAAACATGATTTTTATGCTGTGAAAATTATACCTCAATAAAGATACTAAAAACAACAACAAAACAATTAAAAATAAACTAAACTTTAAAAATATTCAAATTCAGTAATACATTTCCTTCATGTGTACTAACAAATATGATACCTTGCAGGTCACACTCTGTTTTACTGTTTTAATTTCAAACTCAAATAAAAACTCCAAGTGTTCACATAGAATGACATCATTGAATCAATTCAAATTCCGTTTCTTTTTTTTTCACAACCCACTGCGCCATCATTATTTATTTTGAATCTGTCTGTTAAAACATGGAAATATGCAGCCAAGGAGTAAGAGACAAAACAGCACCGGAAGTGAGCAGGATTCATTCTGTACCATTTGAACTTGTACTCTAAATGGATGGCATTTTCATGAATTAACCGCCTTGTAGAACAGAATGTTTGTTAAAATATAAGTAATTAAAATGTGCTCATTCAAAACATGTATTATTAGAACTCAATCATTTCTGCAACAATTGTTTATAATTTGTGGTGCATCATATTAATAGATGGAAAGAGAAAGCAAACATTTCAATAGATGTCAGAAGGCATCATTTTGATCACATTTGATATCCTAATGTTTTGAAATGTAACATAACAACTATACAGACAGTTTTTAACATACAAAAAATAACTTTGTCTCAGGAGGAAAGCTAACATTATGCTTAAGGGGGTCATTTTCAGCAAAATGGTTGTGATGACAACAGACAATAGAATTAGAAAAAAGGAAAAAAGAAGCATAATGTATATACACAAGGCATATATATATATATAGAAAAGGATAACTATCATTATTCCCAGATTATATGATTGTGTTTTTAACCAAGAAAATCCAAGCGAATCCATTTAAAAAAAAAAAATTTAGAAACTAGAAAAATTCAGAATGGTAGCTATTTTCAAAATTATTCATCAGTAAAATGTTTTGCTATATATAAACAATGGATTTCTAAACAAATATAGTAGAAGAAATTCTCCCTTTAGAATTACAACACTAAATATAAAGTATCTAGAAATAACTTGGTAAGTGATGTGTAGTACCTAAATGAAAAAAGGTGAAAACTTTTGAGGAACATAAAGGATCAATGAAATAATAGAAAGGTACTCTGTTTTTGGCTAGGAATAATTGTAATTATTGTAAATATTGTCAAGATACCAGCCATCCCTAAATTAGTTTATAAATACTATATAATTCCGTTTATTAACATAAATACCTTTATGATATTTTCATTGATAATCTAATGCGAAACACATCTGGAGGAATTGACATGCAAGAATATCCAGGGAAGTTCTGAAAAATTAATAATGAGGAACTAGTCTTACTGCTTATGAAAATATATAGCAAAGCAATAAATATTAATATTCCTTAATCCTTGTGAATTAGCTGAATACAATCCAGGGATAATCCTAAACACACAAGGAAACTGAATTTATCAAAAGTAACTAATTATTTGGAAAAAAATAAAGTAAACCTGTATCTCCACCTGACTCCTTATACCAAATATTTAAACATTAAAAATAAAGCCACAAATAAATAAATAAACAAGGGTAGTTTTATTTATAATTTTAGAGCAAGAAAAAAACCTCTTAAGAATCCCTGAACCCATAATCCATAAATAGTGTCCATGGGAATAAAAAAAAATCATCCAAACAAACAAAATAAAATTTGTATGGTGGAAATAATTATCAGCAAAGTAAAAACCAACTGACAATTTTTTTTGGGTGGGGAACCTATAATTCAATAACAGAAAAAAAAAAGGCTAATCTTGATTTATAAAGAACTGAAGCAAATATCACCAAAGCAGCCACAATCAGATCATTTAAATGAGCAATGAATTCAGGATATGCATTCAACAAAATCATCATGGACCGTGAAAAAAGAAGATACTTAAAAATGTAAATAGTTTTGATTTTCATCGTTTTCTTTGTGTGTTTCAGATCATGGACTAAAATTTTTACTCTGCACCTTAGATTATTGCTTTCTTTAAAATGTCCCTGTTTTCCTCATTTTCTGAGTTGCTATTTTCCCATCTTTGTTGCCGATTACAAAACAACTGAAGGATGAGAAACATGTTTTTTTCTCTATAACTGCTTTTAATTACACTTTTCACTAAAACAGAGATAATTATAATTACTCTTTCATCATCTTTAAGAATCTCCTTAAACTTCCTCAGCAGCTTTGTTTCACTTTATTAGCTGGTGGCTGGCTAGCTAATTAGGAGTTTCCTGGACTGTACATAGTGAAGAACACTCACAGTACGATCCTTCACCTTCAAACCATCTCCCTCAGTCTATTGCCATTGCCCTATCTTCTTCCCTCTCATCTCTGAAATCCCCAGAGGATTTCATATGGTCATATACAGCATACACTCATAGGGATACACTCATAGGGAATTCATAGATGTCCTTCAGGAGGTCCACACATCCTGTGATTTTATGTAAAATTTGGTGTTCTGATGCATCTTCATTTCTCCCCCCTAGGGAAAGGGGTCTAATTATCAGTTTTCTTAATATTGTCAGTAATTCCCTCAAACTTAGGGAACTGATTTAGAGTCAGAACTTTGACTATAGTAATAAGGACAGGGCCAATAACTCATAGGTTATTGCTCTTCCCTAGGGAGGTAGATCTTCCAAGTGGAAACTTGAACATTCTTTTTTTTTTTTAATTATTGTAATTAAATGAAGTTTACATTTCAAGTTAGTCTACCATACAGAATTTTTTTTTTACATACATCATTATGAGAACCCAACCGCTCACCCCATTCTGTGACAAAACACTCCTCCCCTCTGCCCCTGATTCCCCCTGAGCATTCAACCAGCTCCTAACACTCTCTGCCTTCCCATCTCACCTCTGGACAGAGGCTGCCCCTTTGGTCTCTTGTATCTACTTGACTAAGAGGCACATTCTTCACGAGTATCACTTTATGTCCCACAGTCCAGTCCAATCCCTGTCTGAAGAGTTGGCCTTGGAAATTGTTTTAGTTCTGGGCTGATAGAGAGTCCAGGGGCCATGCTTTCTGGGGCACCTCCAGTCTCAGTCAGACCATTAAGTCCGGTCTTCTTACTAGAATTTGAGTTCTGCACCCCATCGTTCTGCTGCTCCATCAGGGACCGTCTGTTGTGTTCCCTGTCAGGAAGTAACTTGAACATTCTTAAAGAGTGTTTTTTTGTTGTTTGTTCCTTGACACAAGAGTTGGTGAGATGTTACAGGCAACTATTATGAGGGGATCCAGGAATTTGGGATATGCTGCAGTAGGAGTGATAATCTGCATGAGAAAATATTGTCTCATGTTTCCACTGACACTCAAATATCCCACTGGATATTATTGTTGGTGAAGACTTTATTTGTAATGATCTGAACCTCAACTTAATTGTGTTTTAAGCATATACATAAAATAAGTTTTGTTTTTATTTTTATTCGCTTTCATCTTTATTATACACTAAATATTTGAAGAATACAACTATATTCATCTTCTATTGCTGAGTAACAAATTACTACACACTTAGTAGCTTAAGACAGCATGCATTTATTATTTCACAGTCCTTTGGAATAAAAGCCTGGCAATCTGCTTCCAGAAGTCACAGCCTTGAAAACCCTATGAAACACAGTTCTGCTCTGCAACACATGGGGTCATTATGAGTTGGAATCGACTCAATGCAACTGGTTTGGTTTTTTTTTTTTTTTTTTTGGTATAGGGTCAATAGTGTGAGAATGCTTAACTTGGTGCTCTGTTCAGAGTCTCGCAAAGTGAGACAAAACGTAATTAAGGTGTCACTCTAGCTGTAGTCGCATCTAAGGCTTGGAATTCTCTTCTAATTTCATTTGGTTGGTGGCAGAATTTATACTGTTGCAGGTGTAGAACTGAATGTCAATTTGCTTCTTTAAGACCAGCACTAGAGAGAGTCTATGTTGCTTTGAGTCATTAATCTCTAGACCCTTTAAAGGGCTTACCTGACTAGGTCAGGCCCACTCAAGATTTCTATTAGTTCAAAATCAACTTATTAGGGACTTTAATGACATCTACAAAACATCTTCATCTTTGTCATATGCTGTGACATAATCACGAGATTATCTCATCACCTTTGTCAGGCTCCATTTGCACTCAAGGGGAGACGATTATATGAGGGCATGACTAACTAGCGCTCAACCTTGGAAGCGTCTGCCACAGCAACTGTTGGGTAAATCAAGGGAAGTTCGAACTCTGTTTTGTTTGGAACTTTACGAAAGTTGTGCAGCATTTGGAAGAATGATGTCATCATTAGCAACACCACTCACGGCAGTCTCCATTTTAGATGCTCAAGTGAGAGTGATTCAGCACAGAGCTGCAGCTTCTGACTACTTCCATACCTCTTCTAGAGTACAGAAATATTCATGTAGAATGTTTTGTTTTATATGAATTACTCTCTTATATTCTTTATGTTACAGTTAAGACATTGTATTTGTTTTTCTAAACCATGAACGTACATAGTGTACGCTGTCTATTAATATAATTTTCAAATAGTAAAGCCAGCATTAGAAAATATTTATTTAAAAAGAAACTAGTGCATTTGTTCTTAGTGGCCATCAAGTTGGCTCCAACTTATGATGACCTTATGTACAACAGAACAAAACATTGCTCAGTCCTGCATCATCTTCATGATCATTGATATTTGGATCCATTGTTGCAACTATTGTGTAGTGTCTTCCAACCTAGGGAGCTCATCTTGCTGTACTATATCAGAAAATCTTTGGTTGTTATCCATAAGGTTTCTATTGGCTGATAGTCAGAAGTTGCTCACCAGGCCTTTCTTCCTAGTCTGTCTAAGCTCCACTGAAAGCTGTCCATTACGAGTGACCCTACTACTGGTATTTGAAATATCAGTAGCTTAACTTCTAGCATCTTAGAAACACACATGCCATCCCAGTAAAACAAACTGACAGATGGGTGGAGTCTAGGAGGGTTGAACTTCATTGTGATAGATAATTGTAGATAAAATCTGCATTTTAAAATAAAGGAACTGGGAATCTTTTAGCTGTAACCCTAATTCATTAGCACTCAATCATTTATTGGATTAATATGAAGGCATGAGAGGCCTGTACTTTAATGGATTCAATAGTTAAATTTTGAAATTGAAAACAGAAGAGAGTATACATAACTACATGAGGATGGCAAGAGAGCTCATGGATTATCTGACAGCTATAGTCTTCTTACCCAGGCAAGACAGACAACTTGGGAAGTGGACCCCAATATGGAGTTGAAGGCAGGCATGGAGCTTTTGCAGAAGAGAGACTACAGTGGATATCATTATTTGGTTTAGGCTGACCCTAATTAAAAGCCAGACTATTTCTACAGCATGAAACATTTTATTTATTGAAGTGTTGTTTTCTTCCCCAATAACAACTTATTCTGAAAAAAGAAAAAAAAAAAAGATTACTTGTATACTGATACTAATTGACTGGATTTATTATTAGGCTATTTCCTCCAAAATAACAAAGGAACTATCTCAGTATGTCCTTTGCTCTCTCTCACACATTCTGTTAAACCCTCACCCATCTTTGGAAAGATCAACAGAGCAGTAGAGTATAGCAAACAAAGTGACATTGAGGCCACATTACGTACAGTACACTGCTTGCATAGTGAGGCCATCAATAATTTCCCAGTGGGCAGACAGAATTACTAGGGGTGTCTCTCGGAAGTGGGCAGTTACTCATTACTTCTTCATTTTAGCGCTCATCTCTGCCTGATCTAAGTACCAGGGAACCTGAGGGAGTGGTCCCTAGTAACTCAGTTGAGAAAACCATGTTCGTGGCCAGAAATGTTTTCTGCCTCACCCTTTGAAGATGCTGGGTTTGTGTGATGAACAGGGTTGGGATTTTTATGAACAGAAGGGGGTTCAGTGTATGAAGGAGAGGTAGTTTCATAAACCGTAGGATCAAAGCATGGGTGGGGAGGGCTCAAGGGTACAAGAGATCACTGAGTATTTCCTGTCACAGATTCTCATATTTAACTTAATATAACCTCAGCAAGGATGGTAAGATTGTTGTAAGCTCTAGAAATACAAATTCAAATCTTCTCAATTCTTCAGACTTCAGTAGCTTGTCAATAACTATTTAATGTAGTGATGGAGAAAGTAGCTGAATTTGGACATGAAATATAGTCCTTTTGGTAAAAAATTTTTGTGCTGAAAGGACTCATTAATGAGTATTAATGGTATTTTAAATAAGTTTAAAAGGTTAACAGATGTCTATAAAACCAAACATTTCAGTCAATTTACAAACATTAGCTTAAGTTCTGAATGTGAATTTATAAATGTTGTAAACCTAGGAAGGAGATATAAATGTTGTAAACCTAGGAAGGAGAATCGAAAGCAACTGCATTTCAAACAGTGACTTTGGTTTGTATACAGTTTTCATACTAGAAAAAAATGCACTGCAGCTGGGTATAAATGTCATTTTAGTCCCCAACTTTCCACAACTTCCTGGGTGCTTTCCTTTTTTTTTTTTTTCTCTTTTCCTTATCTTGACTGTGGATGATCTGGAAGGTAGAGAACAGCCATTGAAAGAAGAGACTCTTTGGGGAGCAGCCAACATGGTGCTATAGACAGAAGCAGCACGCAGTCCCTCCACAGCAAAGACCCGAAAAACTAGGTAAAACAGATGCAAATGTCAATCCTGGAATCCTAAGCGTCAAATTAAGGGATAAAGAACTCATCCAAGCACCAAATGGAATAAGAAACTGACAGAGAACAGAGAATGAAGAGAGCTACAGAATGGAGGTTCTCTATCAGCTAACTCCCAGCAGGAAGCATAGCACCTAGTAACGAGGGATATGTACTTTCCCACCCCCCCACCCTCCTTCCCCCTTCACGACCTCTGCCACCTTCCAGCAAGCCTCAGTCCCTCAGCCAGGGAGACGCTGGCTGCTTGCCACTTGGATTGCCCCACCCCTACCAGCCAACACCTTCACTGCCATTTTTTTTTACTGTTGTTGCTTTTTTGGCTTCTTTTGGTTTCTTCTCTCTCTCTCACCTTCTTCCTTTCCTTTCTCATGAACTCCTGGTGCCATCTGCCATCTCTGCTCCTTCTTGATGGGCTGAGCAGCATCGCTTGGCTGGGAAACCACTTCCCTGGTCCACACCGTCAAGCTGGTGGGCTCCCTAGGGGCTTTTTTTTTCTTTTTCTCAGTTTCTTGTCTCTCTCTATCTTCCTTTATCTCCATTCTCCCAAACACCTGGCACCATGTGCCATCTCTGCTCATTCTTGACAGGCTGTGCAGCACCACTTGGCTGGAGAGCCAGTTCTCCTGTCCATGTCGCCATGTTGATGGGCCCCCTGGGGGCATTGTTTTTTCTTTTCTCTGTTTCTTGTCTCTCTCTCCCTTCCTTCATTTCCTTTCTCCCGAACACCTGGTGCCATGTGCCATCTCCACTCCTTCTTGACAGGCTATGCAGTGCTTCTCTGCTGGGGAGCCACTTCCGTGGTCTGTGCTGCCATGACAGTGGGCTACCTTGGGGCATTTTTTTCTTTTTTTGGTTCATTGTCTCTCTCTACCTTCCTTCCTTACTCTTCTCCGGAACACCTGGCACCATGTGCCATCTCTTCTCCGTCTTGATGGGCTTTGCAGCACTAGGGAGCTGCTTCCAGTGGGTTCCCTCAGGGTATTTTTTGTTTTTTCTTTTCTTTCTTTCTTTTTTTTTCCCCCTTGGTTTCTTGTTTCTATCTACCTTCTTTCATTTCCTTTCTCGTAACCATCTGGCTGTGCATGTCTTTCTCTTTTTTTCCCAATTTCTTATCTCTCCCTTCTTTTCTTTCCTTTCTCCGCCCCACCCCACTTAGCTAAGTGTGCCAACTCTGCCCCTTGTTGACGGGCTGTGCCACACTGCCCGGCTAGAAAGCCACTGGCATACAGCTTCCCCGGGTCTACACCACTCCTACAGCAGGCTCCCACAGCACAGCACCTTGTTTTGTTTTGGCTTCTGTTTCTCTCTCTTCTTTCTCTTCTTCCCAACACCCACTTAGCTCCACACATCACATCCTCCCATTCCTTCCTGTCTCTCTGCACCCCGAAGCGGCACAGGCTCAGACCAACAGACCCTGCCTGCACTGCCCACTGGCCCTGCCCTGTAGGCCCAAAGTCCATCAAATGGGGAAAAGATAGTCTTTTTAACAAATGGTGTAGGCGAAACTGGATGTCCATTTGCAAGAAAATGAAACAGGACCCATAGCTCACACCGTACACAAAAACTAATTCAAAATGGATGAAAGTCCTAAATATAAAACCAAAAACTATAACGATCATAGAAAAAATAGAGTCAATTCTAGAGGTCCTAATACACGGCATTAACAGGATACAAACCATACTTAACAATATACAAACACCAGAAGATAAGCTAGATAACTGAACTCTTCTAAAAATTAAACACATCAAAAGACTTCACAAATTGAGTAAAAAGAAAACCTACAGACTGAGAAAAAATTTTTGGCTATGACAAATCTGACAAAAGTCTATCTCTAAAATCTACAGGAAAATTCAACACCTCTACAACAAAAAGACAAATAATCAAATTAAAAAATGGGCAAAGGATATGAACAGACACTTCATCAAAGACATTCAAGCAACTAACAGACACATGAGGAAACGCTCATGATCACTAGCCTTTAGAGAAATGCAAATCAAAACCGCAATGAGATACCATCTCACCTTGGCATTACCGGCATGAATCAAAAAGCAGAAAATAACAAATGTTGGAGAGGCTGTGGGGAGATTAGAACTCTTATGCACTGCTGGTGGGAATGCAAAATGGTACAATCATTTTGGAAAATGATATGGCACTTCCTTAGAAAACTGGAAATAGAAATAGCATATGATCCAGCAATCTCACTCCTAGGAATATATCCTAGAGAAATAAGAACTGTCACACAAATAGACGTATGCACACCCATGTTCATTGCATTATTGTTCACAATAGCAAAAAGATGGAAACAACCTAGGTGTCTATCAACAGATGAATAGATAAACACACTATGGTACATACTCACAAGGGAATACTACACAAAGATAAAGAACGATGATGAATCTTCGAAGCATCTCATAACATGGATGAATCTGGAGGGCATTGTGCTGAGTGAAATCAGTCAATCACAAAAAGACAAATATTGTATGAGACTATTACTACAAAAACTCATGAAAAGGTGTATATACAAAAAGAAACAATCTTTGATGGTTACAAGGGAGGGGAAGGGTGGGGTTGGAAAAATATCAAATAGACAATAAATTAGTGGTAACTTTGGTGAAGGGTAAGACAGTACCCAATACTGGGGAAGCCAGCACAACTTGACGAAGGCAAGGTCACGGAAGCTCCATGGACACATCCAAACTCACTGAGGGACGAAATTACTGTGCTGAGGGCTTTGGGGGACCATGGTCTCGGGGAACATCTAGCTCAATTGGCTTAACAAACTTTATAAAGAAAATGTTCCACATTCTACTTTGGCGAGTGGCATCTGGGGTCTTAAAAGCTTGTGAGCGGCTGTCTAAGACACTCTACTGGTCTCACCTTGTTTGGAGGAAGGGAGAATGAAGAAAACCAAAGAAACAAGAGAAAGATTAGTCCAAAGGACTAATGAACCACAAGTACCACAGCCTCCACCGGACTGAGTCCAGCACAACTAGATGGTACCCAGCTACCACCACCAACTGCTCTGACAGAGATCACAATAGTGGGCCCAGACAGAGCTGGAGAAAAATGTATAACAAAATTCTAACTCACAAAAAGAAAAAAAAAGATCAGACTTACTGGTCTGACAGATACTGGAGAAACCCCAAGAGTATGGCCCCTGGACATCCTTTTAGCTCAGTAATAAAATCACTCCCAATGTTCACCCTTCAGCCAAAGATTAGGCCCATAAAACAAAATGGGACTAAATGGGCACACCAGCCCAGGTGCAAGGATGAGAAGGCAGGAGGGGACAGGAAAACTGGTAATGGGAAACCTAAAGTTGAGAAGGGGAGAATGTTGACATGTTGTGGGTTTGACAACCAATGTCATAAAACAAAATGTGTATTAATTTTCTAATGAGAAGCTAGTTTGCTCTGTAAATGTTCTTTTAAAGTACAATTTAAAAAAAAAAGAAAGAAAAGACTCTTTCAATGAATGCTCTAATAATCACCTTTGTTAGCCTCTCAGTAGGGAATGTTTTCTATCTCACACCCCTTGTACCACTGGGCTTGGGGGAGTGGTAGATGTCCTCTGGTCCCCTTGTTCCCATTCTCCACTGCTTACAGACCATTCTCCCAACTCCTCCCTATCATGCCACTCCCTAGGTTTGCCTACCATGAAATCAGTCTATACCATCTCCTTGAAGCAGTTATCTACTGCCCTCAAGCTCTCTCCCACTGATTCCTTGAGGACTGGCTCACTGTTACTCTTCCTGATACCACTCATATCATAATTCTTTAGATTTCAAAATCCATGTAGTTGATCCTTCCAATTGCCTCTTAGATTCTTGACCTCTGTCTTGGTTTCCTAATGCTGCCACAGCAGAAATAACACAAGTGGTTGGCTTTAAAGAACATAAATTTACTTTCTCACACTTCATGAGGTTAGAAGTCCCAATTCACAGCATGAGAATCTTTCCTTATCTATTTCAGCTTCTAGTAGCTGCCAGAAATCCTTGGCATTCCTATACACCTGTCTTCATTGTTTGTCTTCCTCTTCCCCCTCTGTGTGTCTTTGTGTCTATTCTGCTCTTTGTATAACTCAGAAGTGACTAGGTTTAAGACACACTCTACATTGATAAAAGCCTTGATGGCGCAGTGATTAAGAGCTTGGCTGCTAACCAAAAGGTTGGCAGTTTGAATCAATCAGCTGCTCCTTGGAAACCCTATGGGGCAGTTCTACAGTTCTACTCTGTCCTATAGGGTCGCCATGAGTTGGAATCAACTTGACGGTAAGGGGTTCTACATTGGTATGCTCTCATTAACATAACAAAAGAGAGCCCGATATCCAAATGGGATCATATTTATAGGTATAGGGGTTGAGATTTCAACACATATTTTGAGTGGGACACAATTCAATCCATAACAACATCCAGTGACATTGTCCTCTACTCTACTGCAGCCACTCCATCCCATAGATATAGCTTGGAACATATCCTACATATTACCATTCCCAATAACAGAAACACTTCTATTTTTCCTAATATCATAATCTCACTCTCTGACCTCATTCCATCATTTCAATTCACTACTTTTCACACTCTAACTCCAAAGTAATCCTTATACTTCACAGAGGAATACAAATCCATTGACCTTATCACCTTTTCATGGTCCCTTATTCCCCATGAAACCCCAGTTCTCTGCTAATCCAGATTAAATTACACATCAGTATAATAACCCTCTTGCCTAAAACCTCAACCCCTTTCCTTCTTAGTATTCACTTGGTCAATGCAGCATTTTGATTAAAATTAAATCCAACTTTAATCTTTTCCTACATGGCTGAATGTGGCTGGAGAAAAACTCATAGCCATGATGGCTTGTCTCACTCAATTCCTGACTACCCAAGTCAGAGACCTTAGGCAAATAGACTTGAGAATGTAAGAATACAGACAGAAAATTTAACATTTAACTTGGACAAATACAAACAAAACTAGAAGGACAAAAGTAATACAAGTGGGCACATATCTGAAAACCATTAGTTCTTAGTAAAAGTTCATTCCAGAGGAGTACTAAAAATGATGATATTATAGTGAGTTGGATATGAATTTTCAATGATAGTGCTTTCTATGGTAGAAAAAAGGACAGTTGTGTCTACCAGAATTTGAGAATTAAATGCTCATTCAACATGTCTGAGAAAAACATTTTTTCATGTAAGTGACATCCAAGTAAAGTATCGTTAAATTTAAGGGCATGTTCTATGGATATCTTTTGAATAATTTTTCTTTACATATTCTTTACTTGATATCAAAATGTGAAGATTTTCATACCATAACACACAGAGGGTTGAATTTGTCTTCTTTCATGCTTAAAAGGATTTGTTGTGTTTGACTATTTAACATGTTTGGCTGTTAGATGCCATCGAGTTGGTTCTGACTCATAGCGACCCTACATACAATGGAACAAAACACTGCCCATCCCGCGCCATCCTCACGGTCCTTGCTATGTTTGAGCCCATTGTTGCAGCCACTTTGTCAATCATCTCATTGAAGGTCTTTCTTGTTTTCACTGACCCTCTACTTTACCAAGCATGATGTCTTTCTCCAGGGAATGGTCCCTCCTCATAACATATCCAAAGTATATGAGACACAGTCCTGCCATCCTCACTTCTAAGAAGCATTCTGGCTGTAGTTCTTCCAAGACGTATTTGTTCATTCTTCTGGCAACCCATAGTATATTCAATATCCTTTGTCAATACTATAATTCAAATGCATCAACTCTTCTTCAGGCTTCCTTATTCATTGTCCAGCTTTTCCGTGCGTATAATGTGATTGAAAATACCATGGCCTCGGTCAGGCATACCTTAGTCCTCAAAGTAACATTATTGCTTTTGAACACTTTAAACAAACCTTTTGCAGCAGATTTGCCAATGCAATATATCATTTGATTTCTTGACTACTGCTTCCATGGGCATTGATTGTGGATCCAAGTAAAAGGAAATCCTTGACAACTTCAATATTTTCTCTATTTATTATGATGCTTCTTGTTGGCCCAGTTGCAAGGGTTTTTGTTCTCTTTATGTTGAGGTGTACTCCGTACTGAAAACTGTAGTCTTTGATCTTCATCAGTAAGTGCTTCAAGTCCTCTTCACTTTCAGAAAGCGAGGTTGTGTCATCTGCATATTGCAGGTGGTTAATGAGTCTTCCTCCAATCTTAATGCCACTCTCTTCATATAGTCCAGCTTCTCAGATTATTTGCTCAGCATACAGATTGAATAAGTACGGTGAAAGGTACAACCCTGATGCACACCTTTCCTGATTTTAAATCATGCACTATCCCCTTGTGTTGTTTGAAGAACTGTATTGTGGTCTATGTACGGGTTCGGCATGAGCGCAATTAAGTATTCTGGAATTCCCATTCTTTGCAATGTTATACATAATTTGTTATGACCCACACAGTCAGATATTTTTGCATAGCCAATAAAACACAGGTAAATACATTTCTGGTGTCCTCTGCTTTCAGCCAAGATCCATCTAATATTAGCAATTATATCCCTCGTTCCATGTCCTCTTCTGAATCCAGCTAGAATTTTTGGCAGTTTCTCTGTCAATACATTGTTGTAACAATTTGTGAATTATCTTCAGCCAAATTTTACTTGAGTGTAATATTAATGATATTCAATAATTTCCTCATTCTGTTGGATCACCTTTCTTTGGCATAGGCACAAATATGGATCTCTTCCATTCGGTTGGCCAGGTAGCTGTCTTCCAAATTTCTTGGCATAGACGAGTGAGTACTTCCAGGGCAGCATCAGTTTGTTGAATCATCTCAATTGGTATTCCGTCAATTCCTTGAGGCTTGTTTTTTTGCCAGTGCCTTCAGTGCAGTTTGGACTTCTTTCTTCAGTACCATAGGTTCTTGATCATATGCTACCTCCTGAAATGGTTGAAGTTCCATCAATTCTTTTTGGTACAGTGACTCTGTATATTCCTTCCTTCTTCTTTTGATGCTTCCTGTGCCATTCAATATTCTGCCCATAGAATCTTTCAATATTGCAACTCGAGGCTTCAATTTTTTCTTCAGTTCTTTCAGCTTGAGAAATGCCAAGTGTCATGGATTAAATTGTGTCCCCAAAAAATATCTGTCAGCTTGGCTAGTTCATGATTCCCAGTATTGTATGATTGCCTACCATTTATCATCTGATGTGATTGCCCTATGTGTTGTAAATGCTATCACTATGATGTTAAAGAGATGGATTAGCAGCAGTTATATTGATGATATCTACAAGATTAGATAGTGTCTTAAGCCAATGTCTTTTGAGATGTAAAAGAGAGAAGTGAGCAGAGAAACAGGGGGACCTCATATCACCAAAAAGGCAGCACTGGTAGCAGAGTGCATCCTTTGGACCTGGGGTCCCTATGCCTGAGAAGCTCCTTGACCAGAGGTATATTGACGACAGTGACCTTTCTCCTGAGGTGACAGAGAAAGAAAGCCTTCCCCTGGAGCTGATAGCCTAAATTTGGACTTGTAGCCTACTAGACTGTGAGAAAATAAATTTCTCTTTGTTAAAGCCATCCACTTGTGGTATTTCTGTTACAGCAGCGCTAGATGACTAAGACCACAACCATGTCCTTCCCTTTTGGTTTTCTAACTCCTGGTCTTTGCACATGTCATTATAATACTTTACTTTGTCTTCTCGAGCTGCCCTTTGAAATCTTCTGTTCAGCTCTTTTACTTCATCATTTCTTCTGTTTGCTTTACCTACTCTGTGCTCAAAAGCAAGTTTCAGAGTCTCTTCTGACATCCAGTTTAGTCTTTTCTTTCTTTCCACTCTTTCTAATGTCGTTTTGCTTTCTTCATATGTAATGTCCTTGATATCATTCCATAACTTGTCTTCGGTCATCAGTGTTAAATGTGTCAAATCTATTCTTGAGATTGTCTCTAAATTCAGTTGAGATGTACTCAAGTTTGTACTTTGGCTCGTATAGGTTTGTGTTAATTTTCTTTAGCTTGAATTTGAACTTACATATGAGCAACGGATGATCCGTTCTGCAGTTGGCCCCCAGACTTTTTCTGACTGAAGATTTTGAGCTTCTCCATCGTCTCTTTCCACAAATGTAATTGATTTTATTCCTGTGTATTCCATCTGGCAAGGTGTACCTGTATAATCGCTGTTTATATTGTTGAGAAAAGATATTTCCAATGAATAAGTCATTGGTCTTGTAAAATTCCATTTTGCATTCTCTGGCATTATCTCTATCACCAAGGCAGTATTTTCCCACTACTGATCCTTCTTTGTTTTCAACTTTCACATTCCAATCACCAGTAGTTATTAATGCATCTTTTTATTTTTTTATTATTATTTTTGTAGTTTAAATAAAGTTTACAATTCAAGTTAGTCTCCCATACAAAAATGTATACATACATTGTTATGTGACGCTAATTGCTCTCCCCATACTGTGACAGCACACTTCTTTTCACCTCTGATTCCCCATGTCCATTCAACCAGCTCCTAACCCTCTCAGCCTTCCCATCTCACCTCCGGACAGAAGCTGCCCATTTAGTCTCCTGTATCTACTTGAGCTAAGAAACACATTCCTCATGAGTGTCCCACAGTCTGGTCCAATCTCTGTCTAAAGAGTTGGCCTTGGAAATTGTTTTAGTTCTGGGCTAATAGAGAATCCAGGGGCCATGCATTCCGGGGTTCCTCCAGTCTCAGTCAGACCATTAAGCCTGGTCTTCTTACCCAAATTTGAGTTCTGCACATCACCTTTCTCCTGCTTCATCAGGGACTCTCTGTTGTGTTCCCTGTCAGGGAGGTCATTGGTGGTAGCCGGGCACCATCTAGTTCTTCTGGTCTCGGGATGATGAAGTCTCTGGTTTATATGGTCCTTTCTGTCTCTTGGGCTAATACTTTCCTTGTGTCTTTGGTGTTCTTCATTCTCCTTTACTCTAGGTGGTTGGGAGCAATTGATGCATCTTACATGGCTGCTTGCTAGCTTTTAAGACCCCAGATGCCAATCACGGAAGTAGGATGCAGAACATTTTCTTAATAAGCTTTGTTATGCCAATTGACCCAGATGTCCCTTGAAACCATGGTCCCCAGACCTCTACCCCCGCTACTCTGTCCCTCAAAGTGTTTGATTGTATTCAGGAAACTTCTTAGCTTTGGTTTAGTCCAGTGGTGCTGAGTTCCCCTGTAGTGTGTGCTGTCCTTTCCTTCACCTAAGATAATTTTTTTCTATTATCTAGTTAGTAAATAACCCTCACTCTCCCTCCACACCCTGGTAACCATCAAAGTATGCTTTCTTCTGTGTTTAAACCTTTTCTTGAGTTCTTATAATAGTGGTCTTATACAATATTTGTCC
>NW_004444110.1:2856702-2889434 GCF_000243295.1 Trichechus manatus latirostris
TCTTTTACATATTCACATCTGTTTCTCTATTTTCAGTGTTTTAGCTTTGATTTATTTTTGTGACTTCCCTATCTGTGTTGAAATCTGGTTGCTCTGTCCTGTGTTCTAGTCTTGGGTTGTTATCTGATGTTACTGATTTTCTAACCGGAAGACTCCCTTTAGTATTTCTTGTAATTTTGGTTTGGTTTTTGCAAATTCCCTAAACTTCTGGCCCTAATTTCGCCATCATGTTTGCAAGATAGTTTTGCTGGATGTATAATTCTTGGCTGGCAGTTTTCTTCATTCAAGACTTTTTATATGTCATCCCATTGCCTTCTTGCCTGCATGGATTCTGCTGAGTAGTCCGAGCTTATTCTTTTTGACTCTCCTTTGTAGATGGCTCTTAAAATTCTTTCTTTATCTTTGGTTTTGGCAAGTTTGATTGTAATATGTCTTGGTGACTTTCTTTCGTGACCTACCTTATGTGGGGTTCAATGAACATCTTGAATAGATATCTTCTCATCTTTCACAATATCAGGGAAGTTTTCTGCCAACAAATCTTCAACAATTCTCTGTATTTTCTGTTATCCCCCTCTGTTATGGTACTCCAATCACTCGTAGGTTATTCCTCTTGATAGAGTCCCACGTAATTCTTAGTGTTTCTTCATTTTTTTAGATCCTTTTATCTGATTTTTCCTCAAATAAGTTGGTATCAAGTGCTTTACCTTCAATCTCAGTAATTCTGACTTCCACTGCCTCAATTCTGCTTCCATGACTTTCTATTCTGTTGTCTAATTCTGAAATTGTATTGTTAATCGTCTGGATTTCTGATTGCTGTTTGTCTATGGATTCTTTTAGCCTGTTAAATTTGTCATTATGCTCTTCTCTAATCTTTTTAATTTCCTCTATTGCATGTTCTGCGTTTTGCTTAATTTCCTTCCTAATTTCTTGAAGAGTTCTGTATATTTATCTTTTGTATTCTGCCTTCAGTAATTCCAAGAAATTTTCCTTCTCTGGAAAATTTCTAGATTCTTTATTTTGGGAGCTTGCTGAAGCCATCATGGACTGCCTCTTTGTATGATTTTATATTGACTGTTGTCTCCCAGCCATCAATAAGTTATTATATTTATTTATTTTATGTTTGGTTACTGTGACCTAGCTTCTCGTTTTGTTTTGATATGCCCAAATAGTCTGCTTGTGTGAGCTAGTTTGATTATTGGCATCTTTGAAGCTCTACTGTCCTGTCACCAGATGGTTAGATTTGTTACTAGGTATGTGAGCTCAGAAGTTTGCCCACTCCTCCTGCATGGATTCAGCTCAGGTGCCCAGGCAGATAGTTACCAATAGTGCGGGGTATGCTCTCACTTACAATCCTAGACAGGCATGGGTGATTGGTGTAGGCACAGGCATCTGGCTGCAGCAGGGGGCACACTCTGAGCAAGGCAGGGGCCTGACGGCTGCCCCTGAGTGTCCAGGAGGAAGGCACGTCCCTGTTCTCTAGAGCTTGTACGTGGGTGAGTTTTGCCACCTGTCTATGAGCATCCAGTGCAGTTGTTTGTAAGTACTGGGGGGCAAATCTTATTCTTAGGCCTCTGTAGCAGGTGGCTAGGTGGCATGGGTGGTTCTATCAGTTCTCAGGCCCCTGATGTGGGTAGGTGAAGACCCTGCTTAATGGGCAGAGCAGTGTCAAATGTCATGAACCTGCCACTTCACAGCTGAAACAGTTGAAGTTAGAGTTCTGGTATATACCCTGTCATACTGCGGTAATGAGGGCCTACGCTATTGAGATAGGCCCACACAAGTCTCTGCAGGGGGAAAGGCACTCAAAGTCCATGGATCCCTTATGCCTGTGCCTAGGCAAAGGAGCTGTGCCTACCCTGGGTTCCTGGTTCAGGGGAGCTGGCAGTTTATTTTTTCCCCTGTTTGTTAATTTGTTCGCTTTCCAGGGTAGGAAGAATGTCTCCGGGTGTGTAACGGATCCTACCTCTGACCCAGGGGACTAGGCAATTGCTGAAGCCGTTCCAGGACCCAGTTCAGAGCAGGGAGCAGGGAGGTAAATGGGAGACAGGTTTATCCTAAGGGGGTGTTTTTGATCCACACAGTAGGCTGGATGCAAGTACTTAGCTTTCGCCAGTCGAGGGCTGCTCCTTTCTGGTTCTTGGTGGCTGAGTAACCTCTCTGTTGGTGGGTCTCTCCCAGTGTGGAAAACGAGCCTTCTGATCACCATTGCTTGCCTGCCTCACTGCTCACCCTCGAGCTGATCAGGCCTGAAGGGCTCAGGCTTTTGCCGGATCAGTTCTGGCAACTCTTCGCTGCTTCCGAACTGTCTCTCCCTCCCCCTGCCAGTCATTCTGGTTCCTCAATTTTGCCTTTGATGTTCAGGGTGCCTAGATTGTCATATATAATCGAGTCACTTGTTTTTTCCGGTCTTTGTTGTAAGAATGCCCACTGGAAGCATGAGACTACTCTGCCATCTTGGCCCCACCCCCTTATTAATGTGTCTTGATTGCATGTTTGATCAATTTCAGAAAGCAGAAGTTGGTAAAAAAATCTTCTATTTCTTCCTGTTTGGCATTTGTGGTTGGTGTGGAAATTTGAATAATACTCATATTAACTGGTCTTCCTTGTAGGTGTATGGATATTATACTATTATTGGCAATATTGTACTTCAGGATGGAGCCCTGGTGTTTCAGTGGCTAGGAGCTTGACTGCTGACAAAATAGTCGGCAGTTTGAATCCACCAGCCACTCCTTGGTAACCCCATGGGACAGTGTTACTCTGACCTATAGGGTTGCGATGAGTCGGAATTGACTTGACAGCAATGGTTTTTTTTTTTTTCTTTTGGTGGTACCTCAGGATAGATCTTTAAATGTTCTTTTTGACAAAGAAAGTGATGCTGTTCCTCTTCAATTTGTCATTCCTGGCATAGTGGACCATATGATTGTCTGATTAAAAGTGGCCAATAGCAGTCCATTTCAGCTCACCGAGGCCTAGGATATCACTTTTTAAGCATTTCTTTCTTTCTTTTTTTTTATTGTGCTTTAAGTGAAAGTTTACAGCTCAAGTCAGTCTCTCCTACAAAAATTTACACAGACATTGTTATGTGACCTTAGTTGCTATCTCTATAATGTGACAGCACACTTTTCCTTTCCATCCCAGATTTCCTGTGTCCATTCAACCAGCTCCTGTTGCTTTCTGCCTTCTCCTCTCACCTCTGAATAGGAGATGCCCATTTAGTCTCATACATCTACTTGAGCTAAGAAACACTCTCTTCACGATTACCATTTTATGTCTTATAGTCCAGTCTAATCTTTGTCTGAAGAGTTAGCTTCGGGAATGGTTTCAGTTCTGGGCCAACAGAGAGTCTGGGGGCCATGTTTTCTGGGGTTCCTCCAGTCTCAGTCAGACCATTAAGTCTGGTCTTTTTACTAGGATTTGAGTTCTGCACCTCACTTTTCTCCTCTCCATCAGGGAATTTCTGCTGTGTTCCCTGTCAGGACATTCATTGGTGGTAGCCAGGCACCATCTAGTTCTTCTGGTCTCAGGCTGATGGAGTCTCTGGTTTATGTGGTCTCATTTCATTTTTGATGACTTCCAATTTTCCTAGATTCATACTTCGTACATTCCATGTTCTAATTACTAATGGCTCTTTGCAGCTATTTATTCTGATTTTGAGTCCTGCCACATCAGTAAATGAAGATCTCCAAAGCTTGACTCCATCCAAGTCATTAAGGTCAACTCTACTTTGAGGAGACAGTTTTTCCCCGTTTGTTTATGGAGGGCCTTCCAACGTGAAGGGCTCATCTTCCAGTACTATATCAGACAATGTTCTGCTGTTATTCATAAGTTTTTCACTGGCCAGTTTTTTCAGAAGTAGATTGCCGGGTCCTTCTTCCTAGTCTGTCTTAGTGTGGAAACTTCACTGAAACATGTCTGCCGTGGGTGTCCTTGCAGGTTTTTGAAACATCGGTGGCATACCTTCCAGCATCACACCAACACACAAGCCACCACAGTACGACAAATTGATAGAGGAGTGGTGACTATTTAACAGAGCAACATTAAAGACACAGTTCTTACTTCCCATAATGTTTAGGATGCAATTAATGAATAATCAACTTATGAAAGCGCTCAAAATATTTTAGGTTCATTAAGAAAAGGCTGAATCTTATAATTGTATTAATGTCTTGTGAATGTGCCTTATCAGAGTGTGTCTGAGTTTTTGCTGTTCATTTCCTTGTGATAAGGTTCCCGGGTAGAGCAAGTCTTCATAAGTAAGCCCACAGGACTGCCTGGCAAGTTTATTTTGGAAAGGAAATAATCAATTTAGAGCTATTCCTGAAAGAGTCCTTATCGAGCTCATTTCCTCATCTAATACTTCAGAAGCTAATATTACATGTTTAGTAGCAACTTCAAAGGAGCAGCACCGTGCTTTGTAGGTTTTATTAACGCAAAATTTCTCTGAGGGCACCAAGTGTTTGCCATTAACATGACTACAATCCACAGACTTGCAAACATAGGTCATAAAAGCCTTACCAAAGACTTGTACTGCCCTAGCTCAAGACACTACTAATGTGATTTTGTGGGCACTTTCCATGTTACTTTCAAATTACAAAGGCTGGGACTGGGGGATGGGGGCAATATTATGCCTGGTCTTGATTTTTCTGCACTCCCTCTTCTTTATTAAGACTCAACGTATTGAAAATAGTGATTTATTCTAAGAGCATAGAGTCAAAACATTGTGCAGAGTGCATTTAGACCACACCCAGGTAACAATAAAGGGATTGTTTTTTTCTGTATGGCACATTGAAATACAGGCACTTATCCACACAGAGAAGCATTTCATGTTCCAAAGTAAAATAGCAGAAAAGAAAACATTTGGGCAGGTACTTAAGACACTTACAAGAAGGAAAGAAGAGAGTTAGCTTCAAGGTGAGAGCCTTGATCTTCCCGAAAATTCTTAATTAGAAACATGAGTGATTAGATGTACCTGCCAAGTCAAGAAATCTTGGCGTCCGTTTCAAGACATTGCAGAATGATGATTTAGGTAGAGAGATCCTAAATATGTTAATATTAATTTTCTTTGTCTTATATTTAACTAGTCTCATGGGGCAGGCTATTCTCTTTGTCAGCCAATAGTCCCAGTTGGACAGAAGTAAGGAGATAAGCTTAATTGTTATCTTTACTTGTCTCATATAATTGCTCATTCGAACATAGTTTCATTTCCATTTTGAACTACTACTTTCTGTTAAATTATAGCCGTCTCAGGGGGCTTCTTTCCATACAATGATTAAACTAGTTCAAGAGAAGTCATGGATTAGGACTGCCCATTCTCAGGACATTCAGACTTTATGGACACCACTGCTACAAATGAGCTGCAGCTGCTCTCTGGGAATGATTCTAAAGTCCAGAGTAAGAAAACCAAAACATCCCCTGAAATTTGGCTCACCCTTTAGGAAAAATAGGATAAAAATACGGAAATTATAGGAAAATCATTAGCAGTTGTTTGGTTATTTTTCTGTGTCAATAGACTTTTGTTTAATATTTTAGATATTTGAGCAGTTCTGTAAGGGCTTTTGTTTAGTTTTCTTCACATTAAAAATAGCAAGTTGAGCAGCCAGCTTTCCAGAGTTGGGTTATAAATTAAGAAAAGAAGAGAGAAGAAAATGATTTGGAAACTCTAAGTTAAATAAACCCTCATAGCCTCCTTAAAGTAGGTAAAAGGAAGAGATCTATATATCATAAGAAAGCTTTCTTTCTTTCTTTTTTTGGGTCTTACAGTTAGTTATCAAAATGCCCTTAAGGTGATTAGTATTTGTTTAGAATTCAGAACCTTGTTAAAAAGGAAATTTGAGGGAGATGGGTCTTCTTTTAATAAAACAAAAATTGCAAAACACTAAAAAATTTATGACAATTTTTTTTTTTTTGCTGCAAAATATCTCTTTACTTTTTAAATATTTTATTGTGTTTTTGGTGAAAGTTTACACAGGAAATTAGGTTCTCATTAACAATTTCTATACATATTGTTCGGTGACATTGGTGACATTCTTCAAAATATATCAGCATTCTCGTTATTTCCATACTGGTTGTTCTGTTTCCATTAATCTAGCTTCCCTGTCCCCCTTTGCCTTCTCATCTTTTGTCTAGGGTAAATGTTAATCATTTGGTTTCATCTAGATGATTATTTTGAGGAGCACAGTACTCAAGGATGATATTGTTTATTTTATGGGCCAATCTGTCATTTGGCCTAAAGGTGACCTCTGGGAGTGGTTTGAGTTCCAAGTTTAAAAAGTATCTCGGGTGATAGTCTCAGGGGTTTATCTAGTCTCTACCCATCCTGTAAGTCTAGCCTCTTTTTAGGAATTTGAGTTTTGTTCTATATTTTTCTCCCATTCTATCTGGGACCATTTCCTGAGTCCCTGCTTGGAACTGTCAGTAGTGGTAGCTGAGCACCATCTAGTTCTGGTCTCAAGGTAGGTGATGTCGTTTGTGTAGACTATTGGTTCTGTAGACTAGTTTCTTCTTCTTTAAGTCTTTGGTTACTTTCTTTGTCTTTAGGTCCAGAGGAGTAGAGACGACAGTTGTATCTTAGATGGCCACTTGCAAGCTTTTAAGACCCCAGACACTACTCACCAAACTAAGATGTAGAACATTGTCTTTATGGACTGTATTATGCCAATTGACTGAGTTGCCCCAGGAGACTATCTATGGTCCTAAGCCCTCAAATCCAGTAGACCAATCCTGTGAGGTATTTGGTTGTGTCTAGGAAGTATCCATAATTGTGCCCACTCTATGCTTTATTTTATACTTGAAAATATATGCAGCACACATAAACATGTATATACATATGCCTACAGTTATTCATATATGCCCTCCTGTACAAACCTATGCATAATTATATATCTATGTAACCATACACATAGTTTTAGTTGTTATTACTGTTGTTGCAAAATTGTATATCCCTCAATGAATTTTTTTTTTTTTTACAAATTTCCAGATAAATTTCTCATTGATATTAGTTACACAATTTATCAGTATTCTCTTTAATTGTGTGTATACCCCTCTATTTGTGTTCAAACACTAGTCTTTACTATGGTTGTGCTGTGCTCACTACTTCCACACTTGGAGCCGCATTTCCTATCACCAAAAGTAACAAGTCTCTAAGCTCTAAAGCATACTTACCCCTCCTCCCCTCTTCTCCCTGGTAACCACCAATGTATACTGTCTCTCTGTATTTGTCTGTTGTTGTCTTCTTATAAAAGAGGGATCATGCAATATTTGTCCTTATATGCTTGACTTATTTCACTTAGCATTATGCCCTTCAGGTCTATTCACATTATAGTGTTTCACAGACTCATCATTGTTCTCTATGGTTGTGTAGTATTCCATTGTGTGGATGTACCACAATTTGTTTATGCATTCATAAGGTGATGAGCACTTCGGTTGTTTCCATTGTTTTGCTATTGTAAATAAAGCTGCAATGAACATAGGAGTGCATATATATGGTCATGTGAGTAGTTTTAAGTCTCTAAATTATATTCTTAGCAGTGGGATTGCTGGATCGTAAGGTAGCTCTATTTCTAATTTTTTGAAGAGGCACCAAACTGTTTTACATAGCACTTTTCCACATACTTTGCCAATTTTATAATTGGGTTGTTAGTCTTTTTTGCTGTTGAGTTGTTGAAGTTTTCTATAAGTTTTGGAGATTAGACCCTTATCTGATATGTATTTTCTGAAAAATTTTCCCCAGTCTGTAGATTCTTTTTACTCTTTTGATAACGTCTTTTGATGAACAGAACTTTCGAGATCCCATTTATCTATTTTTTGTCTATTTTGTCTTCTTCTATTCATGCATTTGTTGTAATGTTTGTTATTCTATTTTTACAGAAAATTAGATCCCATAGTTTTCTCCCTGTGTTTTCTTAAGGGAATGTTGTGGGTTTAGGTTTGACCGTTAGGCTCTTTTGATCACAGTGGCAGTGTAGTATGTTTTAATATCAGGAAGCGTGAGGCCTCTTGCTTTGTTCTTGTTTAATATTGCTGCGGCTATTCGAGATTTCTTTCCTTTCCATATGAAGTTGGTCATTAGTTTTTCCATTTCAGTTAAGAATGTTGTTGGGATTTGTATTGGGATTGCATTGAATCTGCAGATAGCTTTAGGTAGTATTATCATTTTCACTATATTAAGCCTTCCTATAGGGTCGCTGGAAAACCTGGTGGTGTAGTGGTTAAGAGCTATAGCTGCTAACCAAAAGGTCAGCTGTTGAAATCCGCCAGGTGCTCCTTGGAAACCCTATGGGGCGGTTCTACTCTGTTGTATAGGGTCGCTATGAGTCGGAATGGACTCGATGGCAATGGGATAGGATTGCTATGAATCAGAATAACTTGATGGCAGCGGGTTTGGTTTTGGTTTATCCATGAGCATGGGATGTCTTTCTATTTTTGTAGGTCTCTTTTAGTCTCTTGTAGCAGTGTTTTATAATTCTCACTGTGTAAGTCCTTTATGTCCCTTATTAGGTTAATCTCTAGGTATTTTAATGATTTGGGGGCTATTGTAGATAGTATTATTTTCCTAATTTCTTTTTCAGAGTACAGTGTAGAGGAATCCAACTGGTTTTTATGTGTTGATCTTGTCTCCTGCAACGTTGCTAAATTCTTCTATTAGTGCCAGCAGTTTTCTTGTAGAATCTTTAGGGTCTTCTGTATATAGGATCATGTTGTCTGCAAATAGTGATAATTTTACTTCCTTTTCCAATTTGGATACCTTTTATTTCCCTTTCTTGTTTTATTGCTCTGGCTAAAACTTCTCGTACAATGTTGAATAAGAGTGGTGATAATGGGCATCCTCGTCTCGTTCCCATTCTCAGAGGCATTCTCAGAGGGAAGGTTCTTAGCCTTTCTCTGTAGAGTATGATTTTGGTTGTTGGTTTTTCCTATATGCTCTTAATTATTTTGAGGAATTTCCCTTCTATTCCTATTTTGCTGAGTTTTTTTCAGGAAAGTGTGCTGAATTTTACTGAATGTCTTTTCTGCATAGATTGATATGATCATCTGATTCTTTTTCTTTGTTTTATTTATGTGGTAGAATCCACCAATTGATTTTCTGATGTTGAACCACCCTTGTAATACTGGTATGAATTCCACTTAATCATGGTGTATGATTTTTTTGATATGTTGCTGTAGTCTGTTGGCTAGAATTGTGTTGAAAATTTTTACGTATATATTTGTAAGAAATACTGGTCTGTAGTTTTCCTTTTTTTGTGATGTCTTTGTCTGGTTTAGGTATCAGAGTTATTCTGGCTTCATAGAAGGAATTCAGTAGTGTTCTTTCCTCTTCTATGTTTTTGAAGAGATTGAGTAGGATTGATGTCAACTCTTCTTTGAATGTTTGGTAGAATTCTCCAGGGTAGCCATCTGGTCCTGGGTTTTTTTTTTATTGGTAGTTTTTTGATGACATCTTCAATCACTTCTTTTGTGATGGGTCTGTTCAAATTTTCTACCTCTGCTTGTGATAATTTGGGTAGGTAGTGTGTTTCTGGGAATTTGTTCATTTCCTCTAGGCTTTCAAATTTGCTGGAGTATAATTTTTCATAATAATTGGTTATAATCTTCTTTATCTCTGATGGTTCGGTTTTAATGCCACCAATTCATTTCTTAATTTGATTATTTGCCTCTTCTGGATTTTTTCTTTCGTCAGTCTACCAGTGGTTTGTCTATTTTGTTGATCCTTTCAAAGAACCACCTTCTGATTTTGTTAATTATTCCAGTTGTTTTTCTATTTTCTACTTCATATACTTCTGCCCTGATTTTTCTTTTTTCTAGTTGTTTTTGGCTTCTTTTACGCTTACTTTTCTATTTCTTCAAGTTGTTGGTTTAAGTTAGTGATTTTGGATCTTTCTTCCTTTTTAATATAGGCATTTATTGCTATAAATTTCCCTCTGAGAACTGCTTTTACTGTGTCCCAAAGGTTTTTATATGTTGTTTTCATTTTCATTTGATTCTAGGAATTTTTAATTTCACTTTCGATTTCATGTATAACCCAATAATTTTTTAGTAGTGTATTATTTAGTTTCCATGTAATTATTTTTGTCTTATTTACCCTGTTGTTGATTTATAGTTTCATACCATTATGGTTCAAGAAGATCTTTCTATCATTCCAATCTTCTTAAATTTGTTAAGACTTGTTTTGTGACCCAGCATATGGTCTCTTCTGGAAAATGAGCCATGTGTGCTGCTGAGGAATGTATTGTTCTGATGTTGGATGGAGTGTTCTATATATGTCTGTTAGGTCCAATTGGCATTCTTAATGTCTTTATTTTCTTTTTAAATGTTCTGTCTATAATTAAAAGTGATGTGTTGAAGTCCCCTAATATTATTGTGGATTTGTCTATTTCTCCTTTCATATTAGGTAGAATTTGATTCATGTATTTTGGTGCACTGCTGTTAGGTGTATGTATGTTTATAATTGTTAGGTCTTCTTGTTGAATTGGCCCTTTTATTATTATGAAATGTCCTTCTTTGTCTCTTGTAACAGATTTTGATTTAAAGTCTATTTTATCTGATATCAGTATGGCCATCCCTGCTCTTTTTTGATTACTGGTTGCAGGAATATTTTTCTCCATCCTTTTATTTTCAGTCTGTTTATGTTCTTATGCCTAAGGTGGGTTTCTTGTAGACAGCAAAAGGGTGAATCAATCATTTTTTTTAAATCCATTCTGCCACTCTCTGTTTTTGCATGGGGCCATTTAGACCATTTACATTTAAGATTATTACTGAAAACCGATTGTCTACCTCACTCATTTTGTTATTTGTTTTTTGAGTGTTTCGTATCTTGTTTGTTTATTATACTGATTGTTATGGATTAAATTATGCCCCTAAAAAGATGTGTCAATTTGGCTAGGACATGATTCCCAGTAGCGTGTGGTTGTCCACCATTTTGTGATTTGATGTAATTTTCCTATATGTTGTAAATCCTAATCTCTGCCTGTGGTTAATGGGGCAAGATTAGGTTATGTTAAAGAGGATTAGGGTGGGATACAACACCCTTTACTCAGGTCACAGCCCTGATCTGATGAAAGGGGAGTTTCCTGGGGTGTGGTGTTAATCACCTTTTATCACAAGAGATAAAAGGAAAGAGAAGGGAGAGGAGAGATAGGGACCTCATTGTCACCAACCAAGAAGAGCCAGGAGTGGTTGCATCATTTGGACCAGGGGTTCCTGCACTGAGAAGCTCCTAGACCAGGGGAAGACTGATGACAAGGACATGCCCCTGGAGCTGACAGAGAACAAAAGCCTTCCCCTGGAGCTGGCACCCTGAATATGGTAGGCTAGAGGTCTGAATTCAGGGTGCCGGCCTTAGGGGAAGCCTTTCTCTGTCCACTGTAGGGGAACATCTTTGTCTTAGTTTCTCTAGCATTCTTCGTGATGTTCCTTGGAGATCTCCATGTGACATATATCTTTCCTCCATTCATGCTCGCTTGCTTCTGTGTCAGATCTGCTCTTTTTATATCTCAAAAGTTATTGGCTTAAAACACACTCTACACTGACATGGCTTCATTGGCATAAGAAAGAAAACTGTATTTCCAAATGTGATTACATCCACAGGTATAAGGGTTAGGATCTACAGCATATGTTCTGGGGGGAGATAATTTAATCAATAACACTAGTGTTTCCATGAGTATAAAGTACAGGAGCGATACCGTACGATTACCACCTAAAATGGAAATAAACCCCTTGCTGTTGAGTCAGTTCCGACTCATGGCATCCCTATAGGACAGAGTAGAACTGTCCCATAGGTTTTCCAAGAAGTGGCTGGTGGATTCGAACTGCTGACCTTTTGGTTAGCAGCCAAGCTGTTAACTACTGCACCACCAGGGGTCCAAGAAAATGGAAATAACTGTATATATATATATCTAAGAAGTGTTCATGCATGTCATTTTCTAAATTAAAAAAAAAAGCTACAATAGAATGTATTGATTGAACTTTATAAATTTTGATTTTTGTAGATAAAAAGTATTGAAATATTGGCAATTTCATGCGGTTAAGCCCATTACTTACAATTTCACACCTGCATTATCAGAGTTGCTATACTGATTCCATTGTTCTTAGGTCAATAAACCTTAAGAACACAAACATCTATTTTAAATCAAATGTACTTAGAATCCTCCCCCATCCTAGCTTCTCAAGAAAACCACACTAATATAATTAACATTGTTTTGGATGTCTAATTCCCTGATGTGCCATTTCGCAATTACATATGGTTTTTCTAAAATCTCAATTGCTTTCAGTTGTTACCCTACATGGTTGGAACTCATAACATCACTTGCTGACGTTAGCTAAAGTTTAGTACCGTAAATACTCTAGAAAAAAACTGTGTATTTTACAATCAGATGCTGTGAATTCTTTAGCATTACAGACTCGCCTGTCTGATGATGCCACCTTTTATCAACTTAATGAGCAATATCTGATTTTCTCCCTCGTGGTTTTGATGATTTGTTGGTCCCTTCCTGTTTCTGGATCAAGACCATATTTTACCACGAGTCTTGTTACACCCTCTCTTGTTCAGCAGAGAATTGCTCCCAGCAATGTTCTTTTTCCTGTCAATACCTGTACCAAGATGTTAAGGAAATAGTTTTTCAAAGCAATCCTTACAAAAGAGATTCTTGTCTATTTACCTTAATGGAGGAAACATTTCTTCCACATGGGGAAGGCATTGCTTACAAAGCCAAATCTATGCATATAGTCTCATCTACATATTTAATTTTAGTTATATTAGCAAGAGCAGTAACTTATTATGGTGAAAAATTGAGCCCATGGTTTTTATGTCTAGAAACATATCATATTGCTGTGTCATTTATCACAGTATATTCATGAAGACATATGTTTCCTATATTTGAAAGAGAAGTAAATTTAACTTATATTACATTATGTACTAATACCCAATATTTGACATCCCTGGGTGGAGCAAACAGTTAAGTGCTCTACTATTAGCCGAAAGGTTAGTGGTTTGAATCCAACCAGAGGCACCTCAGAAGATAGGCTTGGTATCTGCTTCTCAAAGATCACAGCCTTGAAAACCCTATGGAGCAGTTCTACTCTGCACACATGGAGTCAACATGAGTCAGCAACTAACAACAACAACTCAATATTTGTAGTTGTCAGGTTGTTATGAATAACCTCATCTTTGGCAATGATCACAAGGTAGTTTGTGAACATGTAACAGATCCGTCCATCCATCTAACCATCCATCTAGTCATCTGTCCATCTATTCATAAGTCCATCTGTCCATCTGTCATCCAACCCGCATTCTGCGTACTCTTCATGTGGAGATATTTTGAGATTTTTGAGGATATGAAGAAAACACATCACACTTTCTGCAGAGCTGGAAAAAAAAAAAGTCAGGGAGGTTAACATCAGACTGGAAAATGGTCTAATTGTGGAGTCCATGGAGACTAGAGCATAATTCTACATTGGTCTCTTGAAGGATGTGGCTGTTAAAACTCAGGAAAGGGAAACAAAATAAAACACATCGTTTGTTGAAAGAAAGCCCACTTAAAAACAAGAATTACTGCAATTTTCCTTCGACAAACAGATGTGAAATGCATCACAAAGGCACTCAATAATTATATCCCTCCGGAAATCGCCAAAGTCTGCAACACAAGAAAGCCCCCTGACATCTGTCTCTGCTTTTCTAATAGGAGATAAAACTTAGTGACAGCTAAGTGATAAAGGAAGGGACCTTACGAGGAGATGAAGCACCCAAACCAAGATCTATAGGATGAAAAAATAAATAATAAAAAAGAATAAGAAGCTTCTCTAGAAAAACGGGAAAGAGAATACAGATGGAAAAAGCAACACACTTTTTTAAAAAGGACAGTTAATATGAGATTGATACAAGGAGGAAAAATGCAGGATTTGGACTTAAAGAGAACTGAAATTGACTCTAGCTCTGTCTACCTTTGCAAACTTGAAAAAAATTAACTATACTCCGACATAAATTCTCTCATTTGTCAAATGGATCTAAACACTTTTTCAGAATCAAATGAAATAATGTATAAAAGTAATTAGAATGTTTTCTGAACTATAAAAGGAACTCAATATTTAATAGTTTCCTTTTCCACATTACTTTTGGCATGAATCTCAGGAGTCTTACTAAGCTTTTGTCAATATGATTGGAAACACAGTAGACGACTTGAGTGTGTTTAATAAAATTATTGAATCCTCAGTTTTGAATTGGTATCTAGGTTCTGATTTTCAAAGGCAAATTCTGACACATCAGTAAATTCCTTTCTCAGTCAGCTTTCTTAATCCAGGGTGTGTGTGTGTGTGTGTGTGTGTGTGTGTGTGTGTGAAGAATCCCTAGGTGGTGCAAACAGTTAAGTGCTCTGCTAACTAACTGAAAGTTTGGTGTTTGGAATTCACCTAGAGGTGCCTCAGAAGAAAGGCCTAGTTTGATTTTTTGGGGTATGTGTATGTGTATGTGTGTGTGTGTGAGTCCCAAGAATTTTCTATTCTTGACAGTAAATATGCATTCCTCATATCATCCACTGTGGAAAAGAGAGCAGGAGGAGATTTTCGAGAGAATTCTTGCTTGAATCCTCAAATAGAAGCTGGCTGAGAAAAGTGTAAGATTTTAATTATCAATCATATCGTATGCAAGGGAAAGCTGGACAATGAAAAAAGAAGACAGAAGAAGAATTGATGCATTCAGTATGTGGTGTGGGCAAAGAAGTGGAGAAGCAATTACCATTAATTTATATGAGAAAAATTTTTGTTTTAATATTAACTTGAATTGTCTATTATATTCTTATATTTAGGTAAATTATTTTCCTAAAGAAATGGAAAGGATTTCTTCACATATTTTACTCACCAAGTGACTACCACAGCATTCTGTACATTGCATGGAAATACACATATTATACATACATTGTTATTATTGTTAGGTGCCTTCGATTAGGTTCAGACTCATAGCGACCCTATGTACTACACAGCATGGAACACTGCCCCGTCCTGCTCCATGCTCTCAATCGTTGCTATGCTTGAGCCCATCACTGCAGCCACTGTGTCAATCCATCTCCTTGAGGGTCCTCCTCTTTTTTCTGACCCTCATCTTTACCAAACATGATGTCCTTCTCCAGGGACTGGTCCCTCCTGATAACATGTCCAGGGTATTTGAGACAATGTCTCGTCATCCTCCCTTCAAGGAGCACTCTGGTTCTACTTCATCCAAGACAGACTTGTTTGTTCTTCTGGCAGTTCATGATATATTCAGCATTCTTCACCAACACCATCATTCAAAGGCATCGACTTTTCTTTGGTCTTCCTTATTCATTGTCCAGCTTTCGAATGCATATGAGGTGATTGAAAATACCACGGCTTGGGTCAGGCACACCTAAGTCCTCAAAGTGACATCTTTGCTTTTCAACACTTTAAAGAGGTCTTTTGCAGCACTTCTGCCGAATGCAATACGTAGTTTGCTTTCTTGACTCCTGCTTCCATGGGTGTTGATTGTGGGTCTAAGTAAAATGAAATCCTTGACAACTTCAGTCTTTTCTCTGTTTATCACGATGTCGCTTATTGGTATAGTTGTGAGGATTTTTGTTTTCTTTATGTTGAGATGTACTCCATACTGGAGACTGTAGTCTTTGATCTTCATCAGTAAGTGCTTTCAGCAAGCAAAGTTGTGTCATCTGCATATCACAGGTTGTTAATGAGTCTTCCTCCAATTCTGATGTCAAGTTCTTCTTCATATAGTCCAGTTTCTCGGATTATTTGCTCAGCATACCGATTGAATAAGTATGGTGAAAAGATACAACTCTGATGCACAACTTTTCTGATTTTAAACCAGGCAGTATCACCTTGTTCTGTTTAAACGACTGCCTCTTGGTCTATGTACAGGTTCTGTATGAGCACAGTTAAGTGTTTTGGAATTTTCATTCTTCCCAACGTTACCCATAATTTGTTATGTTCCACACAGTCAAATACTTTTGAGTAGTCAATAAAACACAGATAAACGTCTTTCTGGTATTCTCTGCCTTTAGCCAAGATACATCTGACATCAGCAATGATAAACTTTGTTCCATGTCTTCTTCTGAATCCAGTTCGAATTTCTGCAGTTACCTGTCGATGTACTACTGCAACTGTTTTTGAATTAGGCATATAGTCTATTGTTTCTAAATTGGTAATATAAATATATGTATATATTTCTCATTTTTTATTCAGTTTGGACTTTCTTGATTTGACACTTTATCCATGATGTTAGTTTTTTTAAAAAAATCATTACTTGGAATTTATTTGTATTCTGCTTTCCAATTTATCTATATTTTCTTTACTTTTTAAAGTTCTATTCTCCAACTTCTCTGAAGATGGTTTATTGTTGCTTTTAAAATTTCTAAAATTAAATGCTAATTAACTTACGTTCAGTTTTTCTTATTTAATCATGAACTTTTTCTCTGAGAATAATTGTGACTTGTCAACTTTTCTAAGCATTTTCACTTTTCTTACATTTTAGTTTGTTTTAATTACGTCCTTTATTCTGTCTTATGTATCCTATACATTGTGTCCTATGTATATATATACCATACATATGAGAATATTTACTATGTATGGTATTGACATTCATGAGTAAACCTGAAGTTATCTCACATATAGTATTTTTTAATTATTCTGAGGGATAAATTTGAATTTAATGTGTTATAAAACTAGAGAACCAGGAAAGGGTAATTAGCAAGTCAATAGACCTAGTTGTTTACTGAATATCTTGACTTAAAACATAGTGGCTTTTCAGAGGCTGTCAGGTACACCACAGATCTCAATAAGAGTTACAAAAAATTCCCAGTTATTTGATATTACAATTCATGCAGAAAATTATGTTTTAATTTTTTTTTTAAATCATAGGTAGGGAGTGAGAACATTTTTGGAATTATGCATGTGTTATCAACTTCTTATAATTTCCTAAGTTTATATTTGACTTTTTTTGTCTAAAATGTTTTATGTGCTTTAAACTTCCATGAGCAACAGTATTAAGGATAATATTTCCTTATTTTTGAATGCTTTTTGTTTGTCTATAAAGACTTATGTGATTTAGTCAAGTAGATACAAGAGACCAAAGGGGCAGCTTCTGTCCAGAGGTGCGATGGGAAGGCAGAGAGAATTAGGAGCTGGTTGAATGGTCATGGGGAATCAGGGGCGGAAAGGAGGAGTGTGCTGTCACAGAATGGGGTGAGCAATTAGGGTCTCATAACAATGTATGCATAAAAATTTTGTATGGGAGACTAACTTGAAATGTAAACTTCATTTAATTACATCAATAAAAAAAGACTTATATGATTTATAAATGCACATATACAATGTTTTGTTAATCAATATGTTGTTTCCTGATTTAATTTTTGAGGTGTCTACCCTTTAACAATGTGAAATAACTGTTGTTTGGCCTTGAATTCTACTTTGTTACTTCGTCTGACTTAATATTGCTTCTTGTTTTCTACCTCATAAATGTGTTACTGTACATTTAGTGGTAACCATTTGTATATTTTTAAGATTTTTATTTTAAGTAATTGATAGTTGGGTTTTAAAGATTAATCTGTGTGCTTTGTCTCTTTAAAATTTTTAATTTTTTTGTTGCTGAGTTTTTTCCCAACTTTTAAGGCCAATCAATGCATTCAAATGGCACAAAATGGCATATAGTAAAGAACCTTCCTTCTTTTACCATCTCTTGCTATCCAGTTTTTCCCTTTCAGAAGTAACCTTTGTCATCAATTTCTTGTGTATCTTTGCAGAGATAATTTAAGACTATACAGGCAAGTGTATAAAGACACACACATACGTCCACACACATACTCGTACAAACACACACTCTCTCTCTTTCTGTGCCTTTTTTACTTAACAATTATCCTTGTAGATTGTTCTATATCAATACATAGTTTCTGAATTCTTTTAAATGGGTAAATACAATTCAATTTTGTATGCTGGCATAATTTATTTCATTATTCTACTAACATACACAGGTTATTTTCAGTCTTTTGATATTGCAGTGTTTCCTTATATGTACACAATTTTTCACATTATAGTGTTGTTGTTGTTATTGTTGTTAGGTGCTGTTGAGCCGGTTCTGACTCATAGTAACCCTATGTACAACAGAATGAAACGCTGCCTGGTCCTGATCCATCCTCATGATCGTTATTATGCTTGAGCTATTTGTTTCAGCCATTGCGCCAATCCGTTTCTTTGAGGGTCTTCCTCTTTTTTGCTGACCCTCTACTTTACCAAGCACTATGTCCTTCTCCAGGGACTAATCCTTCTGATGACATGTCCAAAGTACTTGAGATGATGTCTTGCCATCTTCACTTCTAATGAGCATTCTGGTTGTACTTCTTCAAAGACAGGTTTGTTCATTCTTTTGGCAGTCCACGGTATATTCAATATTGTTCACCAACACCATAATTCAAATGCATCAACTCTTCCTCAAGCTTCCTTATTTATTGTCCAGGTTTCATGTGCATAACAGGTGATTGAAAACACCATGGCTTGGGTCAGGCTCACTGTCAGGCTGGGTTCTCTAGAGAAGGAAAACCAGTAAAGTGTATAAATATATATATATATATATAGAGAGAGAGAGAGAAATTATATCAAGGAAACAGCTCACGTGATTGTAGAGGCTAGAACGTCCCAAGTCCATGGATCAGGGTAGAGGCCTCTCCCAAGTCACACAGCTGCAGAAGCTGGCAAGCCCAAGATCGGCAGGTTGGAGAGCAGGGCTCCCGCTCACCGGCTGTGCAGATGGATGAATCCCAGGTTCGGCAGGTAAGCTGACAGCTCAAGTCCCAAGAACGGGAGATGAGACGACAGGAAGCAGCTGCAGGATCCAGAGAAAGCAAAAAGCCAGAACGTCTGCTTACATACAGATGCGGGCCACACCCCCAAGGAGACTCGCTTTCATCTGATTGTCTACTCAGTATATTCAATCATGGGAGTGATTACATTAAAACACGGAGAATCATGGCCCAGCCAAGTTGACACACAATCTTAACCATCACACTCACCTTAGTCCTCAAATGACATCTTTGCTTTTTAACACGTTAAAGAGGTCTTTTGCAGCAGATTTGCCCAATGCAATGCATCCTTTGATTTTCTTGACTGCTGCTTCTATGAGCATTAATTGTGGATCCATGTAAAATGAAATCCTTTACAACTTCAATATTCTCTCCGTTTATCATAATGTCACTTATTGGTGCAGTTGTGAGGATTTTGTTTTTCTTTATTTTGAAGTGTAACCTATACTGAAGGCTGTGGTCTTTGATCTTCATCAGTAAGTGCTCCAAGTCCTCTTTACTTTCTGCAAGTAGGATTGTGTCACCTGTATATCACAGATTGTTAATGAGTCTTCCTCCAATCTTGATGCCATGTTCTTCTTCATATAGTCCAGCTTCTCAGATTATTTGCTCAGCATACAGATTGAATAAGTATGGTGAGAGGATACAACCCTGGCACACACCTTTCTTAATGTTAAACCACATAGTATCCCCTTGTTCTGTTTGAAATACTACCTCATGCTCTATGTACAGGTTCCTCATTGGCACAATTAAGTGTTCTGGAATTCCCATTCTCCACAATGTTATCCATAATTTATTATGATCCACACAGTTGAATGCTTTTGTGTAGTCAATAAAACACAGGTAAACATCTTTCTGGTATTCTCTGCTTTCAGCCAAGATTCATCTGAGATCAGCAATGATATCCCTGGTTCCGTATCCTCTTCTGAATCTGGCTTGAATTTCTGGCAGTTCCCTGTCAATATACTTCTGCAAAAGTCTTTGAATTATCTTCAGCTAAATTTTACTTGTCTGTAATATAAATGATATTGTTCAATAATTTCCTCATTCTATTGGATCACCTTTCTTTGGAATGGGCACAAATAAGGATTTCTACTAGTCAGTTGGCCAGGTAGCTGTCTTCCAAATTTCTTGGCATAGATGAGTGAGCACTTCCAGCATTGTAACTCTTCATTGAACCATCTCAATTTGTATTTGTCAATTCCAGGAGCCTTGTTTTTTGCCTATACCTTCAGTGCTGTTTGGACCTCTTCCTTCAGTACCATTGGTTCTTGATCGTATGGTACTGATCATATTTTCCTAGATTCATACTGCGTATATTACACATTCTGATTATCAATGGATGTTTGCAGCTGTTTCTTCTCATTTTGAGTCTTGCCACCTCAGCAGATGAAGGTCCCGAAAGCTCCATTCCACCCACGTTATTAAGGTCGACTCTACTTTGAGGAGGCAACTCTTCTGCAGTAGTATTTTCAGTACCTTCCAACCTGAAGCGCTCATCTTCCAGCACTATATCAGAAAATGTTCTGCTGCTATTCATGAGGTTTTCACCAGTCAATCTTTTCAGAAGTAGACTGCCAGGTTCTTCTTCCTAATCTGTCTTAGACCTGTCCACTCAGGTGACCCTGTTGGTATTTGAAATACCATTGACAAAGCTTCCAGTACCACAGCAACAAGCAAGCCACCACAGTATGAAGAACTAACAGACATGTGGTGGCACATTCCTGTATATCTGTGAAATCCTAGAACTTGAATTACAAGGTCACAGGCCATCTGGAATTTCTTTTTTAGAGATTTTTTTCCCCAATTCTTGAGTAGGTAATACACTACCCATTACAAACTTCAAAGAAAACAATAGGGCAGGCAGAATAATAACCCCTGCAAAGATGTCCACCTCCTAATCCCTGGAACCTGTGCATATGTTACATTTACATGGAACAAGGAATTTTGCCAATGTGATTAAGGTTAAAAACCTTGAAATGGGTAGATTATCCAGGACTATTTAAGTCATGGAACAGATTCTGCCCTAAAACGTCTGGAGGGAGCACAGCATACCTGACACCTTGATTGGGACTTCAGGCCTCTAGAATTCTGAGAGAATACATTTCTTTAAGCCATCAAATTTATGATAATTTGTTATGGCAGCCCCAGGAAACATACATATAGTAATGGACATGTTCGAACTTAATTTTCTCTCTATGCTTTTGCCTTTAGTTTTTGATTTTCATCTGTTTTATTTTTATTCTGCTAAGATTTGTAGGCCTTTATTTTTTCTTTGAATTTTTAACTGTTTTTAAAAATAATATTGCTAAATTAATTTTATTAGTTTAACAATATTATTTTTGCTTTTATTTGTACGATTACATATTTATTTTCTAATTGTAAAAATCTAGAGGGTCATCACGTAAAAGGAAGCTTTGGACATTTACTTTTCACTTGCTCTCCCTCTCTTCTCCCAGATTTTGTTAATATAATCTGATTATTTAGGATACAATTATTGTTATGCTAATATTTTATTATGTTTTTTCTCTTGTTCAGTTTTTTTCATTGTCCTCATGTGCATTTTATTTTATTTTTATTCTTTCTCAAATAAGAAGTTACGTATAACAGTTGTAATTAGCCATCAGAGAGGGTGTGTGGTCTACCCTTGGCCCTATTCACTCTTCATTTGAGTCCTGGTTGTGTCTTCTTTTCAGAGTCACAAATGGATAATTTTCTCTTAGCTCAGTTACCAGTATTTCTGGTACAGTACTGTTTGGCAAGTAGACGGGGCCCTCAGTTACCCTCACTGCTGTGTTTTCTAACTCTGGACACATTTAGTATGAAAAAAACATAGTTGTGGATCTATCCAGTCATGCTTCTTCCTTCTCTGTTCCTCTGGATCACTCTTTACTGGCAGGAGGCATGTCACAGATACATCCACGTCAGTGTGATATGTTCCCTGCCCATCTTCTTACCTTGTTACTTTTTGGGTTTTCAGTCTCTTATGGAAGAGATATATAGGAAGAGATCTTCAAGGTGGTATGTGGCAGCAGTGCCCTGGCAGTCTCAAGAAGCAACACACATCACTGAATTTTTGTTTAGTTCAGCTATTGCATTTTTTTTTATTTAAAGGGTTGATAGTCTAGTAAGGATGAGGTATTTTCTACCTTCTTTCAGGCATATAGGCTTAACAGAACCATCTTATTATTATTATTTAATTTAGTTCTATCAAGTAGGACTAGGTAGAAATTCCTCTTATAATCTCGCAAATATTGGATTACTAGTCCTAGGTGAAGTCTCTGGGTGGTGCAAATGGTTAATGCCCTTTGCTGCTAAGGTTAGAGGTTTGAGTTCACCCAGATGCATCTTGGAAGAAAGGCCTGGTGATCTACTTATGAAAATCAGCCATTGAAAACCCTGTGGAGCACAGTTCTACTCTGACACACATAGGGTTGTATGATAGTTAAGGTTATGTGTCAACTTGGCTGGACCACGAGTCTCAGTAGTTTGGCAGTTATGTAATGATGTAATCACCTCCATGATGAGATCAGCTGTGAGCAACCAATCAGTTAAATGGGAGTTTCCTTGGCCTCCAGTATATAAATGGATGTTCCATCAAGGCTCTCACTCTGGATCCTATATCTGGTTTGTCATCATTGGACCTCTGGTTCTTGGGACTTGAGCTACTTGAACTAGCAGCTTACCTACTGGTCTTGGGATTCATCAGCCTCTGAAGCCTGTGAGTCACCTGTCTGCCATCTGATCTGCTGATCTTGGGTTCATCAGCCCCTATAGCTACATGACTCAGAAGAAAGTCTCCAGTCTGAGGCGCATGACCCATGGACTTGGGACTTGCCAGCCTCTAAAACTGTGTGAGCCATTTCCTTGTGATAAATCCCTCTCGACATATATGTATACATACATATTTATATGCTTCACTGGTTTTGCTTCTGTAGAGAATCCAGCCTAAGACAAGTTGCTATGAGTTGAAATCAACTCAACGACAACGGGTTGTCCTAGGTATTGATAATATGTGTTAACACCATTAATTTCATAATATAAATATTTTAGTGATAAGCTGGGAGATATTTCATCAGGACCAGAAAAATTTGATAGTAAATTAGTAATTCCTGTTGTCGTCTAGTCGATTCTGACTCATAGCGACCCCATAAGACAGAGTAGAACTGCCACATAGGGTTTCCGAGGAGTGGTGGATTCGACCTGCCTACCTTTTGGTTAGCAGCCAAGCTCTTAACCACTGCACCACCAGGGCCCCAAATCAGTAATTAGGCCATATATATATATATATTAAATATAGTACTTTTCCCCTGACCCCATCACCACTTCATGCCTCTAACAGGAGCATATGCTCATATCCTTCCTGTTAGTAGAGACATAGAGCGTACAAGTACAGCACAAAAGTGAACCCCAATTAGGAAGCTTGTCAACATTCCAGAAATAACTAATGACATACAGAGTAGTCTCAGATGTTCTCAATTCCTGTGTGCCAGTGAGATAGAATCACTGGAGTGTAGAAAAGGAGACTTTGAGATGCACTCCTATGTTATCTGAAGTCAAAAGAGCTTTAAAGAGGGAGCTAAGATCTTCTAGTTAGTTTGATACAGAAGAGGTTAGAAGTTAGAGCCCTTGACTCCCTGTCTAACGTTCATTTCAGTTTCATGGTGCCATGGTATTCTTTACAGGGTGGGAAACAGAGAAGGGAAGGCTTTGCTTGTGGTCTTTGTAAATAAAGCAATGACTTTCCCATTAATTAACCAGCATGGAATTATTTTTTTTGAAGTGTCTGAGTGATGACTAGAGAATGACAGTCCAGAGCTTGAGGCCCCTGTACTATAGAGTTGAAGCCTAAGGGTCCTCAAAACTGTTTTCCTATGGGAATCACCCTGAGACAATTCAGGGAATATAAGATGTAAGTCTGAAAGAAAAGTCATGGGACTCAGCTTATGACAAATGCTGAAAAATGATCTTTATCTTTCTCCTTTCCCCCTTTACTTAGTTGTTCAATTCACATTTTCAGATCATTTTAAATACAATCCTGCTTTGTTCAAAACGTTAGGTATTTTTATTAGTTGTGACCTTACTTCCCAAATCATCAGTTGAGTTTCGATACATTATTTGTGGAAAAAATTGATTCTCATTAATTTATCGTGATTTCTCTTTGAATGAACTTCAAAATTGCCATAGCAAACTTGAAGACAATTCTACTCTAGATTATCCATGAAGATGTTCTAAGGAAAGGTTTAAACGCAAACACATTCCCCTTGATTTGTGCATTGATTGGTTTAGGTCATTATGACCATCTGCTTGCAATTTGTATATTTTGGAAATAAGTGTTGACTTACCTTTTGGGAGATGGTAAAAAAAAAAAAGGAGGCAATTAAATTGCATGATTTAGGGAGATGGGAAAGAATAAGCAGTTATTTGATAGATATGAGTTTTAGTATTTCTGTTGTTTTTATTTGTTTACTTGAAACTTAAAGACATTTGATTTGGGTAGGGATATTTGCAGCTTTAAATGATCAAATAACAAATTTTGTGATTTTTTTAAGTGAAGTCATTTAACTCATTCTCTTTTCCTCCACATACTATATTCCAAAGCATCTAAATTCTTGAAGCCTCTTTATAAAGTCAGTAACAAAATAAAACAAACGGTCCAAATCTTGATTTCTCTGCATTCACAAATTTTTAACTTAAAAATATGCATTCTCAAATTATTTAAAAAAAATATGTATCCTGATGGAGTACCACATGTCCTTTGCTGAGCATACAAATTTAACTAATACATAGCTTCTCTCCTCAACAAACCTAAGGTCCAACTGGGGAGGCAGCAGCTGAATGATATTTCAATATAACGTGATACAAGCAGAAGTTTGTCAATTACAACTGCAATTTTACATCACAGAAAATGGCTTACCACAAAACGGCATTTATTAACTCATATAATTGAAAACTTCAGGGATATGTTTCCCTTTCATTGTGGCTCAAATGTGTTCATACAGGTCACATAGAGTAGCCCTGGCTTCGCTATGCCCACACCATTATCACAGATGTCCGTAGAAAAGTAGAGACTATTTTCTTTATAGCCCAGACTGGAATTGAATCTTATCATCTCAAATTTATCTGGATTGTCTCCTGAGCTTCTCCCTTAATCTAGAGCTTCATTTGGTGTGCCCAGGCAGGTTCAAGTACTAAGATAATATCGGTATTCCTGAATGGGCTGTGCCTGTGCTAAAACATTGAATCTTTTCAGCCTGAGGGTCAGCGAGCCAGAACCTGGGGCAGCAGCCTGAGATCCCTGGCTAGTCACCTCTGGCCGTAAGTAGCTTCATCTGTTTATCCCAGTGTGATATTCTAATATAATCATTTTTCTTATGGGCTGTACTATGACAATAACTGGGAAATGCTGCCGAAACCAATTTTCAACACTAGAAAGACGCAGTGCTTTGACTAACCTACCTTGAAATGGATGGTGCCAATTCTGTGTGAACTCTATGAACAGAAAACAGAAAGTGGGAAGGCAGTGGTGACCCCTCTAAGACACATTGGGGATGCTGTTAGCAAGAATTAGGGGCCATAAAACAACAAAGGGCCACTATAGGCAGTGGGAGAGGTCTGATTCTCTATTTCGTATTCAGGAAATTGGAACTTTTCTTACGCTCTAGAAATAAAAAGTCACAGAGCTTTGTGTTTGAAACGTTTCTCAAAGCATACAGACAAATATTTGTAATGTAGCTCCCTGTCATGGTTTGAATTATGTCCCCCAAAAATGTGTGTATCAGTTTGGCTGGGCCATGATTCCCGGTATTGTGTGATTTTCCTATATGTTGTAAATCTTGCCTCTGTGATGTTAATGAGGGAGGATGGGCGGCAGCTGTGTTAGTGAGGCAGGACTCAATTTACAAGATATTGTGTCCTGAGGCAATCTCTTAAGATATAAAAGAGAGAAGTGAGCAGAGAAACAGGGGGACTTCAAACCATCAAGAAAGCAGTGCCGGGAGCAGAGCGCATCTTTGGACCGGGGTCCCTGCGCAGAGGATCTCCTACTCCGGGGGAACACCGAAGAGAAGAAGGCTAACAGAGAAAAAGCCTTCCCCTGGAGCTGACGCTCTGAATTTGGACTTTTAGCCTACTTTAACTGTGAGGAAATAAATTTCTCTTAGTTAAAGCCATCCGCTTGTGGTATTTCTGTTGTAGCAGCACTGGATGACGAAGACGCTCCCTTTTCTTCTAGCTCTACCTTATATCTTAGAATGTTCTTTAGAGGAAAAAAAAAAAAAAAAAATCCCCGTTACTAACTTGCAAAAAATAAGAAATATATGTCTGTTAAAAATAGTAAGGGAAAGACAAAGAGAGGGCTTGGGGTGGTATGTTTCAGTGATAGGTCGCCCCTGCGTGCAGGCGTCTGCTCCATGGGCATGAAGAACGTCTAGTAATTTCTGCATCACCATCGTGCATGCAATTTATAGGCCTGGGCTGCCCCTTTCATGGTCTGGGAGGCTGCTAGGAAATTGGTTCCTTAAGGTTATTGAAATAAGGGGATCTGATTATTCGATTATTCCTTTGTCTGAAAGAAGTCATTACATTTGATGAAGGAAGCTGTCAATGTGTTAAAAGGAACAACTGAGTGAAAGGTGAGAACAAATGCTGACAATATGGGGAACATAAGACATACCTGACAAGACCCAGGACAAGCTGAGCAAATGGCTCATAAAGCTGACTTAGCAGAAGAAGAGTAAAATCCCTTCTTCCAAGTTTACTGAACATTTATTTGGAGACAGGGTCTGCTAGGGAAGGTGGACTGCATGTTTTTACTGGATTTTGCAGACATCAGTCTTGGATACTCATTCTTTGTCATGCCACTAAATCTATTAAATTTCCGTAGTCTTTTCCCCTTTACATAAATGTTTTCTCTGACTAAAAATCAGATAGTCACTCTTTCTCAACCACTATGATTACTTTTGACAGGTACTCTTCTACATCTTTTTTAAAAGTCATGCAGGATAGGTTTTCTGTGGTGTTGAAGGTTGACATAAGGTAATGATTTAGAAATAATTATGAAGAGAAAGTGGCCTGAGGAAGACCCAATAACTTCCTCCTCTGCTAAGACATTTTATAGCTGTTACTTTATGCTCCTTTAGTCATAGATGATTTCATCCCATAACTGCTATAATAATAGTCATTATTAATATAAAAGCCTCAAAGGTTTAGAGATTTATTTTGTTTTTAAATAAGCATCCAGACATTCGGATGTTTATCCAGAGTTTATCTGAACCTCATTGGTCTGGAAAAGCCTTAAGTTCATGAACAGTTAGTAGTTTGCTGTAAGATTTGTAGCTTTGGATCAGTTTGGAAGATAATTAAACCAGACTTCTTGGTAGTATTTTACAGTAGTCTGATATTTTCTCATCTTGCTGTCTACTGAGACATCTACATGTCCTGTTGTTTTTCTTGAGGCTGTGGTCAATGTCAAGTTATGCTTTGTGGCTTGGCCATCACTGCCACTGGGAAAAGGCTCCTCTGTAATTTATACCCCTTTATTAGCAATGTAATGCTAACTGCGGTAACAAATAAACAAATAAACCCAGATTCTCTGTGGCTTTACATAGTAGACATCTACTTCTCACTCATATCAGGTCTACATGGTGTCTGGGCTCCACTCCCTGTAGCACAGAGGGGACCAGGCTTATAAAACACTTGGTTTCCTAGTATACTGTCAGCATCAGTGTCCAACCCGTAGACAGGGAACAGAGTGAGTGGAAAATCTCATGGGAGTTTTTTTTTTTTTAATATCTTTTCTACCCACTTTTTATTCACCAGAACTGAGACTCAGGACCTCACCCAGCACAAGCCTTTTACATCAGTCAGATCCCATCACTGCTCCTACGTCTATGTTTTGTCATGAAATGTCTTTCTTTTCTCTACTTCTGTCCAAACTCTACTTAACCTTTAAAGTTCACTTTGGTCTAGCTGCTCCACGAAGCACTCTAGTGCACTTTGGCCTCTCTCTCTCTGTTGAATACCTCCATGACTTATTTAGAAACTATTAATCAGATATTTTCTTTTAAAAAAATACACATATCCATGTTGTTTCTCTCAAACTATACTCTAAATTCACTGAAGGTAAAGAACACATCCTTTACTGTTTCTTTTTCTTTTTTTAAATCTCCCTGTATCACTTCAATAGGAGCCCTGGTAGTGCAGTGGTTAAAGCTCCTGGCTGCTAACCAAAAGGTTAGCAGTTCAAACCTACCAGCTGCTCTGTGGGAGAAAGTTGTGGCAGTCTGCTTCCATAAAGATTTTCAGCCTTGGAAACCCTGTGGGGCAGTTCTACTCTGTCCTACAAGGTCTCTATGAATCGGAATTGACTCAACAGCAGTGGTTTTGGTGTATCACTTCATGGGGTACTTAAAAGTTAATGGAAACCACAATGAAGTCTATTTACAGAGAACCATGAAGAATAAAAAATCTCAGCTGTATTAAAGCTCAGTAAAGATGTTAATTTATCTGTCAGTTTTTTCTAAAATTCTTAGTTTATTATAGTTTCCCTTGATTCAGCATTATCGGTGCTTTACTCAGAAATCTGAACCTATAAAGTCACACATCGCAGACCAAGAAGTTTTCTAGACAAATGGCTGCAATGTTCTTTCTTTTGCTGACTGGAAAACGTTCTGTTTCAACCCTGATGGCATCTCTAATTGTCACAGCTGTTGGAAGCAGAATAAATGAATAAGATCAAGACGCCTGGACTTTTTGCTGGATCTTAGTGAGGGCAGGGCACCGTACAGTGGTGCCTTAGTGACCCCATTTGTGTTGGGAAGACTTGGGTACTCCCTGCCACACTTTACCAAACTTGGGATGAGATTGAAACACTTGTTTAAAATTATAATAGATTGTCCTATTTAAGTTTATTTTATATACCTACATTTCAGGATGCAATTGGTATACAAAACAGCTACATTTTTTTAAATCAAATAAACATACAAAAAAGATACAATTCCATGGCAATCATCTTTGAGTGGATTTTTTTTCTCCATTAAGTGGTTATAGAACACAAATGCATTGTACTAATTACAGTGATTATCTAGAGAGTCCTCTGGAAATACCATGTCGATGGAGTCAATCACTCATCAACTACTAATCTAGGATCTCCCAGGTAGCAATTATCTGAGAAACCTGGGATAACATTTCGGAGATGCATCACTTGGCACATTATTTACAGCATCATTCATTATATACATCCTGAACCCCCATTTTCTGTTCTTGATAGCATGGGATTCTGAAACAGGACTGCTCACTGTTCCTTAAGAACAAGTCTTTAAGAAAAGTTCACCTTCTCCCACAAGTATTATTTTTGGGCCTGGGGACAAATCAAAGAACTATAACTATTTATGTGGTTTATTTTTAAAAAACTCTTTCTATGAATATGTTTGCATGTATATTTCCAAAATTATCTGCAATTCCATAAAACAAAAAGTAAGTCAAGAGTTATTTTTGTGTGTAACATAAAATTCAACTAACTTGTAGTTCTCAGGTCATGTTTTCTTCAAAGAATATGCTTTTCATATTCATTCAACCAGTATTTACTGAGTGTCTACCATAAGCCAGGTACTGTTGTAGGCATATGGGTATACCATAGAGAAAGCAAAGGTTTCAGCCCTTGAGTTTACATAGTAGCAAGGAGAGAACAGTTATAAACAATAACTAGTTAAATAAGTGAATTGTGTAATCTGTTAGCAGGTGATAGGGGTTTTGAGGGAAAAAAAAGTAGAGCAGGTCAGGGGAATCAGGAAAATGAAGTGCTGGACGGGCAATGATGCAATTTTAATAGCCTGATCAGGCTATAATTGAGAACTTAGCATTTAAGTGAAGACTTGAAAGAGGTAAGGAGGTTGGCTTTGTGGATATTTTGAAAAGTGTTCTAGGGAACAGCAGCAGAAAGGCTCTAAGAGGCAGTTGTCTGCCATGTTCAAAGGGCAGCCAGGAGGTCAGTGAGGCTGGAGTCAAGTAAGAAGAGAGGAGAAGAGGTTGGAGAGGTAACGGGAAGCGGATGGCTCAGAAAAAGCTTTGTAAGTCCCTGAGTGGTGTAAACGGTTCCCAATCAGCTGCTAGTAGAAACGTTGGAGGTTCGAGTGCACCCATAGGTGCCCAGAAAGAAAGGCCTGGTGATCTACTTTTGAAAAATCAGCCATTAAGAAAACCCTATAGAACACAGTTCTACTGTGACACACATGGATTTGTCATGAGTTGAAGTTAACTCATTGACAACTGGTATTTTTTAGACCCATGTAAGGACCTGCTTCCACTCTGAGTAAAATGAGTAGTCAAAGGCAGTTGCCTAGTGTGTTGAACAAAGTATTATCATCCCAATTTATGGCCAAAAGAATGAGATGGTGAAAGTTGAGGTAACATACAGATAATCTGCTTTCAATAATTTAGTTTCTTATAAAAAGGAAAGGAAAACATTTGGAGAAGCTATATTTTGACAGAATTCTCTAAGGCTTTTGTTATTTTGATTTTAATTACCATTTAGTACCTATGAATAATCATATAAGATAGATGTTACGACTTCTAGGTAACATGGCGCTATAGTCAGAAGCACTACACCATCCCACCACAGCAAAGATCAGAAAAACTAAGTCAAACAGAGTCAACCCTGAAACCCTAAGCATCATATGAAGACATAAAGAACTCAGCCAAGCACCAAATGGAATAAGAAACTGGCAGAGAACAGAGAGCAAAGAGAGGTACATGCAGAGGTCCCCCATCAGCTACCGCAGCGTGGATCCACCATCTTGGGCTCCTATCAGAGATCAGCAAACGGGGTACGAGAAAGCAGCTTCACAAAGCTTCTAGCAGGAGACAGAACAACCAGCAACCAGCAATATACGCTTTCCCTCCACACACCCTTCTTCACCCCTACTCAGCCTGCTCTGCTTCCTGTGGCCAGTCTCTTGGCCAGTGTCATGGATTGAATTGTGTCCCCCAAAAAATGTGTGTAGCAACTTGGCTAGGTCATGATTCCCAGTATTGTGTGATTGTGTTATCTGATGTGATTTCCTTATGTGTTGTAAACTCTACCACTATGATGAGATTATATGTGATCTCCTTATGTGTTATAAATTCTATCACTGTGATGAGGTTATACTGACGAGGTTGACAAGATTAATGTCTTAATGCAATCTCTTTTGAGATATAAAAGAGAGAAGTGAGCAGAGACACATGGAAACCTCATACCACCAAGAAAGCAGTGCCAGGAACAGAGTGCGTCTTTTGGACCTGAGGTTCCTGTGCAGAGAAGCTCCCAGACCAAAGGAAGATTGATGACACAGACCTTCCTCCAGAGCCAGTGGAGAAAGCGTTCCCCTGGAGCTGATGTTCTGAATTTGGACTTTCAGCCTACTGGACTGTGAGAGAATAAATTTCTCTTTGTAAAGCCATCCACTTGTGGTATTTCTGTTGCAGCAGCACCAGATGACTGACACAGCCAGGAAACACCACCTTCACTCCAGTGTCACTTGGATTCCACCGCCCACACTGGCTGGCTCCCTGAGTGCCTTTTATTGGCTGCTGGTGTTGCTTTTTTCTGCTTCTTTAGATTTCTTCCTTACCTCTCACCACCTCCCCCTCCTTTCTCTCAAATACCTGGCTCCACGTGCCATCTTTGCTTCTTCCTGAAAGGCTGTGAGATACCACTCGACTGTGGGGCTGCTTCCCAGCCCATGCTGCCATTCTAGTGGGACACCTGCGGCTTTTTTGTTTGTTTGTTTGCTCTGATTTGTTCTGTTTTGATTTGTTTGGTTGTTTTCTTTTTCTTTTCTTAGCTTGGAAGCCCCTTCTGGCCTGGCAGTACCACGTGGCTTGGAAACTACTCCCTTGCTCTGTGCAGATGCACAGGGACATCCCTGGGAGCATTTCTTTCTTTTTCTTTTTGGTTTTGTTTTTTTATTTTTGTTGTTGTTTCTTTGTTTTGTTTTCTTCTCTCTCTTATTCCCTTTTTGTCTTTCATTTCCAGTTTCTTGATTTATTCATTTTTTTCTTTTACCCTTTTTTTTTTAAATTTTTGTTTTCCCCATTTCTCAGTCTCTCATCTCTCCACGCCAACAGCAAGCACCCGTAGCACTCTTTTTTGTCTGTGTGTATGTTTTTGGCTCCTGTTCCTCTCTCCTCTCTCTCCTCTTTCCCATACCCATCTTAACTCCACACATCACAATCTACCCCCTTCTTCCTGCCTACATGCACTGTGAGCTGAACATCACACTACCAAGCAGCACAGGCACAGCCTAATGGAACCTGCCCTGCACTGATTCCTGGTCCACACTATCAGCCCTGGTACGTGCCACAAAAACCCATGCCAGCAACTTCCTTTCAGTTGGACCTGCTGTGCTGTACCATACCTGAGTGACTGACCCTGCCCATTGGAGAAGGAGGTGAAAAGTATCGTGCCCACAGAAGAGCAAACAACAAAGAACGCAGAGCCCGCCTGCTTAGACATAACCAAATAAAACAAAAAAGCAGGACAAAACAAACAAATCTATAATCAATAAACGAGGGAAATAACCACTCAATACCCTGAAGACAGCAGACAATATCAAAACATTTACAAAAACAGGATAGGATGGTTCTAGTAGGCAACAAAAACACCAGATGACTTTCCAGTAGAAGAAAAGGCACTATACCTAAATTATAGGGAATTCAAATCTCTACTATTCAGAATTATCCAACAGTTTTAGCAAAAACCAGACAAAAATGAGGAAAAAATAGACAAATTCATGGAAAAGGCAGACAAATTCATGGAAAATACAGACCAAAAAAATGGAAGAATTCAAGAAAATAATACAGGAACAAAATACTAAAATAAATTCACAACTAGAAATCATACAAAAACAACAATTAGAAATCCAAAAGATAAACAACAAGATTTCA
>NW_004444110.1:2893615-2913128 GCF_000243295.1 Trichechus manatus latirostris
CATTACCTTCCATCTCCCAGTCTGCACCTATGGCCTCATGGGGAGTTCCTTATGATCAGTTGACTAAGGAAGAGAAAACTCATGCCTGGTTTACAGATGGTTCTGTGCGATATGCAGGCGCCCCTTGAAAGTGGACTGTGGCACCACTACAGCCCCTTTCTGGGACCTCCCTGAAGGACATTGGTGAAGGGAAATCCTCTCAATGGGCATAACTTCGAGCAGTGTACCTGGTTGTTCACTTTGCTTGGAAGGAGAAATGGCCAGATGTGCGATTATATACTGATTCATGGGCTGTGGCCAATGGTTTGGCTGGATGGTCAGGGACTTGTAAGGAACATGACTGGAAAATTGAAGACAAGGATTTATGGGGGAGAGGCATGTGAATGGACCTCTCCGAATGGGCCAAAGAAGTGAAGATATTTGTATCTCTTGTGAATGCTCCCCAAAGGGTGACCTCAACAGAGGATGATTTTAACAATCAAGTGGATAGGATGATGCATTCTGTGGAAACCAGTCATCCTCTTTCCCCAGCTACTCCTGTCATTGCTCAATGGGCTCATGAACAAAGTGGCCATGGTGGCAGGGTTGGAGGTTATGCATGGGCCCAGCAGCATGGACTTCCACTCACCAAGGTTGACTTGGCTACAGCCTCTTCTGAGTGCCTAATCTGCCAGCAGCAGAGACCAACACTGAGTCCCCGATATGGCATCATCCCTCGAGGTGATCAGCCAGCAACCTGGAGTCAAGTTGATTACATTGGACCACTTCCATCATGGAAAGGGCACCGTTTTGTCCTTACTGGAATAGACACTTACTCTGGATATGGATTTGCCTTCCCTGCACACAATACTTCTGCCAAAACTACCATCCATGGACTTACAGAATGCCTTATCCACTGTCATGGTATCCCACACAGAATTGCCTCAGATCAAGGGACTCACTTCACAGCAAATGAAGTGCGGCAGTGGGCCCATGCTCGTGGAATTCACTGGTCTCACCATGTTCCCCATCATCCTGAAGCAGCTGGCTTGATAGAACGATGGAAGGCCCTTCTAAAGACACAATTACGGCGCCATCTAGGTGGCAATACCTTGCAGGGTTGGGGCAATGTTCTCCGGGAGGCTGTATATGCTTTAAGCCAGCATCCAATAGATGGTGCTGTTTCTCCCATAGCCAGGATTCATGAGTCCAGGAATCAAGGGGTGGAAATGGGAGTGGCACCACTCACTATTACCCCTATGACCCACTTGTAAGATTTTTGCTTCCTGTCCCCTTGACCTTATGTTTTGCAGGCCTAGGAGTCTTATTTCCAAAGGGAGGAATGCTCCCACCTGGAGACACATCACTGATTCCATTGAACTGGAAGTTAAGAATGCCACCTGGCCACTTTGGGCTCCTTATGCCTCTGGATCAACAGGCAAAGAAGGGAGTTACCATACTGGCTGGTGTGATAGATCCTGATTACCAAGAGGAAATCAGATTGATATTACCTAATGGAGGTAAAGAAGAGTATGTCTGGAATGCAGGAGATTCCTTGGGGTGATTAAAGTCAATGGAAAACTACAGCAACCTAATTCTGACATGACTACTAATGACCCAGACCCTTCAGGGATGAAGATTTGGGTCACCCCACCAGGCAAAGAACCACAACCAGCCAAGGTGCTTGCTGAGGGCAAAGGGAATACAGAATGGGTGGTGGAAGAAGGTAGTTCTAAATACCAGTTATGGCCACGTGAGCAGTTGCAGAAACGGGGACTGTAATTGTTATGAGTATTCAAATATTTTTCTTTCCTTCAGTTATAAAACATAAGCTGTAAACAGGGCTAGTGAATTTTTGATTGTATGCATGTTAGTTGTATCATGTTAGGCCCAAGTATGACTTTCTAATTGTCTTTATTCAGAGATTATATACGGTTTAAGGAGATGTGTACATGTTCCAAGTTGACAAGGGGTGGACTGTGATGGTTAAGATTGTGTGTCAACTTGGCTGGGCCATGATTCTCAGCGTTTTAATGTAATCACTCCAATGACTGAATATACTGTGAGTAGCCAATCAGATGAAAGGGAGTCTCCTTGGGGGTGTGGCCCGCATCTGTATATAAGCAGACGTTCTGGCTTTTTGCTCTCTCTGGATCCTGCGGCTGCCTCCTGTCACCTCATCTTCAGTTCTTGGGACTTGAGCTGTCAGCTTATCTGCCAAACTTGGGATTCATTGATCTGCACAGCCTGTGAGTGGGAGCCCTGCTCTCCGACCTGCCAATCTTGGGCTTGCCAACTTCTGCAGCTGTGTGACTTGGGAGAGGCCTCTACCCTGATCCACGGACTTGGGACATTCTAGCCTCTACAATCACATGAGCTGTTTCCTTGATATAAATCTCTGTCTGTATATATATTTATACACTTTACTGGTTTTGCTTCTCTAGAGAACCCAGCCTAAGACAGACCTTATGTTTCCCATTCAATAAATGCAAAAGAAAATGAGAGATTTAGAAGGTGTGCTAAATTTGAAAAAGTTCATATAGCTAGTGAACATGGCTTTATGATTAAACTTCTCTGACTCCAAAATACATTTCTTATAAAGTCATATTGAGAATTTTTTTAAAGTTTTGAATAGGAATCATTTCAAAAACAAAATAGAATAAAATATACAAGCATCCATATATACTTCCTGGATTCAAAAGATATTTAACCTATTTGCTATAGATTTGGGTTTTTTTTTTTTGGCATTTAGAGAACAAACATTTAAGATTTTTTTCCTATTTGATGGAGAAAAAATACTATTTTGTTATTATCTAAATTTGGTTTGTAATTTCTCTGATTGTTACTGAGGTTAAAATTTTTTGGAAGTTATATTGAGGATTTAAAAAAATTCGAATAGAAATCGTTTCAAAACAAAGCAAGATAAAATATATAAGCATCCATATATACTTCCCAGATTCAAAATATATTAACCCTTTCCCATATTTGCTATAGATCACTTTTTTATTTTTTTGCCTTTAGTAAATAAATGTTTAATATTTTTTCCTATTTGATGGAGGAAAAAATGCTATTTTGTCATTATCTAAATTTGGAATTTCTTAGATTATTGTTGAGGTTAAAAATCTTTGGATGTTTTAACTATTCAATTTTCCTATTTTCTGAATTGTCTGTTCACATTCTTCCCTTATTTTCTATTGATTATTTATCTTTTCTAAATTCAATTGGAATAGTTCTTTATATATTATAGTTAATATTCATTTATCTGTTATAGTCATTGCTAATATTTTCATTGGCTCTATGATTAGTATTTTCTTTCACTGTTTATTATGAAATATATACACAAAAGTTTAGATAAAATGTACATGTATGTTTCATTCACTTTTCTGATCACAAATGGTAAACTTTCAATTTTTCATCATTAAAGTATATTACATTTGGATGTTTGGTAGATGTTATGTTAGGTGCCATTTAGTCAATTATGACTCATAGTGAACTTATTGTGATCATTAAGGTTGTGTGTCAACTTGGCTGGGTCATGTTTCTCAGTGGTTTGGCAGTTATGATGTAGTTTGCCATTCATATAATGATGTGATCACCTGCATGATGAGATTTGATATAATATGATCACTTCCATGATGGGATCTGCTGTGAGTAGCCAATCAGTTGAAAGGGAGTGTCTTTGGTGGTGTGTCCTGCATCCAATATAGGTGGACTTTTTGGCAAGGTTAGTAGGCTTTTGCTCAGCAGATCAAACTGGCTCCTGCTTGTCTGACCTCCAGGTCTTGGAACATGAGCTATCAGCTTACCTGCTGTCTTGTCTGCCGATCTTGGGATTTGTCAGTCTTTGCAGCCTGTGAGCCAGAGCCCTGCTGTCTGATCTGCCAATCTTGCGTGCCAATATTGTGTTCGCCAGCTCCTGTGGCTACCTGAATCAGAAGAAGCTTCCAGCCTGACCTATGCAGTTGGAACATTCCAACCTCTTCAACCATGTGAGCTGTTTTCTTGATATAAATCTCTCTCTGTCTATATTTATACCTTTACTGGTTTTACTTCTCTAGAGAACCCAGCCTAAGACCCCTATGTACGACAGAACGAAACACTGCCCAGTCCCGGACATCGTCACAATCTTTGCTATGCCTGAGCCCATTGTTGCAGCCACTGTGTCAATCCATCTCACGTAGGGTCTTCCCTTTTTTTTCCTGACCCTCTACCTTACCAAGGATGATGTCTTTGTCCAGGGACTAGTCCCTCCTGATAACATGCTCAAATTACGAAGTCTCTCCATCTTTGCCTCTAAGGAGAATTCTGGCAGTATTTCTTCAAGACAGATTTGTTTGTCCTTCTGACAGTCCATGGCATATTCAGTATTCTTTGCCAACACCCAAATTCAAAGGCATCAATTCTTCTCTGGTCTTCATTATTTGGGGAATACCATTTATTAGATTACGGAAGTTTCTAAAAGTGGATGTTGCATATGATCAAATGTATAGTCTGCTTTTAGTGAGGTGATTATATTTTTGCTTTAATACATTGATATGATGAATTACAGTTTTCTAATGTTCAAATAACCAAACATTCCTGGGATAAATCTAACTTGCTAATAATGCATTATCCTTTTTACATATTTTTTCTAATATTTTCTTAGTACACTACTAATGCATCTATGTTCCTAAACGCTTTTAGGCTAGTATTTCTCCTTACTTTCTTCTTAGTTGTGGTATTAAGGTTGTACTAGCCTATTAAATAATTCGAGAAGTGTTCTTTCCATTTATATTCTCTGGAAGTATGTGTATAATATTGGAATCAGTTGATCTTCATATGCTTAGTGGAGCTTGCTGTTGAAGCCAGCTGGACCTGGTTTTTCTTTTGTGGGAGGACTTGTGACTTTTATTTCAGTTTTTAAAATAGACTATCCTGGTTTTCTGTTTTCTCTGGTTCCATTTTGGGAAGTTACTTTTTTTTAAGGGGTTAGTTTATTTTGTTAAAATTTTTCAATTTTTTAACTTCTATTGGTTTATAGTATCATCTGTCCTTTTAATATGTACATCAATAAAAATGATGTTTGTAATGTCATAAAACAATATGTGTACTGACAGTTTAATGAGAAATTATTTATTCCGTAAACCTTCATCTAAAGCACAATAAAAAAAGTTAAAAAAAATGATGTTCGCTTTTATATTACTGATATTGGCTGTTCTGTATCTTCTTTGTTTTTCTTGATTAATTTTGTCAGAAGTTTATCAATTTTAGTAGTTGGTTTTTGTTTACCCTTTCTATAGTATGATTATTTTCTATTTTATTAACTTCTACTTTTTGCTTCTCTATTGGCCTTCCTCTAATTTTATTTTACTGAACTTTTCCTATCTCATTGAGATGATAATTAACTCATTAACTTTCATTTTGTTGTCTTTTCTTTATACATGTGCTAAGCTATCAATTTTCCTTTAAGTCCTCTTTTGAATCCATTCCTAAGATTGGCTTAATATATTCAAAAATATTTTCTAATTTTTATACGAGTTTTAGAATGAGTCAAATAAAGAAGTACAATCCTTAATTTTCAAACATATGGAGGATTTCTAGTTTTTAAAAAAATTTATTTCTAATTTCTAGTTGTAGAAAATGACCTGTGTAATTAAAATTCTTTGAGATTTGCTGAAATTATTTTAAGCCCTGGATATGATCAGTTGTTATAAAAGTGCACGTTTAAAAAATATGTGCATTCCGTGACTGTTGAATGAAGTTGTCTAAAAAAATCCCCTATAAAAGATCAAGTTTTACTATTGTGATAGTCAAATTTTCCATATCCTTATTTGCTGTGTTTCTTTATATTATATCCTTACCAAGAAAGTTTTGTTAACATTGTCACTTGAAGTTTTGAATGTACTTTTATCTTTGTAGTTTTATCAATATTTGCTTTGTTGTTAGATAAATTAAAATTTAAAATTTTATAACCTCTTGATCATCTGTTGTCTATTGCATCTTTTCTCGTTATGAAGTGATCCTGTTGAAATATAATAATGCTGTTTGCTGTAACATTTTTTTTGCTTTTTTCTGATATTGCTATACTAAAACACATTTTGGACAAGTTAATATTTTCAAGGTTGACAAAACTAGTAGATAAACTCACAAGAAACAAGAAGGCCAAGGATTAAGGTTATCTCTGTAAGACTGAAATGTATTCGATGTTGCTCTTGAGTGAAATAAACCACACCTCAAAATCACAGCCTACTTGATTTTTAATAATAAAAAGTCGGTATTTTTGCTGTGGTTCAAAAAAAAATTAAAAAAAAATATTTGCAAAGTATTTTTGCAAGTTATTAATATTTTCCAGATTTCCAAATTTCAATCTTTCTGTATTCTTATGTTTTATATATATCTTTAACAAAAAAAAAATTTGTTTTTTATACTTTTTATTTATTCTATCTTTGCCTTTTAATTGTAACATATGGGTCAATTGTATTTAACGTAGTTTCTGATATAGTTTGGTTTAAATTCTACCATTTTCCTTTGTGCTAGTTGTACTACCTGTTTTATATTGCTTTTTCTTATTTTTCCTGCTTTTTGATGTTTTGTTATTTCTTGTCATTACATGTTTTGGTTTTTAGTTGGAATGTATGACTCTCTTTTCTTTAATGACTACTCTACAAAGGACGTAACATTTAATTTATCAAAATTCAAAATTATTTAATACATTTTTTCTGAGGAGGAGTGTGATGGTTAAGATTGTGTGTCAACTTGGCTGGGCCATGATTCTCAGTGTTTTGGCAGCTGTAGAATGTAGTGATCATATCTCGGTTGAGATGTGATATGTGATCACTCCCATGATGGGATCTGCTGTGAGTAGCCAATCAGTTGAAAAGGAGTTTCCTTGGGTGTGTGGTCTGCATTGAATATAAGCAGGTGTTCTGGCAAGGCTCAGGGGCTTTTGCTTGTTCTGGATCCCGCAGCTGGCTCCTGTTGGTTTGACCTTTTGTTCTTGGGACTTGAGCTAGCCTCTTACCTGTGGTCTCGCCTGCTGATCTTGGGATTTGTCAGTATTCACAGCCTGTGAGCAAGAGCCTTGCTCTCCAACCTGCCGATCTTGGGTTTGCCAGCCCCTGCGGCTATGTGAATCAGGAAAAGCCTCTATCCTGACCCATGGACTTGAGACGTTCCAGCCTCTGCAACCACATGAGCTATTTCTTTGATATAAATCTGTCTCTGTATATATTTATATGCTTTACTGGTTTTGCTTCTCTAGAGAACACAACCTAACACAGGGTTAAAGGAAGAGACGCTGGAGGCTGATTGTCTAGGTTTAAACTTGACTCCTTGTCTTAGGCTGGGTTCTCTAGAGGTCAGATGCTGCAGGATCAAGAGCAAGCAAAAGCCCACAAGCCTTGTCAGAATGTCCACTTACATTCAGTGCAGGCCACATGCCCAAGAAATCTCCCTTACAACTGATTGCCTACTCACAGCAGATCTCATCATGGAAGTGATCACATTATATCAAATCTCATCATGAAAGTGATCACAACATCATACGACTGCCAAACTACTTCATAACTGCCAAACCACTAAGAATCATCACCCAGCCAAGTTGACACACAACCTTAAGTATCACAAACACCAATTTCCATTTATATTGAAGATTGAGAAAATAAGGTCATATCACATACTTGGACTTGAACTTTTTTTTTCTGATGCCCTCGGTTAGGTAAGTTCCTCAATAAACTGGAACTTGCCTCAGAAATCTCACAAAATCTTGAGGATAAAATCCATTATTTTGTGCACCAAGAGGTCCAAAATCTATTTGATTCATTATAGAATTACTTCATAATCCCACATGTTGTTTTGGTTTGAGTAAAATCTGAAATACATTAAAAAATACCTACTGCTGTGTTGCCTATTTGTGTTTCTCTTTTTAAATGTTTTGTTGAGAATAGTTGCAGAAATTTTGTCCTGACATGCGGGGGCTCAACTATTTCCTGCTACACTCAGCTTGGGGGACATAGCCTGTGGGTTATACTCTTTTGAAATTGCCCTGCTGAAGTGCATGTTTTGGCTTTGGGAATTTCCAGATGCTTCATAAGCAGGTCCCATGTGTTAAAATTTGTGGAAATTCAGCATGTTTCTTAATGTGTGGCATCTAAATAGTTCTCAAATTTAGGACAGTTAGTCTATTATCTGGGATGAGAAGATTGCTATTTAATTTAATTTTATTCTATTGTTTACATATTATATATTTAATTTTTCTTCATTCTATGCTTTATATTTTATTTTGCCTGGGTTTTTAAAAAGTCTCCAACCTTTGATGTTTTTGAGTAACTTTATTTTTATATATAAGAACATTCTTTGACAACTTAAATTAAATACACATTATAAATATCAAGCAAATTAAGATAAATAAATGGATGATGTGCTCACTTCTGACAGCAAGTTATCTCTGTGCTAAATCTTTCTGCTTGTTTCAAGTCTCAGAGCCAAAGCCTCATATAATGTTAAAAAACTGGAAAGAACTTTAGAATTTTACTGGTGAGGAAATTGAGACCAGGACTGTTTAACAGATGGATAGTGGCTGAATTGGTTCCAGAACCCAAATTTCTCCTTTCTGATATAAAATCCAGAATCACATGTCTTAAAAATAATTCTTAGAAACATTAAAAAAATTTGATTCTGAAATATTGCAATATGCATATACGTCTAAAATTTTAATCTTTGCTTAGGCATATGAATGTTAATCTTGTTGTCTTACAATTGTTTATTGAGGGTCAATCACATGCCAGTTAGATGATGGGCACAGTTATTTGAATAGACCATAGACTGCCAGAAGAACGAACAAGTCTGTTGTGGAAGAAGTACAGCCAGAGTGCTCTTTGGAAGCGAGGATGGCAAGATTTCAACTCAGGTACTTTGGATATGTTATCAGGAGAGACTAGTCCCTGGAGAAGGACATGATGCTTGGTAAGGTAGAGGGCCAGTGAAAAAAAAGGAAAACTCTCGACAAGATGGATTGACACAGCGGCTGCAACAATAGGCTCAAACATAGCAATGATTGTGAGGATGGCGCAGGACCGGGCAGTGTTTTGTTCTGTTGTACACAGGGTCACTATGAGTTGGAACTGACTTGAGGGCACCTAACATCAACAACGACAGGTGTTTAATGGTAAGAAAAAATAGATGTGATCTCAGCCTTCAACAGGTAACAAAGTACACCAATAAACATGAAATTACAACTGTGGTAAAGACTCATCCCCTTTTCCAAACTTGTTCCATCCACCTCTTACAGATCTTTCAAACCTCACTCCAAATTTTCTTTTTTCAGAGAACTTTTCAGACTATGCCCATCTCTAGCCATATGTTCTCATGCTACTACACATGTATTTAGTTACCTTTATGGAAGAGCACAAGATACATTTGAGGTGCATTGACTAGACCGTGGGGGCACTTTGTATTAGTTTCCTGTTGTTGTTAGCTCCTGTTAAGTGGTTCCCCCCAAAAAGTGACCCACGAACAATAGAACTAAATGCTGCCCAGTCCTGCACCATCCCCATGATTGGATGCAGAGAGGACCTTTATGATCCATAGGATTTTCACTGGCTGATTTTTAGAAGTAGATTGTCAGGTCTTTCTTCCTAAGCCCTTTTAGTTTGGAAGCTCCACTGAAACCTGTTCAGCATCATAGTAACATGCAAGCATTCACTGATGGACAGGTGACTACACATGATGTGCATTGGCTGGGAATCAACCCAAATGGGAATCAAACCCACATAGAAGGAGAAAAGTCTATCACTGATCCGTGACTGACCCCTAGTAGTTTCCTAGGGTTGCCATAACAAATATTTTAAAAAAAAAAAGTGGAGCCTTTCTCCATTCACTTGAATATAGACTAGCCTTTTGAGCAGTTTTGGCCAAAGACATAGCAGCAAATAGAAACATAAAAAACATTTTCACAGTGGAGATCTCTCACTGAGCTTAAAATTGTACCATGTGAAAAACCCAGGTTGGCCTGTGGAAGGATGAGAAACCATTGCCAAGCTAAGAACAGCCCACACATCCTGGCCCACTGAATTTTGAGCTACATAATTTGTTATTGCCTGAGTACACTAAGTTGTGGGGTGGTTTGTTACACAGGAAATGCTAAGTGGTACTGTGGGTGAAGGAGAAAAGTCTATGAAACGAATAGCATTGGTATTTTTAAAGAGTTGGCTATTACATGAGGAGCCCTGAAACGTAAGTTCTATCTCCTCTCATCCTTGTTTGAATAGTTCAAATTTAACCAGTTTCTTCTACTTACGAGCCCATTTTATATCCATCAATTCCATTAGCCTAACAAGATTTTCTTCAAAAGGTTAATTTTCTAATTCATCTTTCATTTACTGAAATTTGCTTTTCTAAGTACAGTTTCTTTTTTGCATTCTTAGCTGCTGCTTAGGGAACATTTTTTAAAAATCGGATGTAAATATCTGTACTTGGAAGTATGAAAAATGCTTTCAATATGTGAACAATATATGTGTCTAAGTAGTTAGGGAAAGATTTCATTGTTAAAAAGCTTTAATGTGGGAATCCTTGATGTGTATAACCTATTGCTGTTAATTAAAAACATTACTTATAAATCTGAACATTATAATACAACTGCTTGACATGATAGAAACTTCTGAGAACGTAAGGGATGCTTTATGTATCTGAATGCAAGAAAAGGCCTTGCATTCATATTAGATTTCCAATTAGTTTTAGATCCCACACAAAGAATAAAGAAACTTTGGTTCTCCAAAATATATTCCTTATTTGGAAAGGAATCTAGTCATCACACCTTAACTTTTTTGCAATTTTACAAGGTCTTGGATATTAACCTGGTGGAGAGTCTCATACTATTAAAATCTAATAGAAAAATCCATCAAAGATGTTCTCTTAAAGAAAATACCAATTAGAATTGTGGGGCTGTCATAATTCTAATAATTTTTGTCAATCATTTTAAATTATTTAAAATTAAAACTAAGTATACATGTTAAAACTAAAAACTCTTTATGATATTTAATGTTGATATTTGTTTGATATTTAATATTGTTGGGAGAGAAAAGTTCTATCATTGGGTTGGACTTTCCCAACTTTAAAGGACTGAGCTTTCTTTTTGGAAATATACCCATTCACTTATCGACATGGTTAGGTTCCAAAGACCTGGTCGTTATGTGAAAATCGGCATTATGCAAAAATGGAGGATGATCACATAGGATCACAAAATAGAGAATGACTACATCATTACATAACTGCCAAAGTACGTCATTACATAACTGCCAAACCACTAAGAATTATGCCCCAGCCAACTTGACACATAACCTTAACCATCACAGCCAGTGTTACTCTTGCCTTCCACCTCAGCATGTGACTGCCAGACGTACGTCGTTAATGAGAAGATATAGATAGCAGATTTTTTATTATTGTCATCAAGGCAAAATGTTGGATAATAAGATAGTCGATAAGTGAGGAGTAGGGGTAAAACAAGGAAGAGTAATTTTAAATTTTTCCATTCTTTGATAATTCTCTTTATAAAGTAGTTTTATTTCTTTAGGAACTTCCTTCTTAAAAACCTGGTGATATTTGAAGATTTTTCTCTGTGAAATTATTATTGTATCAAGTATTCTTCCTTTCAAATTTTTTAATAAATGAAGCCTACTTTTTTAGAGATTCTTCATACTAAACTGAATCAATGTTCCAATCGTAAAAATGATTTATCCCAACAAGAGGGCTCTATCTCTAAGAATGGCTGTTTATCAATTATATTTCCCTCCCTTTCAATAATTCTATTCACTCTTTATTTTCTCTTTGTACTATTACCTTTTTTTTCCAGCCACCACTTTTTTTTCCAACCACAGCCAAGGTAGTCAATTTAGGGTAAAATTTATGAAGCAGGATATAAGGAAACGATCACCATAGTTGTCATCAACCAACTAAGCAGACAGAGAATGTATAAATGTACAGCATAAAAGATACTGATTGTATAGTGTAATATATTCAATAATGAACTCCAACTTCTTTTTAAGTAAATATTGATGTTTCCTGTTCTGATCATATATTTTCTTTCAGTTATAAATGCAAATAAATGTAGAGCATGTTATAGTGAGCATAATATGTATAAATAAAGCAGAAACCATATCTACATGGTGGGTACATAAAGTTAAGTGTTGAGAGACTGAATAAAAAGACAAGCCAATGTTCCAATTAATAAAATTAGAGCATTTATTTTATCTTGAAATACTTCCTAGAAAATGACATTTGAGGACAGTCATGCGTGAGGAGTGTGCTTTGATTACTTAATTTTATTGACAATATAAAAATGCTATTAAAAGTATCAAACACAAAATGGTATATTAACAACTCAAAATAGGGTCTAGTTCTGCTATGTAGTGAGAGGCACTGAGCTGTGAGAGCTGTTTTCATTTACAAAAGCATTTTTTTTCAGATTGGTTTATGGAGATCTTATTAGGAGTCAGCATTCTCTATAAGAATTTCAAAAGTTTTTTTTTTTAATTAAAAAACATTCATTTAAAAATGAATACAAATATATTCTTATTTATTCAAGTACTGAGAAACAATTTTAGTGTCCAGGCAAAAGTGGAAAGATGTTATATTCTTCTCTATAAATTAATGTTTTAAAGCAGTTTGAATAAAGTAAATAGGTGGGAAACTTAAGTTCATAGCTGACAGTCAGGCCGCTGTCTCAGAGGCGTGTGGTTCATAGCAGTTTTGTAAATAACATAGACATGTCATTATGAGCACAGGCTTATGTGAGTGAATCCTGTGTTTGTTGATACAAATTTTGGTTTTCTTTGGATGTAAGGGTGACAATAAATACGCGGTGAAAATTTTCCCTCCTCATTTTGGAAATAATTAGATGAACTATCCACTTAATGCAGAGTTTAATAATGTCAGAATACTATCCTTGCCTTGAACTAAACAGGACTTTAGAATGTATTTTATTAAAATTGGCATTAAAATTGCTAATTGGCAGAGTTTCGATGATATATGAGGTCTGGTATTTCTGACCTCAAAAACAATATTAATACCATTCTGTAAAAAAATACACTGTGAACCCATCTTCTCTGCATATACTTTTGTAAAAAATCGTATCATACATTAAATGAATTAAACTAAAATAAAGTTGAGTTTTGGTGGTTTGGAAAATTAGCAATAGTGACAATAATAGGTACCATTCATTGAGTGCTAAGTATGTCATAGGTATTGTTGCATATATACTAATTTATTTAATCTCACAACCTATAAGGTAGGTTCTACTATTATAGATAAAGCTCAGGGAGTTCTAAGTAATCTGCTTGAAGTGACATAGCTAGAGAGTGGTGGAGATAGGATCATACTCAGGTGTCTTGACATCAGAGCCTCTGTCCCAATCACAAGTTGTAGAAGATACAGACCTGAGAGATTTATACTTTGCTTTATGATTGCGCATGTTTAAGTAACACTATAGCAAAAATAAGGAGCCCTGGTGGCACAATGGTTAAGTGCTTGGCTGCTAACCGAAAGGTGATTATTTCTAGCCCACCAGTGGCTCCACAAGAGAGAAAAGACCCAGCGATCTGCTTCCATAAAGATTAACCAAAAAACCAAATCCATTGCCATTGAGTCGATTTCGACTCATAGCAACCCTATAGGACAGAGCAGAACTAACTGCCCCATAGGGTTTCCAAGGCTATAATCTTTACTGAAGCAGATTGCCACATCTTTCTTCTGCAGAGCAGCTGGTAGACTCGAACCGCCAACCTTTCAGTTAGCAGTGGAACACTTAACCACTGCACCACCTGAACTCTTTTCCCAGAAAGATTACAGCCTAGGAAACCCTATGGGACAGTTCCACTCTGTCATATAGGGTCACTATGAGTCGGAATCGACTCGATGGCCACAACAGCAACAACACAGCAAAAATAGTTTTAATTCACATGGGGAGAGAGGGAGCATAAATATGTTTTTCCTTTAAAAACACCCATATGTTATTCAGTTTTGACAAACACTGTACTGGGCCCATCCAAGTTTAATATTCTATGATCGTATGATTACATTGGCTGTGGGTTTTGGTCTTATAGGAACAATTTAAAATTACTTCAGTGGTTATTGTGTAATCCTACTATACTGGGAAAGAGTTGAGCTCTTTATACACCAGAGAGTACATTTATTAAGCCCATCCACACCCTGTGGTGTGTTTTTATGCACACTCCCTTTGTCTTCTGAAGGAAGTTTCAGCATATGGGAGAAGGGTGTGAAGGACAACAAAAGCTTGAATTCTGCCTGTGAGATGATTACAACTCAGACACAAAACCATCTGCTAGGTTAAAAGCACCAGCTGTCAGCCAGGCACAGCAATCACATACAGTGCCGTCCGTCAGGAAATTAAGAAAACAGTGGTGTCAGTGGATCAAACTGTGAAGAATTCTGGAAAGACTAAATGTTATTACCCAGGCTGACATTTGACCAATACAAAGCACTTAAATACATTATGCTTATTTAGAAATAATTTCCTTCTTGCTCCCTCTATTTTTATCACTAATTTTAAGGGAAATTGAGTCATTCTCAGAAAGGAATGAGCTTAATGGTGTGTAAAAAATACGACCTCCAATGAAAGAGGAGTTTCGTATCTTTAATTCACTTGTGCTGTTCTTATCATCCTCAGAAAAGATTTACTGGGAAAAACACTTGTGAAGCTGATTCAACTTTCAACTCATCTCTACTCATCATTTCTTCCAACTTTCTCTTCACCTATAGCCCTTATTAGTTCCTGGGTGGTAGAAACATTTAAGCACTCAACTACTAAGTGAAAAGTTGGCAGACTGAACCCACTCAGAGTCACTTACCAGGAAGGGCCTGGCATCCTACTGTGAAAGGTCACAGCCTTGAAAACCCTATGGAGGGCAGTTCTACTCTGACACACATGGGGTTGTCATGAGTTGAAATCAACTCAATGGCAATTGTTTTTTTTTTCGGGTGGGGGTGGTGGGGAGGCGGATTACATTTCTTAATGACAACACAGTCTAGATTTAAAAAAAAAATATATATATATATAAAACAACATATGTAGCTATTCATGTTTAGGATTTGTCAACAGTGTTTCTCTAAAATCAGTGGGTTATGGTTGTATTGATGAGAAACCTTTGTCCTTGAAAGGTCATCCTGTAGTGTGTCATCACGGTGAATTACATTTAGTTGATGACTCAGACTGCAGAACCCCTTATAATTCATTGAAAATTGGAAGGCTTATATTTTATAAAAATAAAGGATTAACTCTACAAATGTATTTTTATTTGATGAATTCATTTAACTGGCTTACTTTCAACAGTCATCAAGAAAGGTCAGTTGCTAGAAAAGAACATCATGTTTGGTAGAGGCTCAGCGAAGGCGAGGGAAACCCTCAGTGAGAAGGACACAATAGCTGCAACACTGGACTCAAACATACTAATGATCATGAAGATTGCAAAGGACTGGGCAACGTTTCGTTCTGTCATATATGAAGTCTCCAGGAGTCCAAGCCAACGTGGCACTAACAACAAAAATAGCCAAAAACCTTTTACAATTTAGCAAATATAAGCTTTAAGCACCTTAGAAGCTCTAGAAAATACAGAAATATAATAAATTATAAAATGAATTTTCTCTTCAAAAGCAAAGAAATACCTTTCTATGGATCTTAAGTGTTTGGGCTGAAATACCTATCTCAGATGCTTAATGTTTCTAGCCATTTGTAGGCACATCCATTACTCCTAGTACCCTAGCCCACGCTTACTCCTCCCAGGTAGGTAAAGGGAATTACCTGGTTGTTGGGCAACCGCCATTGGTACACTGTTTCTCAGTTGGATGGAACTAATCTCTCAGATGCTCAAGAATGGGAGTTTTGGGCTCTTGTTTCAACTCTTCTTACCAGATTCAGAGAGAAGAAATGACCTGAGTAAACATGTTTGCTCAACAAATTCAAAATGTCTCCTGCATAAAACTTTCAAAGCCAAAGCAGCCTCATCAAGCCACCTCCTCCAGCTTCACATTTACAAGCTGATATTTAGGGTCTCCATCTTCTGACTCTGTTGACTTATTTCATAATTGATACAGAACCTATGTGGGATAGAAGGGTAATAGTTATCAATTCCCTTCTCTCCCAGCTTGGGATATTTGGCTTGTTTATCAGGAACCTTGAGAAATAGAAGCCACAGCATATAATCTGTAGACAAAAATACACGTGGGGAGACTTGGGGTGGGTCAGGACTTTGAGCCTTGGGTTTCAATAGGAGACGTTGTACACCTGTAACTTGGAGAATGTGCCAGGGCTTAAGTGGTGGAATGTGGCTGGTTTTTCAACTGGATGGGCTATCTTTTAACTGTTATAATCAGGGAAGATGGCTTTAGGATTTAGTCATGAGCCCTGTGGGGTTTTCACCTTGAAAGATCATTGCAGTTTATGGTAACATTTACTTTTTATCATTTTTCATAGAGGTGATGCTGTACATACTGGTCCTTAAGTGAAGGAGCAGGTCTTAGTAAAGGCACAAGACTCAGTAGTCACAGTTGAGTCTTATGAGCTTTGGCACACAAAACATAGGCTGAGCAGGCTGGGACAGCTTTAGGAAATGTGCAAGGACCATAGTGACTAAAGCCAAGATGCAAGCTTGGTTTCAAATTCTATCTATGCAGCTATCCGTGAGCAGGTGTGTGACGCATAGAGTCTTCATGCCCAGACATTAAGGGGGAGAGCCATTGTGGGCTGGGTTAGCCATGTTTTTGGTTACAGCTGCAGGATACTGTTAGTTCCAGTCTTGGGTAGGGAGCACTGGTGACTTGCTGTGGCCTGCCTTTGGTCAAGAGATGAACTGGAAAGCATAATCCGGGATTCCTTGGGCCAGTCTACTGACTCAAGAATTACTTCCTATTCAAAGATTACTTCCATTATAGACAGTCCCCAGGTTACGAGAACATCTGACAGGGACAACTTGTACTTGCCCTTTAATGTTATGTAAATTTGCCTTCACTTTGAAACGATTGAACCAATGCCTGCTTGCTTGCTCTCAGCAAATCATTCATCACAATCCCCTTGTTGCATGCACAGCTTTTAAATCATTGAAACAGCTTTGGAGCATTTTCTTGCACTAAAACCCCCAAAAACGAAACCCACTGCCATTGAACAGATTCTGACTCATAGTGACCCTATAGGACAGAGTAAAACTGCCTCATAGGGTTTCCAAGGAGTGGCTGGTGGATTTGAACTGCTGATCTTTTGGTTAGCAGCTGAGCTCTTAACCACTACACCACCAGGGCTGGCTAAATAAGAACCATATGCACCTGTCTGAACTTACCTACAAATTCAACTTAAAGACACAGTTAGGAACGGATCTTATTCACAATCCAGGGATTGCCTGTATATTCACTTCCTGTTACAGATCCACATTGTTCTAGACTTGTTCGTTACATAAGTGCGAACCATGGTTCGGGGTCCCTGGGTGGTGCAAACAGTTCACATGCTCAGCTGCTAACCAAAAGGGTGGAGGTTTGAGTCCACCCAGAGATGCCTTGGAAGAAAGCCCTGGCAATCTACTTCTGAAAAATCAGCCATTGAAAACCCTATGGAACACAGTTCTACTCTGGCACATATGGGGTCACCATGTGTCAGAATCTGCATGATGGTAACCAGTAATCATGGCATGAGATTTTTTAAGACACAAAATATGACCTCTCTCAAATAAGATTGATAGATTTTATTAATAACTAAATAAAAGGAACGGGAGTCATTATCATAATTTGATTACTGGAGTGATTTGACCCATTTTAGAGCTTTCTAGAAGCAAAATCTGCACTGACCACTAGAGGTTCCCTGGAGGACACCCACACGAAGAGGGCTTGGTACTAGGAGAGTGCCTTCATGGCGATGGAAGTGGGGATATCTTGATCTCAAGATTTATCTTTTGTATTTAACTTTCCCCCTCCTAAAATGTCTTACTCTTTGTCAATAATTTTGTGAAAGCATCAATAGTTTTTATACTTAAAATCATCAGAGTTGGTGAGCCAAGTGCATCATAAAATTAACAGCTTAAACATCAGTTTATAAAAAATATTCATTTGGCCCCTTTATTTGGAAAGCCACCCACAATTATACTGCTCTTTAAAGATATGACTTGAATATTGGTTTACAATTTGGAGGCAAGTGAGTGTTAACTTTCGGAACTGACTTTATTTCTTTTGCGATGTGACTGAATGTATCCCACGTCTGCAAACAATAACTTAATTAGATCGTGAAAGTCCCTTAGGGTGAAAGAGGACAAGCCTCAATGAATTTTGAGGCATTGCAGAATAACAAAAGAATTGTAAGGCTTTGTTCCTCAGCTCTGAGGAGGGCGTTTTAGTGTAGTCTGCTTTGAGGGGTGCAAACAATAGTGGGGCTAGTCCAGGCTAAAGCTAAAGCACTGACCTGTGGCATCCGGCTTTTCAGCAACCAGTCTGGGAGAAGTAATTAAGAAATGTAGTCATTATTTATGTATATTCGCCCTGTTTGTTATTCATTTTGATATATTGTCTCAGTGTTTCCACCGATTAGTCAAGATCAAGACCCTGGCCTTTGTCTGCTTGAGCTTTTCACTTCTGTTAAGGTTTTGACTTAATTTGAGTAGAAGACTCTTTTCTTATGAAACAAATGGATTCTTTTTGCCATAATTTGGTAAACTATTTAAACATGAGTTACGTAAAAGATTTCATAAAGCCCCACTGTGGATAGATATATATTTGGATTTAAAATTGAAAAGAAATTAGAAGCATAGTGTACAAAACGATGGAGTGGCTTATTTATAATTTCTTCTTTGTAAATTGTACTCAAATTTTGGTGCGATTAGGACTGGAGATTGCTTTCTTCTAGCGAGGTTGCTTTCTGTAATAGTTCTCTGAGAATGTATCCTTGCCATAAAAATTCCAGTCTCCTCGTCAATTTTATAACTTGAATAAACTTGATTGGAAGCTAGGACTTGGGAAGTCAGACTCTTTTTCAAGGTCAACCACCAGTTCTTTAGATGCAGACTGATTCAAAGATTGTCTGTTTCCTTTATTTTTTCTTAACTAACCTGCCTTTAAATTTGGGGTTTCTAAAGGGGCTGGCTCCTCATTTTACTTATGAAAAGAAAGAGACACAGAGGGAGTAAGCTACTTGCCCAAGGTCACACAGCTATTAATTGGCAGGAGTGGAATTTGAATTGACGTTGGGTGAGATTCAGAGTCTTTGCGGACGTAATTTCTCACACACAGGTCTAGACCTTCATGAACGAGCCTGATTCATCAAGCTTGTGTGCAGCTGAGGAATTTTTTTTTTTTTTTAAATAACAGCCCAATTCTAATCTCAGATAAAATAGACTTTAAAACAAAATCTACCATAAAAGACAAAGAAGGACACTATATAATGATTAAGGGACGATCCATCATGAAGACATAACCATAATAAACATCTACACACCCAATGACAAGGCTCCAAAATACGTAAAACAAACTCTAACAACACTGAAAAGAGAAATTGACCGTTCCACAATAA
>NW_004444110.1:2941224-2945297 GCF_000243295.1 Trichechus manatus latirostris
CTCAATGAATAAAATCAACATGTTTCAGGTCTAAACTGTAGAACTTAAATTAACCATAAATGCAACCTACCTTTATTCTTTGGAAGGAAAAAAAAAATTGGAGAACTTCAAGTTAGACAACCAAGCTACAATGGCTTATTTCTCATAAAAATGAATAAACGTTAATAAGGCTGAGATGTTAATAATAAAGCCTAATGACAAATAACTACTACTGTTATGAAGAGACGGTCCTTTATAATTTAACAAAAGTTAACAGATTTACGACCACTCTGACACCATTTATTAACAATTGCTCACAGCAATATATCTGAAGAAGAATTAAGGATAGATGTCGTTGCATTCAGTAAAGAAACTGTTTCTTTGGTTCACTGGTACTTTTATGATAAACATCTCATTCTATGTAGACATGGAATATTTTAAGCAGCATTTCATTGCCCTATAATCCTTCTCCATTCAGCCATGTTTTAAGATACTTAAAGGAAGTGACAACAGAAATCTCATTCCTGTCTTGTAGCTGAATATCCATTTCATTCTTTCTTTTCTGTGCGTAAAATTTCTTAGGTAAATATGACCCAGAGGAAATAGGTGCATCAGCGGAGCCTAATTCTTCTAGTTTGGGGCCTTTTGCAAAAGAGGGCTGCTCTCTTTGAAAACAGAATGTCTGGAAGACAAGAAGCCATAGGTCAGGCTGCCTGCTGGGCAGGACACGCAGGGCACAGCCTGACAGTTTCCCATTGCCACTGACAACCGGAGAAAGCATTTTCTACCCAACTGCCCTCCTTTTGTTCCAGCAGTTTAAATGGTAGTACAACTCAGCTTTCAACAATGGGCAAGGCTTTGAGACGTATGAAGAAATGAAATGAAATGCTAGTTTGTCAACATTAATTATTTTAATTAAAACACAAGCCCAAGTTCCTGGATACTACATTTTTATGCCATGCATATATATCTCAAAAGATTTATGCAAGGTCAAGAGTAATTACCAAACAGGGCTTCTAAACGCCAAACAGTGAACCCGTTTTTCAAGAAGTTTACCCTACCAACTAGTTTTCCTCTTAATATCAAGTGCGTTTAAAATTTTGGCGGGCTATTCATGCCCATGCATCTGTTAGGGAAGATTAAAGCTCGTGTGTTATTTGGTGGCCAAAATTCCTTCAGAGGTTGTTTTTACTAAGGGATGTTTTACTGCTTTGCTGTCAAATTAAAACTGACGTAGAAATGTATCTCTCCCACTTTTCCTCTCATTGTTCTCCATGTAGTAAACACTAAAATAGATTCAGTGACACTTAGAATATTTGTGGATTTTAAACTAGAAAAATCCATTCAGCATTGACTTATCTCACAGGTAAGAATTTCGAAAGGTATTGTTTTATTTCTTGTTTTTAGATTTTGTTGGTGTGGATGGTAGATTGTATACACTACGAAAAACAAACACACCAAAAAACATTTTCTGGTCTGTGGTACCCAGTTTCCAAAGTTGCCCCTTCCTGTTATCATACCTTTGTGTAAACTTCTTCCACATTGAATCAGGGTTGGTCCTATGTGACCCTTAAAATAGAGTAGAAGTGACAATACATGAGTTTTGAAGTTGTTATGAAAGTTATTATGACTTCTATTCTGACTCCTTGGATTGCTTGCTCTTGGGGAAGCCAGCAACCATGCCATGAGGTAAATGAACTCAGCCAGTCCTATGGGGAGGCCCTCTTGAAGAACTGAGGCCCCTGGCCAACAGCTAGCACCAATTGCCAGCCATATGAGGGAGCACCTTGGAAATGGATCTTCCAGGCCCAGACAAGTGTCCAGAAAACTACAGTTCAAACTGACATCTGATGGCAATCGCAAGCTAGACCTCAAGCAAGAACTCCACATCTAACCCCTTTCCAAATTCCTTAACCACAGAATCTGAGAGCAAAATAAATTTAGGATAATTTGCTACATAGCATTAAATAACTAGAACAGTTTGAATTTTTTAAATATAAATTTATTTCATAATTTTTAAGGTTATGAGCATTGTTTTCAATGATATAAAACCTGTTAAGAGATGTTTCTCTATTTGCAAGGCATTTTGTTTATTATTCCCTACGTTTCTTCCCTCTATTTTAGTTTTCAACATATCCAAAAATTTCTTCCTTTTTTACTTTTCCTTTCCCCTCCTTTGTCCCTTTCTATCTCTCTCTCCTTCCCTTTTGTCCTCCTTCCCTCCTTTATTTTCCTTTTCTTTGTTTTAAAAGTATTGATTTAATACATATGGTGGACCACAAGAATGACCACAAATTCCTGGCAGCTTCTTCTGTCAAAAGATAGATAGTCTATTTCCTTAAATCTGGGATGGTCTATGGCTTCCTTAAACCAATAGAATGCAGTGGAACAGATGTGTCAGCTCTGAGAATAGGCTTTGGGAGGCGTCCCTCAGCTCCTAAAGGCCACTCACAATCCTTATAATGTGATCTTCTGCAACATGACCACTTACTTCATGACAGCTTGCAATGGAGAGAGATAACAGATAGACTAGCAAGATAGAGTTTTATATAATGTAATGTAACCACCGGAGTGATATCCAATCTTGTCATGGAAGTAACATCCCATCATGTTTATCCTATTCTTTTGGTTAGAAGCAAGTTGCAGGCCCTGTCCATACTCAAGGGGAAAGCTATCTCATTGTGGTTTTGATTTGCATTTTCGTATTGGCTAATGATGTTGAGCATCTTTTCATGTGCTTACTAGCCATTTGTATAGCTTCTTTGGTGAAATGTCTATTCAAGTTCTTCATGCAATTTTTCATTATTTGTCTTTTTGTTGTTAAATTATAGGAGCTCTTTACATATTCTGGTTATCCTATATATGGTTCCCCCAAATTTTCTCCATGTGTAGGGTGTCTCTTCACTTTGTTGTTAAAGTCTTTGGTTGAGCAGAAGTTTCTAATTTTGATGAAGTCCACTGTGTCTATTTTAGCTTTTGTTGCTAGTGTTTTTGGTGTCAAATCTAAGACTCCATTGTTAAAATCTAGGTCCTGAAGTTATGCCCTTATGTTTTTTTCTAGAAGTTTCATGATTTTATTTGCTATATTTAGGTTATTGACCCATTTTGAGTTAATTTTTGTATATAGTGTGAGATATGGGTCCAGCTTCATTCTTTTGCATGTAGATATTCTGTTGTCCCAACACAATTAATGTGACTATTCTTTCCCCATTGCATGGACTTAGCACCCTGTCAAAAATCAATTGGTTGTAGATGCATGGCTTTATTTCTGGAATCTCAATTCTATTCCATTGGTCTATTCATCTATTACTATACCAGTACTAGACAATGCTGATTACTGCAGCTGTATAGTATGTTTTGAAATCAGGCGATGTGAGTCCTCCTATTTTGTTCTCACTCTTCAAAATTGTTTTAGTTATTTGGGGCCCCTTGCCATTGCAGATAAATTTTAGCTTTTTTTTTTCTATTTCTGCAAAGAAGATTGTCAGAATTTTAATCAGGATTGCATTGAATCTATAGATCACCTTGGGTAGTACTAACATCTTAACAAGGTTAAGTCTTCCAATCCATGAACACAGAATATCTTTCCATTTATTTTGGTCTTCTTTAATTTCTTTCGGAGGCTGGGTGGCACAGTGGTTAAGAGCTCAGCTGCTAACCAAAGGATCAGCGATTCAAATCCACCAACCACTCTTCCGAAACCCTATGGGGAAGTTCTGCTCTGTTCTATAGGGTTGCTATGAGTCAGAATTGACTCAACCAGAACGGGTTAATGGGTTTTTTCCATCTCTTTCAACAATATTTATCATTTTCATTCTATAAATCTTTCACATCCCTGGTTAAATTTATTTCTAAGTTTTATTCTTTTAGATCCTATTGTAAATGGAATTGTTTTCTTAATTTCCATTTCAGGTTTCTCACCTCTGGTGTGTAGAAACCCAATTGATTTTTGTGTGTTGACCCTGTACCCTGCAACGTTGCTGAATTCCTCTGTTAGCCCTAGAAGCTTCTTGTGGTTTCTTTGAGATTTTCAGTGATGAGTGATCAATTGGTGGTCTTTTGGGAAAAGCATTTTGTCCTGTGGGTGAGTATCT
>NW_004444110.1:2945493-2955209 GCF_000243295.1 Trichechus manatus latirostris
AACAAAATGTAAACCCTGTTTTCTCCTATTGATTAACTCTATTTTCTCCTATTGCCATTCTTCCATCATCTCTGGCCTCTTCACATGCTATATATTGAAAATAATCGCTACATTTCTTCCTTCAAGTCACTCTGCATTGGAATGGATTCTACTTCCACCTTCATCCCCTACTAAAATAGTTCCTCTAAAGACATCACGAAAGGTAGGACTCTTACCTTTTCTTACTTGACCTTCTCCTTTGACTTTATATTCTCTTCATAGAACTCATTACAATTATAAAACATTGATAGTGAAATTTATTTCTTTAAGAACACTCTGATCTTTCTCACAGGTGCCCTTGTCTGTGATGCACCATTTGCCTCTTCATCTATCTTACTCTTTCTTAAATTAAGTTTGGAGAATAATCCTTATATACATTCCCTAATCCTCTCAATAGTCTATGAAATAGAAATTGTCATCTCAATTTTCAAGATGGGGAAAATAAAACCCATTGTTACTATAGATAGAAAAATGCAACTTTTTTGTGTATGAGGGTGCCAGAAACCAAAGCATAACGAATGCATAGTTTGAAATAATCTGTAGATTTTGAACCTGGCTGAGTATTATTATAAGTTTTGACTTTATATATAGACATTTTGTTAAGGCTCTTTCTCGCTCCCTAATATATCAAAGGAGAAAAATACTAAATTATAACATGGGAAAATGCCACTTTTTACTGACAACCAAAGAGTCATTGTATAGGAAAAATACTCATCTGCAAACTTTGGATTTTTCCATCTAAACACTTTTAATAGTAATTTGTACTGTGCTGCATTTTCCTCACTGCTGGATTGAATTAAATGTGTCTTCCAATAAATCTTCTTTGACTCAGGAGAAAAATGAGTTTCTTTAAAATTTTGTGTTGGTTAAGGTTATGTGTCAACTTGGCTAGGCTATGATTCTCAGCGGTTTGGCAGCTATTATGTAATCATCCTCCATTTTGTGATCTGATGTGAGAGCCAATCAGTTGAAAGTGGAGTTTCCTTGGGGATGTGTTTTGTACAATAATACCACACATGAAGTTCAGGATTATGTCAGCTGTTGATCTGGTTGGGAAAAACAATTTATCTGGTGTCTTTGCTCATTGAGCTATCCTCAAAAAGTATTTTCACACAGTGAGAGGCACTTTACCTCATGGTTAAGAACATGGGCTTTTTAATCTTGAATTCAAGTCTTGCCACAGTTTACCGGCTCTGTGGCCTTGGGGCAAACTACTAAGCCTCAGTTTGTCCCTACAAATCCTTTAAAAAAGTAAAATAATGGGGATACCTGCTTCATAGAGTGGTTTGAAAGTGAAATAATGAGGGTGAAATGCTTCCACCACAATAAACCATCTGCTTGTTCTTGACAAGAGGACTTTATCCATTTTGGTCCCTTCTTTGACAAGTTCTCCTTGCTCTCCATCCTTTTCCCTTTTCTAGTCTCAGATTGAATTTTATTTCCTCAAAGAATATCCTTACACACTCCAGACAGGGTTAAGTTCCATTCATTTTCTTGCTCACAGTAATTAACACTTTCAAAATTAGAAATTAATTATTTGTCTCATGCATTTCTTTCCTTGTAGACGATCTGTTCCAAAATACCAAAGTCCTTGTCTGTCATATTACCTGCTCTAATATAGTGACAAGCACAGTGAGTGAAAAACAGCTTGCTTGATCAACATTAGAGGAAAGAATGTTTTAATTTACTAATTAACAGCATAGTTCGTGGAACATAGTAAAAATTAAGAAATATTAGTAAATTTGAATATTACACCATTATAGGATATCTATAAAATAACATCATTGACTAATGTTTAGATCATGAATTTATAAATTACATACTATTTCTCAGGCACTGTGTTTAACATACTTTGCAATATCAACTTCTCATGAAAGCAAAATCTGACTTATATTGCATTCTGCTGTTCTCTGGAATTGCTATTGATTTCAAGAAATTCTTAACTAGGAAGAGAATTGATTGTACTTCTTAGAAAAGGAACGCAAGCACTGTAATGATAAAACCTGACTTCATAATGGCTAAGGAAGCAGGAAATTTTTAGCACTAAATAACATACCATGCTATATTTATGCAGTAAACAAGAGTATAGATAAACAGGAAGAAACCCATTGCCGTTGAGTCAATTCCAACTCATAACAAACTATAGAGTAGAACTGCCCCATAGAGTTTCCAAGGAGTGCCTGGTGGATTCGAACTACTGACCTTTTGATTAGCAGTCGTAGCACTTAACCACTACTCCACCACGGTTTCCAAAAATCAGGAAGAGGAGAATAAATCTCCAGAATTTTTATTGTTCTGTGGTGCTGAACACATCGCTCATTCCAACTTTAATAGTATGCCCAATTAGTCATTTGTTTTAACACACACACACACACACACACACACACACAGATGTTATTAAATTATTGCTTCTTAGCTCCAGGTTCTCCCTTCTATGTTCTCCATTTTAATGCTGGAGATTGGGACTGTTTCAACCATGTTTCTGTCTTGAGTCAGCTCCCTGTTAGACTCTGCCTTTAGAAGGCTCAAGAGGGCGAGTGCAAGGCTGAGGAGAGGGAAAGCATTAGTTCCTTGCCACTTTCGTCTGGTAGCTTGCTGTTTGTTTCCTCTTTCTGGAGACACCACCCTAGCAATGCTTCTTTACCCTGGCAGCAGCAGCTTATTCCTGAATCAGCAAACTCATCCAGCTGGCTTTTTCAAACACCTGCAAAACCAATCTAAATGTGCTCCTGTAATAAGAGAAAGCCTAAATTCCTTAAAAAAAAAAAAATTAGTGTTGGTTCATCAGAAAAGGCAGCTAAGTAAATAATAATTATCCATACGAGAGCTCATTCTTTCCCAAATCAAGCAAGTTTCACTTGCTTTCTGTTCTGGAAATGAGCTGAATGGAATGATATCTATTAGGAAAATCTCATCTTGTATCATTTAACAATGTATCACTATTATCAAAATTCCTGGGTGGCACAGATCGTAATGTGCTTGGCTGCTAATCAAAAGGTTGGTGGTTCAAGTCCACCAAGAGGCACCTTGAAAGAAAGGCCTGGTGATCTATTTCTGAAGAACCATCATTGAAAATCCTATGGAGCACAGTTCTACTCTGACACACATGGGATAGTCATGAGTTCAAACTGACTAGCCAACAGTTTTTTTTTGTATCATTTAACAATGCATCATTATTATCTACAGCATGAGAACTCATTTTTGCCTAAAGACTCACTTCTGCATGAATTTTGTTTCCCTGTGCATTTAACATTCACTAGAAACCAGCTACTTTATTACATACACATCTAATGATGATCTGCAACTATCACCCACAACGTACAGATTTGCGTTTTAACGTGCAAACCTAAAAGATCTATACACTTTGCATGACATAATTTGATTTTTTGGATAATGTTATTACCTTCGTTCCTCTAGGAAAGTGTATTCAAAGTTTGATATAACTCAGGTAACTAAGGTAGCTTTGAGAAAAAGCAATTACCCTATAGGAACTCTGACACATTTTTGATCTTTGCATATGCCTGCATACCATTATTATAGAATTCTCATAAAGTTGATAGTAAATGTCCAAAATAATGTAATATAGATTATTTATAATGTTAAAACTAAAATACACGTTTTAATAATGCTTTGTTTTTTAACAACTACTATGCTTTTTAGTCTCAATAACCAAGAAATTAAAGGGAGAGCAGAAATAAGTGTAACCTATCTAAAGCCTTTAACCTTTTCAGAAGAAAATGAAAAAAATATTATTTAATTTTTATCTTTGGTATTTAGAAATATAAACTTACAAGGATGTTTAAAAAAATAAAAACTTAAATCATACTTTTGTATATTTAGAACTAGTGGAAAAAGTTTCCAAATAACTGGATACACAAAAGAAAGAAAAAAGATAAAAAGAAAGGAAGAAAGAAAAGAAGAAGGGAGGGAGGAAGAAAGGGAGGGAGAAAAAAAGGAAAAAAAAGGAAGACAAAAGAAAATAATTTAAGTGAACAGCAATAAATAATTTCTGTATATGAGTTTGACAACAGAAAATTGTGGAATCTCTTCCTTTGGACTCTTAAGAATAGGCTAGACTATTATTTATCTTGTATGGTTTAGATTTTATTCATCTTGGAGGCAGTGGTATGAATTAGATCATCCATTGAAATAATTGCTGTTCTATGTTTCCAGGGACTCAAAGGAAAAAAAAAAAAAAAAAGAGTCTAATGAGAATTAGACTTTAATCTTATTTTCTTTTCCATTTTTACTCTCTCACTCTTGGTCCCTCATCCCCTTTGTTCTTCACTTTCTAAAACCCTGTCTTGGTGATGAGCCCCTACCATAGAAAAACTTGTAAGAGAAAGTTTCCTTAAGCAAAGAATATTTCATCAGAATAAAGAAGTTTGAAAAAAGTGGAGTCTACTAAGATATTTCAAGTGTGGGATGTGTGAAAGGAAAATAACAATGGATCCAATTTTGTAGCCCATCTTAGAGCTTGAAGAAATGTTCTGAATTCCCAGACAGGGCCCTGGAAAGCACTGTCTTATGAAGGGCTTAATCGCCTTTGCAGCCCCAACAAGTCTTATGAATATGTGGATACAAGAGCTTTATCCAGAAAACAAAACAAAACAAAACCATTGCCGTTGAGTCCCTATAGGACAGAGTAAAACTGCCAGTAGAGTTTCCAAGGAGCAGCTGGTGGATTCAAACTACCAACCTTTTGGTTAGCAGCCGAACTCTTAACCACTGTGCACCAGGGCTCCAAGAGCTTTCCAGTGAGGTTCAATTATTACCTCAGTTGGGCAGAAGATGGAGCCCATCAATAGTGATTATAGGATTAACCTTCTTCTAGCTCATCTTTGGTCTTTCCACACTTGATCAGCAAAGTAAATTGAGCATAGGGAAAAGAAAAAGAACAAATAAAAAATAAAAAAAAGGGGTTTTAGCAATATGGTCAACCCGTCTCTGGTCATAAATAGAAAGGGCACATCTTAACAAAGCTATACATATTCAGCAATTGTCTCTGAAGCTTCTAACTTAGACCAAAGTTTGTAGGATTTTTAAAATCCGTTTTGGAGGCCAGAATAAGCCATGTTTTCATTCATTCACTAATTTTTTTCATTTAGCAAATATCTCACGCACACCTACTATGTATTAGACATGTACAAGAAGACAGGACACAGTTAACAAGAAGATAGAATCTCTGAAAATATCATGCAGCTTACTTGTCTATGATATAGCTTACTTTCTTGTAGGGAAAAGAGAAAAAGATAACAAATAAGCACATTCAAAATCTAAATAATTATATATTGAGAAAGAAGCTAAAAGAAACCAAACAAGTTGCTATTACAGAAAGTAATGTCTGGGGTTGTGCTACTTTGAGGATGATGGGGTTCTGGAAGGCATCCTAGAGAAGCCGTGCACTTCAATATTCTAACATTTTTCTATCAAGTTTAAACATAAAACTTGGTGGACACATTTGTGTGAATCCCAATCAAAAATAGTCATTTAAAGGACTGCTTTACTATCACGTTCTTCCATATGACACCAGGAAAATTTTGCCTTGCAGACCAGACTCTTGGCCATTTGATCTGTGACAATTCTTGTTCATCTGTAAAAAAGAAGGAGTTAATAAACTCTCACTAGGTATGTAGAACATGGTGCTATACATAATTCAAGGATTGCAACATACCTACTCCTCTCTTATCAACTATCTCATTATCCAGCATTTCCCATTTAAGACAATGGTAAAAAATATACTACCTGACTATTTTGTTCATTAACTACATACGTCTGGGAGTAACGAACACCAAGGAGCTAGGCAAGAGTAAGGTTGGCTGTGATGGTTAGGGTTATGGGCCAACTTGGCTGGGCCGTGATTCTCAGTGGCTTGACAGTTATGTAATGATGTAATTTGGCAATTATGTAATGATGTAATTTGGCTGTTATGGAATGATGTAATTTGGCAGTTATTCAATGATGTACTTTGAAAGTTAGGTAATGATGTAGTCATCCTCCATTTTGTGATCCTATGTGGTCATTCTCCATTTTTGCATAATGCTGATTTTCACATAACAATCTGGTATTTGGAAACTAACCATGTCGATAAGTGAGGAATTTGTGTCATCTTTCATGTCCTAGATCCTCAGTGTATCCCACACACCTCTACTCTGCCATTTTCATATTATAGATTCTTCCATTGGCAGCAACTCAATTAATCACTATTTTCAATATTAGGACACTGTATAAACATAGGCATGAATTTGTTGTGGGGATAAGTAAACCTCAAATCTCAGCGGCTTACCACAACAAAGGTTTATTTCTCACGTACATCACTTGCAAAAATCTGTTTCTCATATAGGTTACCTCCAATTCAAGGCAATCTCTGTGATTGTTAAACGTAAAGTGGTGACTCTGCTAACCATCTTCTTCCATCTTTTGATGCCACTAGCTTCAATGCATGGCCCCCAAGGTTCCCACAGAAGAATAAGATAGATTTTGTGTGAAGTTTTATAATTAGAAAGAGATGTACCTCATTTCTGTCCATGTCCTGTTGGCCAAAACTCAATCACAGGGCACCAGTCTATCTGGAAAGGAGGCCCAGAAAGCTAGCCTTCTGTGTGCCCAGAAAGTGAAGTGGAATTGGTTAAGGTCTAGTCAGTCTCTGCTGGCACAGTTCACCCTTCAGATCACCAAATACCCATTTCACTCTCCTTCCCACACATAGAACACTATCAACTCCTCCCTAAGAGGAAAAACTCAAAGTCCAATCCAGTTACTAAATACAATAGAAAGTTAAGAATATTCATGCAATGAACCATCTGTCTACTGGGGCGAGATGAGATATGTCTCGATGCAGTGAACTATGAATTAAAGGACAGTTTCTTTGCCTCGTTTATTTGATTTTTTTTTTTAACCTCCAAGCCTCTCTCCTTCAGATTAAGGGAAGGTACTTGTCTTAGGCTGGGTTCTCTAGAGAAGCAAAACCAGTAAAGTGTATAAATATATATATAGAGAGAGATTATATCAAGGAAACAGCTCACTTGATTGTAGAGGCTAGAACGTCCCAAGTCCGTGGATCAGGGTAGAGGCCTCTCCCAAGTCACACAGCTGCAGAAGCTGGCAAGCCCAAGATCGGCAGGTTGGAGAGCAGGGCTCCCACTCACAGGCTGGGAAGATGGACGAATCCCAGGTTCCACAGATAAGCTGACAGCTCAAGTCCCAGGAACGGGAGATGAGATGACAGGAGGCAGCCGCAGGATCCAGAGACAGCAAAAAGCCAGAACGTCTACTTATATACAGATGCGGGCCACACTCCCAAGGAGACTCGCTTTCATCGATTGTCTACTCAGTATATTCAATCATGGGAGTGATTACATTAAAACACTGAGAATCATGGCCCAGCCAAGTTGACACACAATCTTAACCATCACAGTACCCTCAGGGTATCTGCAAACAAAATAGGTGAGCAGGACACAATCTTTTCTTTTCTTTGATTCACTTCATTCCATTGAGAAGTTTTTCACTGGACTGTTACTACTTATTGACTCTTTCAAATCCATTTTCCACCATTTGGAGTTTATAAGCAAAGTTCTTACCAAACTTATAATGTCCCAAGCTCTTATTTCTCAAAGATAATCATTTGCAATCTAGACAATTCTTTTCTGAACTCATCTTTTTCCTGTAATAACTTGTTAAACACAGCCAATAATAGCAAAAATGCACTAATAAGGCAATTTTTATCCTTTTACCCTAAAGCTATTAAGTGAGCAGGCACATGGTCTACCTCTCAAGGTAGGGCAGGAGACAGTTTATCAAATATTTTGCCACTGTAGAACATAGATAATCTTTCAAGCCTCCCATATCAGCTTCTTTGCTTTATTCCACCTGAATGCTAAGTCAATGCCTTGTGTTTTAGGTTTGTTATATCAGCACTCCACCTCAGGGGTCAATTTTTGGAATAGATATGATATAACAGGCATGCTGCAATAACAAACAAGTCCCAAAATCTTGGTAGCTTAATTTAAAAAAAAAAACAAAAACCATTGCTGTCAAGTCGATGCTGACTCATAGTGACCCTATAGCTTAATACAGTAAGTTATTTCACAGTTTGAAGTGGATTGGAAGGCTCTTTTTGGCAGTTCTCCTCCAAGCAGTGACTCCAGGTTTCTTCCTTCTTGAAATTCTGCCAGCTTATACACATAGCTTTAAGGTTGCCATAGAATGGGAAGAGAGAATGAAACCCTGAGGTTTTAATGGTCAAGACTGTAGGGCCCGTACATCACTTCTGTCCATTTTGTCTTAGCTAGATCCCAATAAGTGCCTTAATTTAATTTCAGGGAAGGCTAGGTGATTCAGTCTTCCTGTGTACTCAAAAAAAAAAAAAGTAGAACTAGATATCTCCACAGATGAATTTGTTTGAAGATGATAAAAACTCCTTTAGGTTTTTTTGTTTGTTTTTGTATGTGTGTATGTGTGTGAGAGAGAGAGAGAGATGAGAAAGAAAAGAGCAAAGAGAATATTACATAGGATTTTCTTTTCTTTTTTTTCTGTATTGTGCTTTAGATGAAGGTTTACAGAACAAACTAGCTTCTCGTTAAACAATTAGTACACATATTGTTTTGTGACATTGGTTGCCAATCTTGCGATATGTCAACACTCTCCCCTTCTCAGTCTTAAGTTTCCTATTACCAGCTTTCCTGTCCCCTTCTGCCTTCTCGTCCTTGCCCCTGGGCTGTTGTGCCCCTTTAGCCTCATTTTCTTTCATGAGCCTGTCTAATCTTTGGCTGCAGGATGAACCTCAAGAGTGACTTCATTACTGAGCTAAAAGCGTGTCTGGGGCCTTACTCTTGGGGTTTATCCAGTCTCTGTCAGACCAGTAAGTCTGGTCTTTCTGTTTTTTTGTGAGTTAGAGTTTTGTTCTACATGTTTCTCCGGCTCTGTCCGGGACCCTCTATTGTGATCCCTGTCAGAGCAGTTGTTGGTGGTAACCAGGCGCCATCTAGTTGTGCTGGACTCAGTCTGGTGGAGGCTGTAGTACTTGTGGTCCATTAGCCATTTGGACTAATTTTTCCCTTGTGTCTTTGGTTTTCTTCATTCTCCCTTGCTCCAGACGGATGAGACCAGAGGAGTATCATAGATGGCTACTCATGAGCTTTTAAGACCTCAGATGCTACTCATCAAAGTAGAATGTAGAACATTTTCTTTATAAATGATGTTATGCCAATTGAGCCAGATGTTCCCCAAGACCATGGTCCCCACAGCCCTTAGCCCAGTAATTAGGTCCCTCAGGGGGTTTGGATGTGTCTATGGAGCTTCCATGACCTTGCCTTGGACACGTTGTACTGGCTTCCCCAGTATTTTGTACTGTCTTACCCTTCAACGAAGTTACCACTAATCTATTGTCTGTTTACTGTTTTTCCGCCTCCACCCCTCCCCTGCCTTGTACCATCAAAGATTGTTCCTTTGGGGTATAAACCTTTTCATGAGTTTTTGTAGTAGTAGTCTCATACAACATTTGTCTTTTTATGATTGACTTATTTCACTCAACATAATGCCTTCCAGATTCATCCATGTTGTGAGATGCTTCACAGATTCATCATTGTTCATTATTGTTGCATAGTATTCCATTGTGTGTATGTACCATAGATTGTTTATCCATTCATCTATTGGTGGGCATCTAGATTGTTTCCATC
>NW_004444110.1:2961963-2967539 GCF_000243295.1 Trichechus manatus latirostris
TTAAATCACTTGATCCACTATAGTAGCCTAGAGAATATTTTTACTTTTCTTTCTGACCTCATGCTTGGAATCTTCATGGTGGTTCTCCCACTCTACTTTGAGATCTTTCTCTGTTTGAAGTAAACACTGTGACTGGACGTTTGACCTTGATGTTGGTATAGGAACTGTTAAGTCACCAACAGCCCCATGGCCTGCACCCATTTCTAGCCTCTGCTGTGTTTGCAGAGTTCCTGGGTGGCACAAACAGTTAAGCACTCGGCTACTGGTCAGAAGATTGGTGGTTCAAACTTACCCAGAAGCACCTCTGAACATAGGCCTGGCGACCTGCTTCCAAAAGGTCACAGCCTTGAAAACCGGATGGAGCAATTCTACTCTGCATACATGGGGTCACCATGAGTCGGAATTGACTAGACCCCAACTAACAAGAAGAAGCAGCTGTGTTTTGAACTTGCACTTTTTTTTCCAGGACCTGAGTGGAAAAATTTTTATGTTGGTTTTTTGTTTTGAGGCTTCTTAATTCCAGCTGTGTTTTGTTTGTTTGCTTGTTTTATTTTTAATTTGATTCCATCTGCTTGATATTTTTCAGGAATTTCACTAATTGCTTCCTTTCTGTCTGCTAGTACTAACATTAATTTACTGCCATTTTTATTTTTCAGTTTGATATGAAGAGTGAAGTTAGATAAATATATGGGCTCAGCCTCTCATCTTGAATTCCTTATTATTTTTATTCCTTATTTTCTTTGGACTTCATGTGCGACGAGGTAAGTTAAGCATACTCCTAGTTCATGGCCAACTCTCATCATTCTCTGTGCACAACCCCCCTTATTATTATTATTTTTTGCCTTATTTAAATGAATGTGATATTTTTTCCCTTCATCCAAATGCCAACTCCCATTCCATGCCGTCCCCACCGCAGGCAACCACCAGACTTTGCTTGTCCCCTTGCTCCCCTTCCATACCCATTAACTTCTGTTTAGCATTTCTGACTCCTCTAGGTTCAGGTTTGTGGGAAGGGCCATAGTATTTTGCTATTTTGTCAGCAAAAGAAGGTGGGGAAATTTTGTGTCAATATAAAGATCTATATAGCTTAATTATTTTGATTCTGAGGTCGCTCTAGTGTTTCTTCTCCAAAGATGTAGTTTATCCAAAAGTATGCCTTCAGACTTAGGAAACCCTTTTTTTCCTTATTTGAATGATAGTTGTTTATTTGAGATGAATTATGAATAAGGACTTAGGAAACAAATTTTAATAACTTGGATCTACAGCTGATGAAAACAAAAGATTCATAACTTACAGTTTGACAATTACGAGGGGAAAACATAGTTTGAAACTCTCACCATTCTGGATGTCACGTAGGACAGAAGCTATTTGGAAGCCTCACTGACATTTGTAATTTTGTATGTTCTGTGCTTCCGAAAAAATGTGTAGAGTGGTCACGATCTGACATAAGCTTAAACCTCACGTGTAGTGTTGGCACTTTGTGCTTCGTGAGCTTAGAAATATCCAGAGATGGTAACAGGAAGGATGTTTACTGGAACTCTTCTTAATGAGCCAAGCAGGCTAACTACAGAGCCCTTCACATGGGGTACTGCATTATGAAAGGCTACAGCAGCAATTTATGAAATGATACCTTAGAGGCCTAAGTTAATGAATCTCTCAAGTGACTCATTTGCTGCTCCAAAATAAACTCTCTATACTAGACAAACACTACATGTTTTGAGCCCTGAAATGACTTGATTGATTCTGCTCTCCATAGAGCCAAACAGAATCGTTCATTAGGTTTGGTTACAAGTGTGCAAATAAAACTTAAAAGCCTATTAACAAATGTGAATAGTTATTTTAAAATTTCTATTTGAAATAACATCTGAATATTTCCCTAGCTTATAAATTATTTTTTATGCTAACAGAATGTCTAGAAACATTACTTTGTGACCGATTCAGCTCCCGATCATGTTTACTCAAACTCTGAATTATAAACTCATAATTTTTTAAATAAGTATACAGTATCTGATGTCCTTGGATATCAAGCAGCAAAAGAAATCTATCCCCAGAACTGGAAGGTGATTTTCTTCTCAGCAATGGGATTATTTTTCTTCTTTTTTGTAACGCTGTTACAATAACAACACAAAACGAAGACGCCTTGAGTACGTTAATCAGCTAAGTTTTTGTTCAGAATCATTGTTGTCAGTTCACATTTGTTTCTGAAATGGCTGACGGAGCCTATAAAGTTGCTGTATGAATGTTCTGCTCTTTTCCATGTGTCATTTTACATTTGTCATTATCTTCCTTTTAGGATAAGTACTACAATAAAGACAGGTAGAATTTGTGTTTGAAAGATATTTTATACTATCACAGTGAAGTAATGAGCCTAAATTAAAAAAAAAAAAGATTCCTTTTTCTTGTCTTTTCTTTTCCTTCTCTTCTCTTTTCCTTTTTTTCCCTTCCTTTCTTCCTCCCTTCCTCCCTCCTTCCTTTCCTCCTTCCTTCTTTTTTGCTCTGGACCTATTTATTCTTTTCCTCTTTTCCTGTCTTTTTTTTGGTAAACAAAAAAGTCCCATTGACGCAGGGTCTGCTGTTCTGTGGTCTTGGCACAAGTGTACCTATGACTGTCATCAGCATTGCTGAGGGAGGAACGGATGTTCTTCATGATCTGTATCCCTGAGAGGCTGTTATTGGAGGCTGGCACTCCTGGAGCAAAGAGCGTTCTAGGGGTTGGAGCCATCTCAGCAGTTCACTGAATGGCCTGAGCCTGGTGATGACCTCACAGTTTCAGAGAGAATCTGGGAGGAACTGTGCTGTCAACAACAGGAAGTTGGTGAAAAATGAAAGATTCCCTTGGGGAGGGAAATGAAGAGCAGATGGCTTTAATTGTTAGCCTCGCTGTGACAACTGACAAGAGAAATTCTGCTCTCTTGACACTTAAAAGATACCAGAAATACCAGTGACCACATTCCATAGCTTCTTGAAGGTTTTCATGTCAGGGAGTTCAAACTTTTCTCTATTTCCATTACTGAACAGTTCATAAACACTGCAGATGATAAGATTCCTGTTAGTCTAACCCTCTGATAGTTTGATAAGTCACTGAATTGCATCCAACGTAAACCAAAACCAAAACCCATTGCTATGGAGTCAATTCTGACTGTAAGGGAGTGGAAAGTCATAGGTGAAGGGAGGCAATCAGACAGGGAAACTCCTAGTGATTTACACACTGCTCCAAGGAAAAGCAAACCCACAGCTCAGGTGGAAAATAACATCTTCTTCATAAGCACAATGAATGATTTTATTCCTATGACTGTTTGTAGAAACACAATTCAAATTTTTATTTGTAATATTATGGGATAGGCTTCCAAAAAAAGAAGAAAAAGACTTCCAACTGAAGAAATTAGATAAAAGACTAAATGAGTATAAACTCAGAAATACACTGCTTTACTTGCACAGAATACGCAGGATTAGAATGCCAAAGTGTAAAAGATAGCAAGTGTATATCCTACATAGGAGACTTCTCAGAGAACAAAAATATAAATGCTCTCTTAATCCTGAGAGGTAGAGACTTGTGACATCAATATATGATTATTAGATTGAATGTTCATGACACATGCTAGGGATTATGAATCTCTTTCTTTTCTAGTATTCCCGAAATTTTACCATTTCTGAATTCTTATTTTAAGTCAGAATTGACTCTACAGCAACAAGTTTGTTTGTTTGTTCATTTTTAAAGTAAGTCTTAGAGTCCATGGGTGGTGCAAATAGTTAATATGCTCGGCTGCTAACAGAAAGGTTGTAGGTTCAAGCCTACCCAGAGACAACTCAGAAGAAAGGCCTGCAGATCTACTTCCGAAAAATCAACACTGAAAACTCTGTGGAGCACAGGTCTACTCTGACACACATGGAATCTCCACGAGTCAGAATCAGCTTCATGGCAAGTGGTTTAAGTCAGCCTTAAATGTGAGTGTTGATTTCAACCATATGCTATGGCACCTCTATGCAACCATGGCAATTCAATTTTCTTGTTTTCCGTTGTGATTTGGCTGCGTATCTCCATGCTTCGTCATCCATTGGGTAGGATAACTCGAAGGCATATGTGCTACACTTGCTCCCAGTTGGACTGAGCTCCCAAGAAGATTGAGCTCCAGTTATCCACAGTGATAACTTGCTTGAAAATGAATGCTTTATTGGCTTCCCTCTTTTCCCTATCTCAATTCCCTCTTTTTCTACTCGTTTACTATCCTCACCTTGTACTTGGACTGAAATCTTTGTCTTCAGCCAGCTTCTGCAAGAACCCAAAATAAAACGCCTTCCCTGAAATGCACAACCATTCCATACAGTGCTTTTCCCCCATTCCCTCACACATCATACTCTATATGAATCACTTATTTATTTGTTCTCATTCTTTATTACAGGATGAAGTTTTCAAGTTCAGGATTGTGTTTTACCTCTCCATGTTCGGAGCCAACCAATGTCTGACCTATAGACGGTATTTATGAATATTGTTGAATAAGTGAAAATATATTCCCTCTCAGTTGTTCTTTCGATCCACTAAGTCACAAGTCTTGTCGTTTCTCCTTTCATACCCCCTGCCTAAGCTTTCCACCCCTATCACCATCAACCTGGTTCAGGTCCTTACTGTCTCACACACCAACGATTGCAATAGTTTCCTACCTGCTCTCCTAGACTCCAATTTCATGGCCCTCTGTTTACACCATGTTCCAAACTACAGGCCAATAATCCTTCCTAAAACATCTTTTTCATTTCATTTGTCCTTTTCTTAAAACATGCAGTTGTTCCACCAGCTTTTTAACTTAGTCTAGCGTTTTGTTAGTGTTCTCATCCATAATGTTTTCTTTCTAGATAGATTAAAGTTATATACTGGAGATGCTATATATCAAAGTGGCTGAGAGCAGAGGCCCTAGAATTACTGCCTGTTCAAATCTTAGATCAACTCTGCAGTGGGCTGGCTATCAGGCCCTAATTCCAGAACGTGTGAGTGTTAGCCTACATGGTAAAGTTTTGCATATGTGACTAAGTTAGGTATATTGAGATGAAGATATTATCCTATATTATCCAGGTAGGACATAAATGCCATAACAAGTGTCCTTATGAGAGAAAGAGAAAAGATTAGACACAGAGGAAAAGACAATGTGAAAATAGAGTAGAGAGAGATTTGAAGGTACTGGCATTAAAGAGTGGAGTGATGAACCCACAAACCAAGGAATGCTGGCAGCCACCGGAAGATGGAAGAAGCAAGGGATAGAGTCTCACTTAGAGTCTCCAGAAAGAATGCGGCCCTGCCCACAGCTTGATTTTAGCTCAGTGATACTGGGTTCAGACTCCTGGCTCCCAGAACTGTGAGAAAATCTATTTCTATTCTTGTAAGCGACCAAGTTTATGGAAATTTTGTTACTACAGCCATAGGAAACTAATACATATCCCTTACTAGATATTATTTTGGGTAACTACTTTACATTACCATTGCCTCAGTTTTCTCATCTGTAAAATGATTCCTTGCCATACAGGGTTATCTGAATACTGAATGAGTTAATGCTTGCAAAGTCCTTAGCAGTATGCCTGGTTCATCC
>NW_004444110.1:2967913-2970836 GCF_000243295.1 Trichechus manatus latirostris
GGGGTGGGGGGAAGTTGCAGCTGTCAAACACAGAAGGCGCATTATATGTGTAAAAATACAGTAGTGACTGACATCGATGACTATAATATTACAACAATTTTTTACTTAACATATGGGGTCACCATGAGTTGGAATCAACTGAATGGTAACTAACAACAACAACATATGATAACCAAATTAAAACCAAACTATTGCTGTGGAGTCGATTCAGACTCATGATGACCTTATGTCTTTTAGAGTAGAGCTGTGCTCCATAGGGTTTTCAATGGCTGTACTATTACAGAAATGAATTTCCAGATCTTTCTTCTGTGGTGCCACTGGGTGGACTTGAATCACCAACCTTTCTGTTACTAGTTGAGCACAAATTATTTGTGTTATGTACATGTTTTATTTATTTTTTTCTCCAGGTATTAATTGAACATATTTGTACTTTTGAAATATTTCATCCTTGCCAAAAGTAAAACAAATATTCCATTTAGTTTTCCTTTATTTGTGGTACAATTTTAGAATATATAGGGATAAGGAAGATCAAGTATGTTTGCTAACTGTTCTGTAGTTGCCTAGTTACTTACTTGTGACCTCCACTGAAGCATGAGTTTCATGGCTTTGTACTGGTATGAGCCCAGTGCACAGTACACTCTAGGTTTCAGTATTTATCAAGTGCATGAAGCATGCTCTTCTCGACCTCTAGGAGGGTGTGCTGTGACGTCTCAGACCCTGGCCAAAGAATACCAACGGCAGTTGTTATTGTCCCAAGTGGACTTTAATAAGCTTCATGCTTTCCTAGTCATTGCTTGGTGAGACTTTAATATATCTGCAAACTTTAAAAACAATAACTTTGAGGAAAAAGAAAGAGAAACTGAGGATCTTAGCTCTAATATAGAAACAGTATGCCCTGGCATTCTTAAAGTTTAATGTTGGTGACCATCAGGAAGGCAAATATTTCATGCAAGGGTAAGCCCTCTAATTGCGTTTGTGTTGAATGCGTGCCAGATCCTTGTGCAGAGGGTTCTACCGGCATATTTATGATCTCACCCTCTCACCTGAGGCCATTTCAAAAGTGCCTGTGGGTGGAAGGAAAGAGAAGGAAATTCAAAAGCTCAGGAGGGAAGGCAAGGGTAGAGGGAATGGAGACAAGTAAAGGAGCAAGTGAAACCCCCTTGGGAAGGGAAGCTGTGTTTTATTTTAGTTGCTTGGTTTGGATGGAAGCCTGTAAGAGATTGAATAACGTAAGAAAATATACTGCTGCCTCTCTTCTCATTTTCACTGAGTGGATGTAAAATTACATTGGTAAAACCCAGAATGAAAACTCTTGGAAAATGTATTAATACTATACTTAATGATTTATAATTTGTGAAGAAAAATTAGTTAAAAAGTCATATAGTTTCTCCCCTGGGATATGTGGTGCGAAATTGTGTTTAATCTATTAGCAAAGATTCATTTAAGTTAGTAATTTGAGAGTAATTTTTCTTTCTTATTTTTACCAGTGTGTTACACAAGAATTTTTTTAAAAATAAATTTTCATAGAAAGAAAAAATTGCAACAATATTGTTTATATGTCTTATAAGTTTTCATTGCTATAATATAGTAACAAATTTATAAATTAAATACTAAGAAAATGTCTTACTACATAAGCAATTTTAAATGGGATCTCACATCTTGCTGGATAATTGGCTTATGTGAATTTGGAAAAATTATTTCCTAAGTTATATTTTAATTACTCAAATGAGAATAAAAATTGTACCAATTTCATAAGGTTTTTGTATTAAGTGTATATGACTTAGAATGTGAAGACATACTTAGTACTCAACAAATATTAGTTTTATCCATATCTTTGAGTGGTTTCAACCATAAGGAAAAAAAATGTCAAATGCAAAGAAAAATATTATAGATTTATCTATCTGAATTATTTCCATATCCAATGGACAAGCAAGCAACATATTTTTGAAATAGATGTTGCATTCATGTATTAAATAGATTCATTAAATATTTACTGAGCACCAACTACATGCTTGGTTCTAGGTGATAGTAGTCAAGGGAGTGATAAATGGATAATGTCTCCACTTCCAAAGAGGGAAAAATTCAGGGATGTCACACAAGTAATAACCCGGTAAAAAATAAGTGAACCATATAATACCACATGGTTTGATAAGTACAATGAAGACAAAAGTAAATAGTTGGGAGAGCTATGCTATTTTAAGATGGCCAGATTTAGAGAAAAAAAATTCAGTACACTCAGTTAAATTTGATTTTCAAACAAATAAATATTTTTTAGTATAAGTATGTCCCAAATAAGGAGCCCTGGTGATGCAATGGTTAAGCCCTCAGATGCTAACCAAAAGATCAATGGTTTAGACCCACCCAGCTGTCGTCTGTGGGGGAAAAGACCTGGGGATTTGCTCCCATATTGATTACAGCCTAGGACACCCTATGGGGCAGTTCTACTGTCAGAATCGACTGGACAGCACACAACAGCATGTCCCACATATTGCATGGGACATAATTGTGCTGAAAATCATTCTTAGTTTATGTGAAATTCAAATTTAACAGGGTATCCTCTATTTTATCTGTCAATCTTAGATAGGGGTGAGCAGCTGAACAGGAAATATTATAACACAGATCTGTCTTTTATCCTGTTTTCTGTGGGGCCGGGGGGGATAAGGAGTGCACAACAGTTCTCACTAGATCCCCTCACCCTTATCTGAGGAGATTCACTGTTGCTAGTTTCTGTGGAGTAGATTCAGACTCATGTAGACCCCATGTATGCACAGTAGAACTGCTCCATAGGGTTTTTAAGGCTGTGACCTTTCAGAAGCAGATGGCCAGGTCAGTCTTCTGAGGTGCCTCTGCGTGAGTTCAAACCACCAACGTTTCTGCCAGTCATTGTGCGCTTAACCATTTGTGCATCCAGGACTCCAAGGAA
>NW_004444110.1:2971326-2986980 GCF_000243295.1 Trichechus manatus latirostris
CATGGATGAACCTTGAAAGTATTGTTGTATTGCACTAAATATTTAGAAGAGGCAAGTACATAGAGACAAAAGGTTATTAGTGATTACCAGGGGTTGTAGGGAGGGGACAATGTGGAGTTATTGCTTAAGGAATACTGAGTTTCTCTTTGGCGTGATGAAAAACTTTGAAAATAGATAGTGGTAATGTTTGTACAACGTGGAGAACGTAATTAATGTCACTGAATTGTACACTTAAACATGGCCAAAATGGCAATTTTTTGGACATATATATGTCAAAAAAATTATATAGATACATATATATATATAAAGAGATGTAGTTAGAAGTCACTGAAATGCTGGAAAGAACAGGGACAACCTGAAGTGCAGCAGAGGGGCAGGCCATGTGACCTGAAAGATGGCCCAATGGTTCCCTGACTACGTATATATTGAGACACTCTTTTACACTACATTTGTTTACCGATGACTTTCTTATTTTGGAGAAAAACGCAAAAGCAACCTCCTGAAAATATACTGCCTATCTGTCTTGGTTATCTAGTGCTGCTATAACAGAAATAACACAAGCGCATGGCTTTAACAAACAGAAATTTATTCTCTCACAGTCTAAGAGGCTAGAAGTCTGAATTCAGGGCACCAGCTCCAGGGGAAGGTCTTTGACATCAATCTTCCTCTGATCTAGGAGCTTCTCCACTCAGGAACCTTGGGACTAAAGGACGCACTCTGCTCCCAGTGCAGCTTTCTTGGTGGTATGAGGTCCCCATGTCTCTCTGCTCACTTCTCCCTTTTTATATCTCAAAGGAGATTGGTTTAAGACCCAATCTAATCTTGTTGATTAAGTCCTGCCTCATTAACATCATGTTGTTGTGATTGTTGTTGTTAGGTGCTGTCGAGTCAGTTCCGACTCACAGTGACCCTACGTACAACAGAATGAAACACTGCCCGGTCCTGCGCCATCCTCGCAAATCATTGTTATGCTCGAGCCCATTGTATTCACACCATAGAGACAGGATTTCCAACACATAGGGAAATCACATCAGTTGACAAAATGGTGGACAATCACACAATACTGGGAATCAAGTTGACACAATTTCAATCCATGACACTATCATGGATTTTACTGGAAGGTAATCTAAGTAACAAACTAGACGCAGCAAAAAGGATGAGTCAGTTCAAATATATTAACCATTACAAGGTCAACTGCTCACCCATATTTACACAGTGATATTACATGATTATTTTCATCTTATAAAACAAATCCATTTGGAAAAAACCAATGTTATTTCCCAATACCTCCACTCAGGGAAAAAAAAAATCTAAGATCCAAGTGCATCTAATACTCTTCCCAAAATAATTGGACAGAATCATACCCAAGGATAACTCTTAAAAAAAAATAGGAAAAAGGCCTTTAAATTTTGATAAATTTTTATAATCACTGTGTATACATATATTTCAATATTTTTCATGCAGAAATTGTTTTTCTTTTCTTGCTGAATATACCTCATTTAAATTAATTATTACTATGTATAACATACTGATTATATCTAAATGATTATATAAATATGTTGTTAAAAGATTGCAATTGATGTCATAATGAAGATATTCTGACATGTTACTCTACAAAAGGAATTTAGAAATTTTTCTATTACAACTAATAATGAAGTTTAGGCTTTAAAGTTTAGAAGTTTATTTTAAGTGTATGTAGGAGAGGCTGTGAGACACATCACAATAATTTTGGAAAGATATGAAACTCTGAGAATAAATTCTTAAATAGTAAGTTAGAACAGAGCTATGTAAAGTCATTAAAAAAAAAAAGAAGATGAATAGATTCTAGGCTAACGGAGACAGACAGTAACTGTCATCTCTAAAACAGGATGTGTCAACCAATATGGGTTTTGCTTAGCAGTAGAAGACTTGAAAAAGAGTCAGAGAACCGTAGAGTCAGAGATGGCTGTACCTATCAGAAAGCAATGCCTCATGATGCCAGTTTGAATACAGGCAGTTCCCGGGTTAAGACTTACGGACAACTCTACATGCAGCTTTTAAATTATTGAAAAGACTTCAAGCCTTTCCTTACACTAAAGTAAGGCTAAATAAGAACAGTATATACCTGTTTTGACTTACCTACAAATTCTTAAATACACACTCAGGAATGGATCTCATGTGTAACCCAGGAGAATGCCTGTATATTTGTCATTCTGTAAGAAAAGGAACCAGCTAGCATTCATTACAGAGTGATGTTGATTAGATGATCAAATCAAAGAAACAACGCCATCTCGATCCGATACTTCTGACTACATTATGACCACACAACATTGAGGAAGTGATGATAAGAGTCTAATTTGCTAGATAGTTATACTTCTCATCATATATGAGTAAATCTGTCTTCTAGTTTTATACATCATTCTTTGAGAGCTATGCTAGCGGGAATCAGTGTGTTTGAGAGGATAGCAACTGTGGGATATGGAAAACATAGGTACCTGCAAGCCTGATGCACAGATACTGTGCTGTGGTGAATTACTCTAGGTAAATGCTACTTTATCTAGGTTGTCCACCAGCCTTCCTCAGAAATTACCTGTGAAAATGTATTCTAGTCATCTGTAAATACCTACATTGAACTTGAACTATTTTTTTATTCAAAACGAACCACCTTTTGGGATGACAAATCTCATCAATTTATTACCCATTATATTATACAGCATCAAATCAAGAGACAGAAGCTGGATGGTAATAAGGAAAGTTGAGTATAAAGAATTATTAGCTATAACAGGAGTAACTAGGGATTTCTTACTAAGTAAGAACTAGTAAATTGGAGTAACTAGGGATTTATTACTAAGAAGTGAAGAGAACTCTAAAGGCTATAGGAATAGCAGACATAAAGGGGAGCTGTACTCTACAAAGAAGACTTCAACATTCCCCATCCCCTGACCCCTACCCCCTATCTCCCAACCCCCCGCCAGGAATCTAGACCTTATTGGAGACCTACAGCCTTGGATAACTGGATGGCATGCAAGCTGCTGTGGTGCTGAACAGGTAAAACTTGTTGAAATCTGCCTTTTTAAATTTTCTGTAAACCCACCCTCTAGGGTAGCAAGGGTCAGGGGTATTCACTTGGCTACCTAACTGCCCAGCTTTGCTTGCTACAAAACAACCCCAGAGTGTGTGTGTGGGGTGCGTGGGATCTGGGTTTCTGGGAGCAGCTCTGACTGTTATGTAGTGCAGGAGCTGGGCACTGTAGGAGCTGCTTAAGCTGCCACAGCCTGCCACTAGAGGAGTTACCTGTGCTACAGGAGCCTTCTTATGAAAGAAAACCTTTTTGCAACAATGACTCCAGGTTCTCTATTGACAAAAACTTAATATCAGTTTAGCTTAAACGAAGAATGTTTAAAGGGCCCAGATACATTGTCACAGAACTGGTAATGAAGAGTAAATCTGGAGCTGACAAGCAGTAAATTGATAACTAGCACTTATTATATAAAGTGGTAATTTATTTTCTTGAATTAGCATTAGATGGTGTTCCCTGAGATTTAGTGAAATACATGAATTCGCTTGAACATATATTTTTCCAATGAAACAAGTGGTGGTGGAGTTAGAATGCATCCTCATACAGTACAGAAAGGATACTTTTCCTTGTCTGTGTTTATTATAATTGTTCCTTGCTGGAGCTTTTCAGGGTCTTTGTTTTTCCTTGCGAGGTGGTTAGAAGTACTCAGATATTCTGGTAACAGGAGCATGGTGATTTGTACATAAATAAGGTTGTATTTCCCTTTTTGTTTCCATTATTTTTTCAGCATGATAACTAGTTTATTTTTAGTCTTTCTAGCTGCAGAAGCTTGTTAGATTCTGGGAGATAGTTAATATATTTGGAATTTTTTTCAGAGTGTTTGCTATGTGAATTTGCTAGGTAAATCTGCTGAAATCTATTCAGCATCACAACAATACACAAGCCTCCACTGACAGATGGTTGATGGCTTGGAATTGAACCTGAATCTCCCACACGGAGTGCGAGAATTCTACCACTATGCTGCAATGTCTTGTACTGTGTATATGATTGCCCTATAGTGCGTATTTTTAAATTATTAAATTAAACAGTAAAGTTTTAGTTAAATTAAGTATTAAATTAAATAAATATAATCAAATTTCTGGAATTCTAATTAGTACAGTTATAACAGAGAAATATTTAATAATTCTCAGAAAATCTTTGAAGATCATCTATTATTATTCACCAATTTTCTCTTAGTATTACCAATAATGTAACAAATTGGTAATGCTTCTTCTTCTTTCTTCTTTCCTTAGGATAAGGATGAGCTTTAAAACCATCAAGGGGCTAGACTGACAGATGTCTGAGATTTTTTTTTTTTTTTTTTTTTTTTGCCACTCACTAGTATGTGATCTTTCTTGGTCTCAGATTCATCAAGTGTAAAGCGTGACTAATAATAGTATATGTCCTTATAGACTTGTAATATCTTTAACATTAAATGACACAATAATGCACGAAAGAAATAAGGAATATTTTCTGGTGCATAAGGCTCAATTTACATTATTAATATTCCTCTTAATTTTTCTCTTTGGTTCTATAGCATAGATCTTGTACAATTGAGCTGATTTTAGTTCTGATTGTGGTAGAAATGTTCGAAGATTCAGTTTTCTTGGGAGTATATTTCTTTGAATGTTTCCATCCAAGACTAAATACTGTATAGTGATAGCTCTTCCAGGGAAGATTCAGCCTGTGGCTGATATGATAGAATAAGGACACTCAGCAGCATATTGGTGCTGAGACTTTGCATAAAGAAGTAACATTGGTAACAACATAGTTGGTAACAAGTGATCAAACTTTGTGATTTTAAGCTTAGTTCTTACAGCCTTTTGTTTGATTGACAATAACCATTCAAGCAACAAGCCAATTGGGAAAAATCTCTAGTCCTATATTGTCCTCTCCACAACAGGAATCAGTTTTTTTTCTTTTCTTTCTCTCTCTCTTTTTTTTTTTTTTTTGTGCGTCAGGTCAGCCTTGCAAGGAGAGTTAAATACATCTCTTATTCCTTTCCTTTCTTAGTCGTTATAATTTAACTGTACAGAAATTCAAACCACTGGAAACTCTTTCTACTGTCAGACTTTCTGTTAAGCTTCCCAGGTGATTTATTTCATCTTTACGTGCTTTAAGAACTCTCAGTGCCTCTACTTTCTTCAGTATTAGCACTCGAAGCAAGCAGGTGCTAGCTAGACTTTGGCATTCTTTTTTAGCATCCTTTGTGAAGAAAGAGCTAGAAAGAGTCTAATAATTAAAGGATTAGCCTGGGAAAGTCATGCTGCCACCAGCTGTAGAGTGGCAATCCTCAGTGATGTGCTCACTTCCTATCAGTGAGGACCTGAGAGGTGTGACAAGTGGACACTCTCCTAGATAGTCTCCATTCTAGGATGAGGTCAGAACTGTATGATACCACTGCTGTGAAGATGGGACGTTGGTCTTTAAATAAATATCGTTCCCAGAACGTTTAACAGACTAAACTACTTTTATTGCATGAAATGTTATTTTTATGTGTAGTTAGGAAAGAACAAAAGAGGCTTGACTGTACTTTTATAAGCAACACTCACTTAAGCATTAGTGTCAGAATGCACTGTTTTCAAATTGTATAATTTCAAGAATTGCTTTCACTTGTGAATGTAAGCTGAGGGGGTGGTAGGGAGAAAGAACACAGAAGGCTAGGAAATAGAAAAGGGTAGAGAAGAGAATGCATTAAAAAAAGAAAGAAAAAATTTAAAAATTATATATTAGACCAGTGTCGTAATGTCATAGAACTTTATATATTGTGGGTCGAACATCTTATTATGATTTTTTGCTAATCAGTCTATCTATGTCACCCTTGAAATTTCTTAGGGAATCCAGGGCAGGACATTGATGACTGAGACATTTTCGGTTTTGGACTTCTATAGCTCTGTGCTCATGTTCATTGGTCTCTGAATTATTTTCTAAGGCTTCCATAACAGAGTACTACAAAGTGGGTGGCTTTTAACAATAGAAATTTACTATCTCTCAGTTGTGGAGACTATACACAGCAACTATACATGTGGACCTCACTGGATGGAATACACAGGAATCAAATCTACTACATCTGTGGAAAGAGACTACGAAGAAGCTCAAAATCATCAATCAGAACAAAGGAAGGGGCCGACTGTAGAACAGACCGTCAATTGCTCATATGCAAATTCAAGATGAAGCTAAAGAAAATTAAAACAAATCCATGAGAGCCAAAGTGCAAACTTGAGTATATCCCACCTGAATTTAGAGACCATCTCAAGAGTAGATTTGACCAGTTGAACACTAATGAACAAAGGCCAGAAGAATTGTGGGATGACATCAAGGACACCATACATGAAGAAAGCAAAAGGTCGTTAAAAAGACAGAAAAGAAAGAAAAGACCAAAATGGATGTCAGAAGAGACTCTGAATCTTGCTCCTGAACATAGAGTATGTAAAGTGAATGGAAGAAATGACGAAGTAAAAGAGCTGAAAAGAAGATTTCAAAGGGTGGCTCGAGAAGACAAAGTAAAGTACTATAGTGAAATGTGCAAAGACTTGAGTTACAAAACAAGAAGGTAAGAACACACTCAGCACTTCTCAAGCTGAAAGAACTGAAGAAAAAATTCAAGCCTTGAGTTGCAATATTGAAGGATTCTATAGACTAAATATTGAACAACACAGGAAGCATCAAAAGAAGATGGGCAAATACACTGTACAAAAAATAACTGGTGGACATTCATCCATTTCAGAAGGTAGCATATGAAGAAGAACCAATGGTATTGAAGAAAGAAATCCAAGTTGCACTGAAGGCACTGGAGAAAAGATTTCAGGAATTGATGGAATACCAATTGAGATGTTTCTACAAATGGATTCAAAGTTGGAAGCACTCATTCATTCTTGCCAAGAAATTTGGAAGACAGCTACCTGGCCAAATGACTAGAAGAGATCCATATTTGTGCCCATTCCAAAGAAAGACGATCCAACAGAATGGGAAAACTATTGAATAATACCATTCATATCACACAAAAATAAAACTTTGCTGAAGATCATTCAAAAGCAGTTGCAGCAGTACATTGACAGGGAACTGACAGAAATTCAAGCTGGAATTCAGAAGAGGTCGTGGAATGAGGGATATCATTGCTGATGTCGGATGGATCCTGGCTGAAAGCGGAGAATACCAGAAAGATGCTTACCTGTGTTTCATTGACTACGCAAAGGCATTCAACTGTGTGGATTATAACAAATTATAGATAACATTGGGAAGAATGAGATTCCAGAACACTTCATTGTGCTGAAGAGGAACCTGTAAATAGACCAACAGGCAGTCATTTGAACAGAACAAGGGGACACTGCATGGTTTAAAATTAGGAAAGTTGTGTGTCAGGGTTATATCTTTCACCATACTTATTCAATCTGTATTCTGAGCAAATAATCTGAGAAGCTGGACTATATGAAGAATCTGACATCAGGATTGGAGGAAGACTCATTACCAACCTACATTATGCAGATGACACAATCTTGCTTGCTGAAAGTGAAGAGAACTTGAAGCACTTACCGATGAAGATCAGTGACTACAGTCTTCAGTAGGGATTACACCTCAATGTAAAGAAAACAAAAATCCTCACAACTGGACCAATAAGCAACATCATGATAAAGGGAGAAAATATTGAAGTTGTCAAAGATTTCATTTTATTTGGACCCACAGTGAACACCCATGGATGAAATAGTCAAGAAAACAATATATTGCATTGGGCAAATATGTAGCAAAGATCTCTTTAAAGTGTTAAAAAGCAAAGATATCACCTTGAGGACTAAAGTGTGCCTGACCCAAGCCATGGTATTTTCAGTCACCTCATATGCCCGAGAAAGCTGAACAATGAATAAGACAGATTTAAGAACTGATGCCTTTGAATTATGGTGTTGGGGAAGAATATTAAATATACCATGGACTTCCAGAAGAATGAACAAGTCTGTCTTGGAAGAAGTACAACCAGCTAGGGATCGCAACCAATGTCATGAAACAATTTGTGCATAAATTTTTGAATGAGAAACTAATTTGCTCTGTAATCTTTCACCTAAAGCACAATTTAAAAAAAAAAGTAGAAGAAGAATGACATCATCACATCATCATCACCTGGGTGTCCCTCAAATATATGTGTTGTAAATCCTAACCCCTACACCTGTGGTTGAAGCCCTGGTGGCTCAGTGGTTAAGAGCTCGCCTGCTAACCAAAAAGGTTGGCAATTTGAATCCATCAGCCACTCCTTGGAAACCCTATGGGACAGTTCTACTCTGTTGAATAGGGTTGCTAAGAGTCGGAATCAACTCGGTGGCAAAGGGTTTATACTTGTGGTTATAATCCCATTTGAAAATGGGCTTTATTTGTTATGTTAATGAGGCAGTATTAGTATAGGGTAGGGGGTATTTTAAGCCAATCACTTTTTGAGATTTAAAAAGAGTAGATCATGCACAGAAGAAGTAAGCAGAGATGGGGGAAGATAGATGTCATGCCACATGAAGATCACCAAGGAGCCAAGGAAAAGAAGCTGAAGAGACAAGGACTTTGCCCCAGAGCTAGACAGAGACAGAAAGCCTTCCCCTAGAGCCAACTCCCTGAATTCGGACTTTCAACCTCCTGTGAGAAAATAAAGCCCCCCCCCCCACTCCTCCCTACAAAAAAAAAGTGCAGCCAGAATGCTCCTTAGAACTAAGGATGGTGAGACTTTATCTTACATATTTTGGAATGTTATCAGCCACACATGTAGATTACAAAGTGAGATATTGCACAGTCCCTGATTAAATATTTGGGTAATTAATGCACTCAGATCATTTACTAAATTTTTCCTTTTTCCTTTATATAGTAATTTTCAGACTGGAGCCAAACTAAAATGCTTTGGTACAGGTAGGGTTTGGCAAGGAGTCCCATGAAAATATTATCTTACAGTAGTCCCTCTTCAACTCCAGTCAGAGGAGGAAAGAAGAAATATTTTTAGTTAAAAAAAATAGTGCATGGATATATATATATAATATAGTTTCTTCATATATAACACTCCAGGCAATAGAAGAAAATTAAATTTCCTCAGGGTCACTTAATAATAATTCTTAGCTACATATTCTGCTTCTAAAGTTTCTAAATGTTCTTTTGGAAAACATGCTTTCAAATTTCTGTGTAATGGAAATTGCATTGTGATAATACTCTTGCCAAATGTCTGGAAAGTAATATATACATAAAACTCATCATTTATTGCCAAATTCTTTTGTTGAATTAGGAAAAATTAGGGTATTGCAAGTAAAATGTCTGCTAGATTATAACAAGAATGGTCTCCACTTGTAAGACAGTACCATACTTTCAACAGATAACTGGTATTATAATTGTCACTTACTATTGACTGATATTTTGACTTTTAAGACAATTTCAGAGGCTCAAATGGAAGATTTTTTTTTCCCTAAACTGTGAACTCCTCAAGATATGACAAGATTTCCCTCAGAAATTCTGTGGGTGTTATGTAAGCTAAATTTTTCTCTAAACAAATCTTTTTCTCATAGTCCATTAACATGATGCAAAGTGGTTGATTTGACATTTGAAGATCTTTTGGTGGAAAACTATTGAGTAGTGAAAAAAAAATCTGGCAAAAAAGAGAAAGAGATAAAACAAAGATAAAGGCCTGTTTAATTTTCAAATTTAATAATAGTCTGTGGATAATTGAGAGTTGGCAGATATAATGTTTCCAGTCAAGCCCTGCTATCTAGAGCGAACCATTTCATATCTGCACCATGTACAAAGAACAGGCAAACACTGTCCAGGGATGCTGCATGGAATTCATCTTCTTCCAGGATTTAAAAAGTACATAAATCCATAGTGTTTTGAGTGACTATGTTTATATTGATTTTCTCTTCATTTCTTTCTAGAGGAATGTCAGTCAACCCTATCTTCACCCTTTGCTTCCACTCTTGATTAGAGTATGAGTCAAAACAGAAACATTCACTTAAGTAATTATCTTTGATCTCAGAATATATTTATTTTAAGGTTCAAAGGAAAAAATATAAAAAGTTAGAACAAAGAAAAAGTTAGAAATAGAAAATAGAAACATACTATGGTGAAGAATAGATGACTTTTTGTTCACTGAGATGCTTCGAGATATAAAATTAATTGTCTTGATTTTTTTGTTTGTTCAATAAACCTGTGCTTTTAAATAGACCAAAAATTGCCTATTATGTTCTGATTTTATATACTCTGTATGCTAATATTCTTCTTTTTGGGGTGTTATATGTTATATTTGCAGTATCACTGCATAAAAAAGAGAAATATAGTTTTTAATAAAAACGAAATCCTTAAAATCATAGAATGCACTTAGAATGGTATACTCCGAACATAATATGCAACAGTAATTAAATTGGGAAATACATCTACTCACAATATTGTAATAAGGTATAAGGTACAATGTATGTTTAGTTAATTTCCAACACATGCATTGTTTGCTAACAAGATGTAGATTTTGTTTGCTTCAATACAACCTGAAGATATTCCATACCGAATTTGAAAAAAAAATTCAAAACATTTAGATGCAGTTATTTTCTGTCCTTTTTTGTTTAGAATAAAGGCATTTTGGTTCAAAATATGATTGTTGATTTAGATCTTTTAAGTTAATAACTACATTATCTAGCCTGGTCTTATTTTCCCAGTTAAATAGGGAGATTTTTAAGGAGAACACTTAATTTCTTGGCTCGCTCGGCCTATCTAGATTTCTTATGGATTTATTAACTGTTCCCCGCGAAGAGAAATTAACGTGCTATGGTCTCTTCTTGGGTATTTCCAAGAATGGTGCCAACTTTAGTAAGAACTGGTCTATTGTGGTTTACTTTGAAGACATTTAGCTTAGTTTTCTCTTCTATCTATACTTATGCTTGGTATCATTCTCCTGTTTAAAATTTACTTACCAAACCGAACCGAACCAAACCACATCAAGCCAAGCCAAACCAAATCAAACCCGTTATGGTCAAGTGGGACTCATAGTGACCCTATAGGACAGAGCAGAACTGCCCCATAGGGTTTCCAAGGAGCAGCTGGTGGAATCGAACTGCTGACCTTTTGGTTAGCAGCCGTGGCTCTTAACCACTGGGACACCAGGGCTCCACATTTACTTACAGACAATTCAAACTTTTATAATGCTATTTTTTAAGGTGGAAGGATATAATTCTTTTTTGAAGGAGACAGACGTTTCTCTTATTGGCATTCCGGGACAACACCGCTGCCAGAATCTGATTGTCTTTTGGAGAAACCATGACTTACTGCTCTACAAGACACTCATTTCATTGGTGTTCAACCCTTGAGTGTATAGGCCACTTTTAATGGCATTGCACTTGAAGTGGTTTCTCAAGTAAGTGCTGTGAGGTGCCAAGGTAGCTTCTCATAAAACACCCTGGGGGAAAAAGAAGTACAATGCGATGCACAGGCTTTCAGCCATCCCATGATTAAGGCTGCCCTTTGTATAACATTGTTTATAATGCTTAGAAATCAGTTATACTTACATCTGATACACAATAATTGATTCACTATGTATGACACTAATCGTAAAGCCAGAAATACCTACAAGGCTAGGCTTAAAAATTCGATATAAATGTCGGAAGCATAAAGCGACAATGTTCTTAAATTTAGTGAGTTATAACTTCAGACATCATTTAACAACTTAATAATTTTGAAGAGGACTTTCAATAGAACGGTCTGTTATGTTAAATTGCATAGTGCTAAAATCTAAAGAGAATAATTCCACATGAACATAAGCATGCCATATAATGTTTAAAACATGTAGAATTGAGATACGATACTAAAAAAGCGATTCACTAAACCTTGGAAGGAAAGAGGAAGTGAACAATCATGAAATCTTGAAGGAGAGAATAGAAAGAAATCACCCTTTGTTTACCTTATTTTGTATGGTACAGAAAAGGAAATGACGTGAATGAATATTAGTTTGTAGACCGCTTGATTCTGATAAAACAATGCTAAAATTTGTCTACAGTATCGTGATCCCGTTGTCTCAAAGGTGTAACCAGTTGGCGGGACAGTTGAGAAAAACTGAATAATTAAAGCAATGTGCAAGTACTGAAGCAAAAAAACCCCAGTTTTTTCAGGCAATCACATATGAAGGGTCAGACCTCACAAAAAACAGATCCCATTTTCCAAGGAAAAGACCACGACCGAAATAGCAACAACACTAAGTACATCCTGTACAATCACGCACATCTGCAAACTGACAGTAAAATGGCTAACAAAAAATATCTTGTTGTGTCTGTGTCTATACCCAGCGTGTTTGTGGAAGAATGACTGAGGGAAGAAATAATTGATAAACTAAATATCGAATATATAAACATATCATTTAAAATGTTCCTGCTTCTTGTTTTATCAGGAAGGATACCAACGACCGGAGGGAAAGGCTAAGCTCCTATTGTTTACAGTGGATTTAAAATTACACAGTTAGGGCAAACAAAGGATGTGCTTAGAATACTATGTTAAAAAAGTTTTCAATGAGAATTCCTGAGCAGCCATGATGTTAAACAGATGTATTATTTTCCAGACTTAAAGAAAGAATAACAGTACCTTCACATAGATACAGAATACTTTAATATTTATTGTTTACCCAATTTAAAAGAAACAGAAATAATGTTCTATTGTTACACCACAGGTTAGATGAAGGAATGAACAGCAGTTTATTAAACATCAAATGCTGAGTTCTGATTAAATTATTCAATTCAAGGATTTAAAAAAAAAGTCATCTTATTTTCACAGTAACTTTGGGAATGGCAATTTCGGATACAATCTTTCATGAGTCTATGTCAGATGTAAAGCAAAATTAGTTTGGTATATTTAATCCCCTTTAGAAATCCATTTATTTCCCCTGTAAGAGGACAGGATATAGGACTTTAACATTATCTCTGAATTAACTGACTTATATGACAATTTACAGCGTAACAGTTTCAAAATGGAAAAACACAATGAAAATGTATACTAGCCTGAATTTTCCCCAAGAATTTTTACTTTAGTCCACTCTTTGCTCCATAATTCATAAATATATTGAATAAGCATACAAAAGCTTTAATTTAGTGGTGGGGAAAATCCCCATTTCACTGAGTTGCCACATTTTTCAGTCATTTTCATACAGCCTGTTACTTTTATAGTGGCTAAGAAGGGCAGTGATGGTGCTGTTGGGAAGGGTAAGCTGGAAAAAGTTGTTTTCTTTTTTTCCCTTTTAGGCTTTGCGATGTATTCCTTCCTAAACATGTTCTTGCTGTCCCATGGAGTTACTCTTCTTTTCATTTCGTTGGCAACTGTGAAATAACTTCCAAAACCTTGCCGATTTCATCAAGGGTGGAGAATTTTCCTTTCTGGTTACTTTCCTTCTTTCCCTCCAGGATGTCTACCCTCCCTAGTGGACAGCCATTCAATGCCATGTCTAGTATCCTGTGGAAGCCCACCCACCTCAACCCTACCTTCTACAAAACATGCCTGTTGGTTTTCTGATTACTGTGTTATGACCAGAGAAAAGCTTCTAACGGATTTTGGATTGGGTGTGTGTGTTGGTTTGTTTAACAACTTATGACACACAAGATATCTAGGTTGCTAGTAATTAGTGTTTCACTGGTTAAGTAAAATGAGAAAAATAAAATGAAGACAATTACCTTGAAATATTAAGGTAATATTAAGGAAAATCTTAGACTTAGAGTAAAATGCTGTTTTGCCACATGAGGTGATTTGGGGCCATCACCTGTATATCTAAGCTACATTATGCAACATGACCTGAGTTTTCACTGTGCACAGCAATATCTTTGGGACAGGCAATTTGGAAGAATTATTCTTAAACAAAACCTTTTCATGCTTTTAAACAAACTTATGCCTTGAGTAAGAATTGCATTTTTTTAAAAACACATTTATATTAAGAGATATAGTTCATAGTGGAACCTAGTCCCTGTGGCAGAAACACAAAGTGGAATTCTTGGCCTACTTCTCTTTTTCTTGATTTTGTCACTTACCCTTCTGAAGATTACCAATTATTTTCAGGTGATTAAGCTGTTCCACCACAGTCAAAATAAAAATTTGTAAATAAAAAATCCTTGTTCATCTAATACACATTAGGGATAAATAGACTCATAGGGATGATGTTGCTGAGATGCATAATTAAAAAATATAATTACTGTCTTTGAAGAACTCATTCTTTTGTTGTAATATTAAAACTAAACCAGGTAAGGAGAATTATTCACAGGTTGTAATAACCAAAGATTAAGAATACAAAGCAAAAATTTAAAAAAAAATTGTTTTTATATAGTTTATTCAGTTCCCATTATTGGGCAAAAAAAAAGGAAGTTAAGGTGTTATAAGCTTTTTATTAAACTCTTCATTTTGCTTCTATGTTATCTCTAAAGGCATAGTCAAGGACACCGTGTAGTGGCTGGAATATGCCAATGATGGTTGATGTGATCCTGTCTTTTTGTGTGATTACAGTACCTTTCCCTTCTCTCATCCCCCTATATATTCATTTAGTCATTTCTTCTCTACCCACTTAAAGTAGCCTTCAGGTTGAGGAGGTGCAGCTGATACTCTACAATGTTGCCCGATGCAGCTATCCCGGCACAAAGCCTTTCTCTACGACGGAAGTTAGAAAAAGGAGGAGGAAAAGAGAAGTTTATCACGTTTCTTAGCTTGTGATTTGAAAACATTTTTAAAAAAGAAAAATCTTCTTTAGCAAACCCCCATTTTGTGATGACTTCTTGGACAACATCAGCAAATTTCACTCTCAGGCTGTGTGGTCTGAAGCCTTCTCTTTGCCATCTTGTGGTCATTACATAGGGCCTACAATAGCATCTGTTAGCAGCAGCTTTTAATAAAAGGCTAGGCAGCTAATGATCATTTATAGTAATTACTGCCAAAGTAACTTTTCCAAAATACTTTCAAATTTCAGATTTTAGTTATCAGATTAGGACAAAAAAAGAATCTCCATTTATAGATCTCGAACAAAAAACGTAGTATTGAAAAGGTAACAGCTTTTCTTCTTGTGTAATAGCAGCAGAATATCTAAGCAACTGCTCTATTATGAGTTGAAATTGGCTTCTATTTATTCATGCATTAAATAAAAATTGATTTAGTGCCTTTTATACAAGGTCATACAGGCTTTTGGGGATGTGGAAAAGCCAAACCATATCTTTCCCTTCAGATAACTAAACCAATAGTTATTATTTGCAGGTATTGTAATGGTTTCTACCTAGGGATACATAACAATAACATATGGGAGTGTCTTTATTATTATTATTTTTTAAAACTATACCTGCTTGACTGGCCTCCTTGTGTATACGAGTTTTACAAGTTTTGCTTTGATTCTGATATGTGCAGCTAGAATCATACAAAGTGATGCTGGAATTCAGAGTAGGGAATGATTAACTCAGGCTGGGAAGCAGTATTTGGTCTGGGAAAATTTTTAATCTGGGTCTTGAAGAATACATAGGCGTTCACTTGGTAGAGAAAATGGGAAGAGCATCACAGGCAGAGATAGAGTAGATGAAAAGGCATACTCCCTGGATGGTACAAACAATTGATATGTTCAGCTGCTAACCAGAAGACTGGAGGTTTGAGTCTATCCAGAGGCACCTCAG
>NW_004444110.1:2988718-2989581 GCF_000243295.1 Trichechus manatus latirostris
CTACTTTAAACACTTTCTATGAGTAACCTCACCCATATCTATGGTTTTAATTCCACTCTACCTGGATGACTCTAACTCAATTTATTCTGTTGGAGGCTTCAGAGAGGCATATATCCAACCATCCAACTGACATTTATTTTGGATAAGTATTTCTAGGCAAAAGAAAAACCTGTGCAGAGGCCAGAGGCAACAATGAATTTAGAGGATCTTCGAATGTTTCGTTTTAAGTTACACTGGAGCATTGCAAAAGATGAGGCTGGAGAAAAATGCCAGCTATTATTCATGAAGGCCCATATGAAACATATTAAGAGGTGTAGATTTTATCTTAAGAGCAATATACAGTGATTGAAGGTCCTAACTATGGAAATGATACAATGATTAGAAATATTACCCAGAAGTTGGAATAGAAAATTGATAGCATTTGAAGAGGAGGTAGTGAAGAGTGACTAGTTGGGAGATTTTTACAGTAACTCATGTGAGAATTTGTGAAAGTCTTAATTAAGATCACGTAAATGGAGAGAAATGTTCAATAAGTGTTTATTGAAATAATTATAGAATTTTCTACTGAAACCAAAAAAAACAAACTCATTGCTGTCAAGTCAGTTCTGACTCTTAGTGACCTTATAGACCAGAGTAGAATTGCCTCACAGAGTTTCCAATGAGTGTTTGGTGGGTTCAAATTGTTGACCTTTTGGTTAGCAGCTGAGCTTTTAAGTAAGTAATAATTCAGTTGACACAGAATTAACTCCTTTCACATTGAAGAAAGTTTAGTAGAGTGCTTTAAAATCATATTTGGGAGTGTTAGGTGGATGTACACTGTGCAAAATTTTCAATTATAAACTGAAATTGTGTCAGATTGATTA
>NW_004444110.1:2991223-2992568 GCF_000243295.1 Trichechus manatus latirostris
CACTTTGAGGAAGATAGAGGTAAGAGCATGTTTAAAGTGGAGAGAGTGTCAAAATTATGTCTTTAACATGGTACATTTGAGATGTGGTAATTTTGAAGTGCCTTTTACTCATCCAAATGGATTTGCTGCATAGGTGCTTGGACATATGAGTCTGGATCTTGGAGTAAAGAACTGAGATAGGGTTACAGATTTGGAGTTCTCAAAATAGAAATGGTAATTAATGTCCACATGAGAGAGCTACAGAGAAGGTAACTCTGAAAAAGTTACAGGTTTTAGTCAGGACAGAAAGTAAATGTTCCGAATGTTTAGAGAAAAAATAACAGTATAGGTGAATTTGCTAAAAAGAAATTAGATGTTTCAAAGGAGGGGTTTGAGGCGAGGTGGGAAAGGAGAGAGGCAGGGTAACATTAGAGAATGTGCATGCAGACTGGTATAGGGGATAATATACAGGAAGAGAGAGAAATGGAGGGAGAAAAAAAGGGAGGCAACGATTTGGCAATCAAAGGATGAGAAAAAGGGAAAGGAGGAAAGGAAGTCAAGGCACAGAGGAGGAGGAAGAAGCGCAGAGAAGAAGGGAGGGGAAGGAATAGAAAAAGAAGGAGAGAGCAAGGGGCAGGAGAAATGCCAGGGGAAATGGACTACCCAAGGGTAAGGGGAGAGAAGCCTCCTACAAAAAAGGTAGCAGAGAAGGATGGGGAGAAGGAGTGAGAAGAGAAGGCAAAAGAAAGAGAATTTCCTATAATATTAGTTTAGAATCTATAGGATTCCTTGCTTCAAAGGATTCTGATTTGTTTGTTTGGGATTTGTTCATTGTTATTATCTTGAGAATTTCTCCCCTTAATTTCCTGAAAGGTAATTTCAATCTAGATTTTTTAAAATTTGTTTTTGTTTAATTCATTTTTCGTGTTTTTTTCCCCTCAAACCACATTCCTACCCTTGTAGTGTTTTTTTTCTTATCTGCAAATCACCTTCTCCACTTTGATTTTTCTTCAGAGATTTTTTTAAATAATCAACTTTACATTTTTGTTATATTCTGGTTTTCATATGATAAAAGTTATTGTTATCCATAGTTTCCTAAGTATCTCAGATGTTCTCCTGACAGTTAATTTGTCCTACTGGTTTTGACTACCGTAGCTGTATAGTAGGTTCTTAGGTCAGGTAGGGCGAGTCCTCCTACTTTATTCTTCTTCAATAGTACTTTACTTATCTGGGGCTTCTTCCCTTTCCATAGAAAGTTAATGATTAGTGTTTCCATCATTTTAAATAATGTTGGTATTTGGATTGGGATTGCATTGTATTTGTAGATTGCTTTGGGTAGAATTGTTATTTTCACTATGTTGAGTCT
>NW_004444110.1:3005508-3006560 GCF_000243295.1 Trichechus manatus latirostris
TATAGTTACCTGGAAGAAAAACATTTAACCTACTATAATGTTAGTATCATTCCAGATTACAATATTCTGAAGGTAATAATAAATGTATACTGTATAGTAATGTATAAATACTAAATGTAAAAACACTGTCATTTAAATTTTCTTATTTTATTATGAAGTATGCTTTGGCAGAGGCAGTAATTTCTTCTATTATAAATGCAAAATTTGGACTTGGAATTACTGATTTATTGAGCTGACGGAATTCTCATTCTACTACGCATAAGGATCACAATCACGTACAACGTTCTTGTTTTCTATGACTGCTACAACAAATTACCAAAAGTTGAGTAACTTAAAACAATACATATGTGTACACTTTTTTTTTCTTTCAGTTCTGGAAGCCAAAAGTCTTAAATGGGTTTTTCTGGGCCAAAATCAAGGTGTTGGCAGGGCCGCTCTCCTCCAGAGACTCTACGGGAGAACCTGTTTCCTTGTCTTTTCCAGCTTCTAGAAGCTTTGACTTGTGAACTCTTCCTCCATCTTCAAATCTAGCAAAGTAGCATCTTCTCTCACTGACTCTCCTTGCCTCTGATTCTACGTGAACTTCATCTCATCTGTCTTCGGTCATATCACCCTCTGCCTACCTCTTATAAGGACCCTTAGGGCCCACCTGGATAATGCAGGATGATCTTTCCTTTCAAGATACTTAACTTAATCCCATCTGCAAAATATCTTTTGTCATATAAGGTAACATTCACAGGTTCCAGGGATTATGACCTGTATCTTTGGGGGAAAGTTATTCAGCCTACCACAACCTGCAATATACACATGACACAACCTTGCTTGCTGAAAGTGAAGAAGACTTGAAGCAGTGATGAAGATGAAAGACTGCAATCTTCAGTATGGATTGCACTTCAACATAAAGAAAACAAAAATCCTCACAACTGGACCAATAAGTAATATCATGATAAATGGAGAAAACATTGAAGTTGTCAAGGATTTCATTTTACTTGGATCCACAATCAATGTCCATGGAAGCAGCAGCCAAGAAAGCAAATGACAAATTGCATTGG
>NW_004444110.1:3007488-3008707 GCF_000243295.1 Trichechus manatus latirostris
GATAAAGAGGATTCTCTTGTCCATTTTCCCAGGAGGACATATTGTCCTCTTCATTCTGGCCTTAACTGAGAGAACAGAGCCTACTCTAAGACAATAGAGTCAATATTTACGGTGGCAAACCTGCAGGGAGGATGCTCTGAACATCCTATTATACGTGCCAACATTTCTGATCTTTGAAAAATCTAAGGCACATTGCACAGGAGGCATATATTTTAACCCTGGTGGCCTAAACCACAAATTCCAACTGCTTAATTACATTTTGCCTAAAGTGTCCTTCCAAGCGTTCCAGAACTCAGTGGTGGTTTTCATTTCCTATCCTAAGCTACTCTGTAGTTGTCCTATTGTTATTATTTAACATTCCTGAGAGCAGACAGATGCACTGTTTGAAACAGGAATATATATTTCCTGTTGAATGAGTTTATAGTCTAAAATCTGGTTGCCATATTCCGTCTCCAAAGTGGAATAAAAGAAATGCATTAAAGGAAACATAATAAAAGGAAACAGTGAAAGAAAATGCAAGACAAGGCATCTGTCATGGTTAAAAACAAAACCAGCTAATGTGGAGAATAGACCATTTACGGGACTCTGGTTCTGGCTAATGCTCTCATCTAAGTAAAAGCAATAAAGTACTTGTGCTGATGTCACAAAGGGACAGGATTATTGTTTTCTAATAAAATAACTTAAATTTGTTTGGAGGAAGGATCACAGCAGGATGCAAAATTTTCTTACAGCAACAGCATTCCATTTAAAATAACTCCATTGTACATTATAGTTTTCCATTCTTCTCTTCCTTATTTCTTTCAAATCATTTTATACACCATGCACATTTTTTAGCATTGTAATTCACTCATTGTTAGAGTCATGTAACTATTACAAAAGAAATCACAGAATCAGAAAGTTTTGACAGCTGGAAGGCAGTCTAGCAATGATTTATCATCCCAAGCCTCTAGTTCTTCTTTTATTTCAGTGGAAGGCCTTTCTCTCCTTCTCTGGAAAATTCTCTTTAATTGTACTTTGATACTATACCCTCTACTTTGGGCAACTGAACTTATCAAATGGCTCTCTCTCTCTGATATGACACCAGCTTCTCTTATGGACTTACATTTTACTTTCAGTATATAAACATGTTAAATCTTTTTCAGGTAAAATCATAGTAATATTTTTAAAATAAATGAAAGCTCTTTTATAGTCTGTGTTTTCTGAGTTCAACTTTCCACCA
>NW_004444110.1:3011142-3020731 GCF_000243295.1 Trichechus manatus latirostris
TTCTTTATTTTTACTCTTTCTTTTTGTAGGATTTGGTATTTTATTCCTTACTTCTTTCTTGATTCTCTTTAAAGGATTAGTTTCTGTGACATTTTTGTGGCCTGGTAGTCATACTAGAACTCTAACCAGTGTTTCTTGAGGTCCTTCATGGACTTATTTCCTCTGACCCATGTAAATACTTCTCTTATTCTCAGTCTTATTCTCCTTTTGCATTGTTTACTTTCACAGGATGGAATTATATTCTAGATATAGAAACATTGATGAGTCTCAAATCTACACCTTAAATTGTGGTTCATACTGCTGACCTTTTGGTTAGCAGCTGAGCACTTACTTAATCACTGGCTAACAATGTTCCTTATATTTATCCTAAGATCTATAATTATGTATCAAATTGTCTGCTGAATATTTCCCCTAGTATGTTCAAGGATATCTCAAGGACAGATTTAACATAAACCAAATAAAATTCTTCCTCTCTTCCTCCTCAAACTTCTCCTTCTCCATTCCCATTATCAGATAATGAAACTATCATCAACTCACTCATTTAATAATAATAAGAAAATCCACAAGTCCTCTGTTCCTTCTCTTTCTTTCTCAAGTCCCACCTCCAATTAGTCAGAAAGTCCTAGATACACTATATCAATATATCACATTCATGTTATTCCTGCCATCTCTATCATCCCTGCTTTTATCCTCTGTCCTACTTACTACAATGACCTTCCTAACTCCATCTGTATGAGATTTTCCCATTCCTACAGAAATGGAACACTTGAAGATAGATATCCTAGACATTAGTTTGTGGAAATTGATTGGTATTTGACATTTTGAGTCTGAATCATATGGCCTACTATGCTGGGAATTACAAATTGAAGAGGAAAGGTGTCACATTTATTATAAAAAAGAACATTTCAAGATCTATGCTGAAGTACAACTCTGTCAATGATAGGATAATATCTATATGCCTACAAGGAAGACTAGTTAATATGACTATTATTCAAATTTACATACTAACCACTAATGACAAAGATGAAGAAATTGATGATTTTTACCAACATCTGCAGTCTGAAATTGATCAAATGTGCAATCAAGATGCACTGATAATTACTGATAATTGGAATGCAAAAGTTGGAAACAAAGAAGAAAGATCAATAGTCAGAAAACATGGTTTTGGTGATAGAAATGATGCCAGAGAATGCATGATAGAACTTTTCAATACCAATGATTTATTCATTGCAAATACATTTTTTCAACTCAATATCATCAGTCAGAACAAGGCCAAGGGCCAACTGTGGAACAGATCATCAATTGCTCATAGGCAAGTGAAAGTTGAAGCTGAAGAAAATTAAAACTAGTACACAAGAGCTAAAGTAAAACCTTGAATATATCCCACCTGAATTTAGAAATCATCTCAAGAATAGATTTAATGCATTGAACACTAATGACTGAAGACCAGGCAAGTTGTGGAATGACATAAAGGACATCATACATGAATAAAGCAAGAGGTCATTAAAAAGACAGGAAAGAAAGAAAAGACCAAAGTGGATGTCCTCTAAAACTTACTCTTGAATGTAAAGTAGCTAAAGCAAACAGAAGAAATGATGAAATAATAAGAGTTGAACAGAAGATTTCAAAGGGCACCTTGAGAAAATAAAATATTTTAATGAAATGTGCAAAGATCTGGATATAGAAAACCAAAAGGGAAGAACTGAAGAAAAATTTCAAGCCTGGAGTTGCAATACTGAAGAATCTTATGTGCAAAATACTGAAAGACTCAGGAAGCATCAAAAGAAGATGGAAGTACTATACAGAGTCACTGTACCAAAAAGAATTGGTCAACATTCAACCATTTCAGGAGGTAGCATATGATCAAAAACCGATGGTATTGAAAGAAGAAATCCAAGCTGCACTGAAGACATTGGAGAAAAACAAAGCTCCAGAAACTGATGGATTATCATTTGAGATGTTTCAACAAAGAGGTACAATGCTGGAAGCACTCACTTGTCTATGCCAAGAAACTTGGAAGACAGCGACCTGGCCAACTGACTGGAAGAGATCCATATGTGTGCCCATTCCAAAGAAATATGATCCAACAGAATGTAGAAACTATTGAACAATATAACTGATATCACATAGAACTAAAATTCTGCTGAAGGTAATTCAGAAATGGTTGTAGAAGTACATCCACAGGCAACTACCAAAACTTCAAGCCAGATTCAGAAGAGGACATGGAATGAGGGATATCATTGCTGATGTCAGACGGACCTTGGCTAAAAGCAGAGAATACCAGAAAGATGCTTACCTGTCTTTTATTGAGTATGCAAAGGCATTAAACTGTGTGCATCATAAATTATGGATAACATTGAGAAGAACGGGAATTTCAGAACGCTTAATTGTGCCCATTAGGAACCGGTACACAGACCAAGAGGCAGTCATTGGAAAAGAACAAGGGGATATCAAGTGGTTTAAAATCAGGAAGGGTGAGCATCAGAGTTGTACCCTTTCTTCATACTTATTCAATCTGTATGCTGAGAAATAATCTGAGAAGCTGGACTGTCTGAAGAAGAATGTGGCATCAGGACTGGAGGCAGACTTATTGACAACCTGAGATATGCAGATGACACAACATTGCTTGCTGAAAGCAAAGAGGATTTGAAGCACTTACTGATGAAGATCAAAGACTACAGTCTTCAGTAAGGACTACACCTCAACATAAAGAAAACAAAAATCCTCATAACTGGACCAATAAGTAACATCATGATAAATGGAGAAAATATTGAAGTTGTCAAGGATTTTATTTTACTTGGATCCACAATCAATGTCCATGGAAGCAGCAGTCAAGAAATCAAATCATGAACTGCATTGGGAAAATCTGCTACAAAAGACCTCTTTCAAGTGTTAAAAAGCAAAGATGTCTCTTTGAGGGCTAAGGTGCTCCTGACCCAAGCTATGGTATTTACCATTGCCTCGCATGCATGTGAAAGCTGGACAACGAATAAAGAAGACCTAAGAAGAATTGATGCATTTGAATTATGGTGTTAACAAAGAATACTGAATATACCATGGACTTCCAGAAGAGTGAACAAATCTATCTGGGAAAAAGAGCGGCCAGAATGCTCCTTAGAAGCGAGAATGGCGAGACTTCATCTCACGTACTGTGGACATGTTATCAGGAGGAACCAGTCCTTGGAGAAGGACATCATGCTTGGTAAAGGAGAGGGTCAGCAAAGAAGAGGAAGACCCTAAACAAGATGAATGAACTCAGTAGATGCAACAATGGGATCAGACATAGCGATGATTGGAAGGATGGCATAGGACTGGGCAGTATTTCCTTCTGTTGTACAAAGGGTCTCTATGTGTTGAAACCTACTCAAGGGCACCTAACAACAACAGAGTAAGCTTTCTAAAGCATAAGGGTCATTATTTTATTGATCATTTAACATCTCAGCTACTACCCATTATTTTCACGGTACAGTCTGAGCTTCTCAGTCAGTACCTATTTGATCTAGCCTGTGCTTACCTAGTTTATTGTCATAGCACTCTGTCTACATAGCGCATTCTGCCTAACTGATTTATTTGCGGTTCCTCTAATACACATACTCTGTCAAGCACCTGTTTGTATTTGCTATTCAAGTCATCTGACACAATTAGCTTACTCTCACTCATCCATCAAAATGGATCTCAGATTTTATGTCTTCCGCTGTCTTTCTGTGTGTTCCGCTTGACAGTAATAGGGTTAAATTCAATATTATCATCACCTCACTAACTAGACGGTGACCTTTCAAAAGACATTGCCTTTGTCTTTTATCTCACTATATTCAGGTTATCCATGGTGACTGGAACATTGTAGAAGTTAAGTATTATTTTTTAAATGAATTAGAATAAACATTATATATATTTATTTGAATGCTGAGGAAAGTAAACCTCAGAGAGGTTAAGTAATTAGTCCAATGCATACTGCTAGTAATTGGCGGAGTTCGCTAGTCTTTCCTTTATATTCTCAAAACTTGAAAAAGAGCCTGAAATAGAAAAGAAATTCAGTATATATTGTTGAATGAATGAATGAAGAAAAGAAAAACAACTCATATTTTATAACCAAGATCTTCAAAGAAGTGACTTTCAAAATATAACAGAGGAGGAAAGCTAAAATATATAATTTTGTAATAAAAGTGTTCTTATTAAATCACGTTATTTGAAGCAAATGTTTTCAGTGTGGTTTCCTGATGTTATAGTAAACTAAATCATATCTACACCTTTTCCAAGGTACCATGTAGTTAGATATATTGAACCATATCCAATTTAAATTTAATAATATCAAATTTAAATTTAAAGGCACCAATACATTTCATGTGGAGAAGCTAGAAAACACCTCCTAGATTTATAGTAATATTCTGAATGCCTGAAATAATTTCTAATGAGAGTGTTCTTTTTAAATTTGTAAAATAATATGAAATACTACATATGGTAGGTAGAATTCTAAGATAGCCCTATGATTTTCATCCTCTAGTGTTACCCTAAACTGAACCCATTGCTGTTGAGTTGACTTTGACTCACAGTGACCCTATAGGAACAGAGTAGACCTGCCCCATAGGATTTCCAAGGAGTGGCTGGTGGATTCGAACTGCCAACCTTTTGATTCGCAGCAAGCTCTTAGCCACCGAGCCAACAAGGCTCCCTTCTGGTGGTGGGTCCTGTATAATCACCTCCCCTTGAGTGGGTGGGATCTATGATTTGCTTCTAACCAATAGAATATGGCAAAGATGATGGGATGTCACTTCCATGATTACGCTATGTTATATAAGACTTTCTCGTAGCAGACTAGAAAGAGAGACTCTCCCTTGCTGGCTTTGAAGAAAGGAGGTGCCATGTTGTGAAAGGGTCTGTGAGTGGTTCACCTGGCAAAGACCCATGGAGAATGTGAGATAATAATTCTCTATTGTTGTAAGCTGCTAAGTTAGTGGTTATTTGTTATGTGGCGATATAAAACTAATACACTGCAAATTCCTCCGCAATGTTTAGTGTTAACAAAACTTGCTATATAACCTTCAACATTTCAAGAACAAATGTGTTAATTAAAGTTTCAAATAATTACAAGAAAAAGAAAACTAATGATATTCTAAATAATTTAGTTTCCAAAAAAATGGCAGACAATTAAGCTGTTATGAGAAAAATACATGATAAAGCAATTGAAAGTGGATCACAGGGCCACGTATCTATTTTAATGAAATGGAAGAGAAAGGAAAATCCAACCATATGTTTCATTTGGGCTTAAATCAGTATTCATCCACTATTTACTGTTTCAAAGTACTTTGTGGCCATTATTTCTCAAACCATGGCAGTGCGACTCCTCCTTTATTTAGGAAAGCAAAAATATGTCAAAAATAATCTAACTGAATACACAAAATTATAGAAAATAAGCAATCATGTTCAGTGAAAATAATGTGAACTTCATTATTCAGGACACGGCATTGTTGACTAATATCTGTCATCTATTCTGAAATAATTACACCTCATAAGCTGATATTTTCTCAAACTCTTCCCCTTTCTTCACAGGACGTATGACTTGACCAGTATCAAAAATACCTTCTAACTCTTTTACCTTAAGTATTTGTCACCCTAAGTTATTAGACTATAGCAGATGCAGATTACAGAAAACAAATGTTTAAGTTACCAAACACTCAGTAGTTTCAATTGTTGAGCTCCAAAACTAATCAAGGGGGAAAAAATACAATTTGAAAATACTAAAAATAAGAATCTTAAAAGTAATTAAATGGTACCCTAAAAATTTCCCTTCCAACTGTGTGAAAAATACAACGGTTTGATGTTTTACTCCTATTATCTTAAATCTTAGCCAAGACTTTGTTACTTACAAATTGTTAAGGATTCTGAGTTTTAAGGACATCATTCCTCTGTATTTGTGACAGGATGGCTGGCCTTAAGGTAGCTCATGCTGTTGTTAGTTGTCATTGAGTCAGTTCCAAAAGTAGTTCATAGAAATTGTTATTCATTTCTTGCTTCATAATGTCTGGGTACAATATGTACCAACAGTTTTTTTCTCTTTTCCTTCCTGCAGCTGATCTGATATTGAAGTGCTGGCTTTAATAAGTTTCCATTTCAGTCTAAAATAGATAATTTAAGAAGTCCAGAAAGCAGAGGCTGCCAACACTCAGTGTTTCCTAAAACCAGATTGCTATTTTACTTCTTCCATTGTGAGAACACATAGGCTTAATGAACCCACCCCACCTCTTCCTCAGTGTAAATTGTTCTGTTTGTGATCCAGTAACTTCACTGAGGAAGTGTTTAAAGGGATCGTCCAATTGCGCTTCTTATTTTATTGTTTGTTTTATTGTTTAAATTTTATTGCTTTCACATCTGGATGGCCTAACTTTCATGTGGTATTAAAAGTATGTGTCCAAAAATGTGTCCCAGACGAACATCCTGTTTTCCTTTTGATTTAAATTTCTGTTTAGTAAACCTTTGTGGTTTGGACATAGTGAGGAGTATTTTTGGCAGAACTCCCTACCCACTTCCTCAAAAATAATAACTCCCCTATCCGTTCCTCCCTTCCTTACCTCTCTTCTGCTAAACTAATATTGTTTGTTGGACACCTTCTTAGGGATATTCAAGACCTCGTCTTTCACAATGAAGGCATCTCTGTCTAAAGCATCACTGCTCCGGCAGCTCTTTGCACAAAATGACCATTTTACACGCTATATTATTAGCACATATGAAAATGTTCCCATCAGGCTCTGGTAGAAAAATAATCCATTTTTGAGTTATTAGATACCTGCTTCAGAGAAACATAAGCAGCTACCTTTACAAAAATAGTTTTGCAACTGGATTTTTCTGGTCTAAACCAGAAAGGAAATATGTTAAAGTATTTTTAAGTCTTTCCTTCAAATTGGTCATAGAAATCCTATCACAGATGAATAGATTTACTTGACGTATTGCATAAATTTTTTTTTTAAAATAACTATTGTTTAAACCAGTTTTTTTGAAGCAAAGAAATTTGGTTGTTCTTGGCATTTCTTAATTTGCTTACTTGGGGGTAGGAGTCCTGGTGGTGAAATGATTAAGCACTCAGCTGCTAACTGAAAAGTCAGTGGTTCCATACTTGGTTCCATATTTAAGGGGTATGGTCTCCCCAAATCCACACATACGATTTACAATTGCCCTTTAAAGGGGTTATGAACACACATCTGAAGGAGAATTGACCGCTGGATTTTTGATGTTCTAAAGACAACGAAAGCATGAACTTCTTGCTTCCTTTCTGATCCCAGCCCTTTTCAATGAGAACAATGCGTATGCAAGATTTCCTATGGGAATTTTGTGGTTTGAGGTTTTAATAATCTAGGCTAAAATTCAAATAAGAACCACAGCTGCTTGGATAAGATTCTGAGACCTTTTTATTTGGACTGTAGTGAACTTACCAGAAGTTTTAAAGTATTCTGAGCAATATCTGATGTGTAAGAGTAACATGTGGTAGCTATATTTCCCATATATCTATGTACCTGCAAATTGTACCAAAGTAAAATGGTATGCATTTTCTTTAAATATTAATAATATATTTAAAGAAAGGTTTGATTCCTATAAAAATAATAAATACTGCTGTTCTGATTCAGTAAGTGGAGCCTGTGGAGAACACTTTAAAAATTCGGTCTTTGGGACCACTGGAGCAAGATAGGTTTATTTTTCTGGAAAAATAAGTTATGTCTTGCTATATTACTCTTTTGGTGACAATTTTTTTATTGATTTTCTTAGCCTTCTAAATTAATATCATATTTAAAATGTAAGAGCCATGGAAGGATCTTTTCATGAAGTTCTGAAGCCTAAAGTAGATCAAATAACAGCCTTTGTTTTTGTTGTTATAGTTACGTGCCCTCAAGTTCGTTCCCACTGATTTAGGAAATAATATTGAAGTCATTATTCCCTGTCCTGGAGCACAGAGAACGTGACCCAGCTGGAGCTAGACTCACAAGGACTCACAAGGACACATCAACTGAGCCCTGAGATATAAAGACAATAACTAGGACAATCTTGGAAAGTATCTTTTAGGGAACCTTTCACATAAGCCAATCAAACAGAACACACAAGACATTCCACTCTTATCTCTTTCTATTAGCATTTAGTGAGTAGAAAATTTGTTGGACAAATGAGGACTTACTGTTTGTCATTACTGAAACCTCTACCAATGATTGTTAAGAAAGACAATGCAAATGCAGGATCACAGTTTCTAGCCAATCTGTGAAAGGTGAAAATTTCAATAGTTTTGCCCATTTGTAATGTTAATATATAGTGATGACTTCGTAATATTCCTTGGACTCTGGCAGACATGGCTGTAGCAACATGCTTGGCCGTTTTCCCATTCTTGCCTATTCTATAATCCAGGACTCGGGCAGACACGGCTGTGGCAGCATGGTTGTCCATTCTCCCACTCTTGTCCATTCTGTAATATTTCCTTGGACTCAGACAGACATATAGTTCTAGCAGCATGCTTGTCCATTTTCCCATTCTTTCCTATTCTATAAAATTTCCTTGGACTTGGGCAGTGTCACAGATTGAATTGTGTCCCCAAAAGATATCTATTGACTTGGCTGGGCCATGATTCCCAGTATTGTGTGATTATCTACCATTTTATCACCCGATGTGATTTCCTTATGTGTTGTAAACTCTATCACTGTGATGTAATAAAATGCATTAGCGGCAGTTATATTGATGAGGTCTACAAGATTAGTGTCTTAAGCCAATCTCTTTTGAGATATAAAAGACAGAAGCAAGCAGGGAGACTGGGAAACCTCATACCACCAAGAAAGCAGTGCCGGGAACAGAGTGCATCCTTTGAACCTGAGGCTTCTGGGCAGAGAAGCTCCTAGACCAAGGGAAGATTGATGACACAGACCTTCCTTCAGAGCCGACAGGAAAGCCTTCCCCTGGAGCTGACTCCCTGAATTTGGACTTCAAGCCTTCTAGACTGTGAGACAATAAACTTCTCTTTATTAAAGTCATCCACCTGTGGTATTTCTGTTACAGCAGCACCAGATGACTAAGACAGGCAGATATGGCTCTGGCAGCATGCTTGTCCAATTTCCTACTTTTGCCTTCTTGAATATATGCTGAATAAAACTTTCTTTTTGCTTTTCTAAACTTTGTGGTGTTTTCACCCTATAACACCACTCATAGCAACCCTATATACAATGGAAAGAAACACTGCCCGTTACTGCGCCATCCTCACAACTGTTACTATATTTGAGCCCATTATTGCAGTCACTGTGTCAGTCCATCTCTTTGGGGGTCTTCCTCTTTTGGCTGACCCTCTCCTTTACCAAGCATGATGTCTTATCTAGGGACTGGTCCCTCCTGATAATGTGTCCAATGTACATGAGACAATGTCTTGCCATTCTCCCTTCTAAGGAGCATTTTGGTTGTACTTCTTCCAAGACAGATTTATTTATTCTTCTGGCAGTTCATGGTATTTTCAGTATTCTTCACCAACACACAATTCAAAGGCATCCATTTTTCTTCTGTCTTCCTTATTCATTGCCCAGGTTTTGCATGCATATGAGGTGATTGAAAATACAATGGGTTGGGTCAGGCT
>NW_004444110.1:3047506-3064958 GCF_000243295.1 Trichechus manatus latirostris
ACGTCTATTTCTTTTTTCAATTTAATATGAAAGTCAAAATTTTAAAATCCAGATGGGCATCGTGTGACAAATATGGGTAACCTTAGCTGATGAAGCAAGAGCATGTTACCACTCTATTTAATGTGTTACTTCCTCCAAGTTACAATAGACAACTAATGCTTTTTAAAAAGAAGTAAAATGTCAATAAGTCACAAAAAAAATAAAATGGTGAATAATTTTCCAGAAAAATATGATTATGTAAGCATTAGTAATATTTAAAAGGTATCCTGAAACTGGGTAAAATTAAATATCAAACTGAAATTATAGTCAGATCTTAATTAACCATTCTAATACCAGAAAGAACGTGAATAAATATATGCCACAGATAATTCTTTAGCTCTGTTTAACTTTATTTTTATCACTCTTTGTCTCCAAGATTTAAGAAGATCTTCTAAAGGCATAACAGATACAGAAGCAGTGAATTCAGATGTCATTGAGAATACAGAAGTTAGGTAATTTATTCAGGTAATCTAACTCAAAAATGAATTTTTAATATACAAATAAGACCATAATCATTTGGTATTATATGGTGTTGCCTTAATGTCATGGTGGAGCAATTTCCCTACAAAGCTTTCTGGGAGCCCAAAGATGGACAGAATGCAAGCAGAATATAATGAGGCGTAGCTCTGGCTGAAAGAAATGTGTCTTCCATGGGAAAAAGTCTTCAGTTTCTGGGGGGACATCCAGGTACTTGCTCATTTTGTCTTTTCTTTGGCTTTGTCTTCCCATCATCTTCTTAAAGTATGCTATTTCCAGCAATCATACTTTTAATTTTCAAGCAGTCCTTTTTGATTTCTGAGTATTTTCTATTCAACACACCTTGGTTTTTTTTTTTTTTTTTTATAGATGAAATAGCTTTTACTATATAGCTGACAATATTAATCATAGATTTATTTTTTTAAATAATTTCTTCTTGTTCCTGCTCCTTGATATTTTCTCTTTTTTCCTTTTCCCTACGTGTTTTGGTCTCTCTTTCATGTTGTCAGCTTTTCTCAAATGTCACGTAATGCTTGACGGTTCATTAGGAGTTCTGAAAAGGGGTTGGACAGTGTGTGCTTGGGAATTGGGGGCCTTTGTCATTGGATGAAGGAGCCCTGGTGGTGCAGCGGTTAAGTGCTCCACTGCTAACAGGAAGGTCAGCAGTTGGAACCTATCAGCCTCTCTGCATGAGAAAGATGTGGCAGTCCACTTCCCTAAAGATTACAGCTTTGGAAACCCTGTGGAGAAGTTCTACTGTGTCCTATAAAGTTGCTGTGAGTCACAATGGACTTGTCAGCAACAGATTTGGTTTTTTTGGGTTTGGTCATTGAATGATTGGACAGTAAACTGACTTTTTCTTGGGAGACATTCAAGTGTCAGTATCTACAGATCTTTGTTTTGTTTTTCCAGAGAAAAATCAGCTTTTCTTCTGCCCGGAGTTATATTCCCAGCAGCTCACATTCGAAGAGAATGGTTGAGGATGAGTGCTGTAGGTCACAGTGTTCATTTTAAAGATTTTCCTAAATTTCCATTTGTCAGTCTGGCACTTCACCACTCTTCTTCCATGTGCCTGCTGTTCCTGAGCTTGGAAACGCCCCTTTTTATTTCTCCAAATAATATCTCTTGAGGGCAATGCCAGGGGTGGGGCTGAACGATGTGAGCGGGAGAGAGAGAGACTGAGAAAGGGATGGTCACTTAGCTCTACACATTGGAAATATGATGGGGTGCGGAAGGGTGACAATTGTTTCATGCACGTATTTTTCAAACAGTCCCACTGGGTTCAGACCTGTACCTTACCTTGCATTCTTTGGCAATGTATTAACTTCAAGCTCAGAGTTCTTTAAAGGAAAATTATCTCTTTTCTTTTTGGTATTTCTCTCTTTAGGCACTTAGTTTATATCTCCTCTGATAAATCAGTCATCCCTCCATGTGTTTGCATCTTCCAAAAATTAGTTGAAATTGCTCATCTGTGTTTGGCCTTTCCTGCTTTCTTCTCTTTCTCTATTTCTCTGTTAACTTACTAGAGTTTGAGGAGGTAGAAGCAATAAATGCATCAGACACACAGGCTGAAGATCCATCTACACTCCCCGCTGTATGCAGAATTGGCTTAAGCTAGGCATTACTAAGGATAGAGGTTAAAGGCATAGGTGATTACAGCTGAGCAATGTAGGGGCTGTAGGGACTAACATTTCTACTCAATTGCTGATTAAATAATGCCTCTTTGAAAAAAATCATATTTTTTTTTTTGTTTGAGTCACATCATTGATATAACTGTGGGTTTTCCATTTATTTGGCAGTACATTTTCTGGTCTCTATGATTTAGTTGATTAGAGCTTCTATTTAAAATCTATTGGTATTTATCATGTCAAAGAAAAATAGAGATAGACATAGCCTTCCTGCATATGCCTTTCAGAACTTTCTCTGATTTATTACTCTAGGCTTATTATTCTGCTGTATCCTACTGCTTCAAATACAAATATCTCTACATTTCTTCTATATGCCTTAAAAGACTTCCATAATGTGACCTTCCTAATCATCTTAATCTCCTGCCACTCTTTGCACCTCTTGGTCTGGTCAAGTGAATTTTCTGTGTGGCCACCAAAATCAGACTTCTCCTAACTTATACCATGGTGTCCTGGCCCTTCTTCTCCAGAACTCCTATTCCCAGATACGACCAGTACCACCTACCCTGCAGCACACTCATGACAGCCTTTGTTGTCCCTTCTCTGGAAGGTTCACTTCACTATCAGCCATTTTCTAAAACTCTAAATCATTCTCAAGCCTCAAGTCAATTTCCTATTTTCTTGCACAACTTACACACATAATTGGTTTTTTGTCTTGTTTAGTTCATTGTTTCTTGCAAAACCATTCTTGTCTCCCTGAAACAGATTTTAAACCTTGAAAACCATTTTTCATTTCTCTTCATGCCTAACAACACGGTCGAAGGTCGTCTCTTCCAGTCTCCTATGTTAGTTAGTGGATTCATCTACAGGTTTTATTTCTTGATGACATATTCTGTAACCTGGATTCTGAGAATTTAGAAGTTAAAAAGGTTTTTTGAATGAACTAGAGGAGGAAGGAAAAAATTTTGTTCTCTGCTTACGGTAGTACTATTGGAGCATAGCTAAAAACCACTTGGACTGACTATTGCTTATTTTAATCTTTTATATTTGTTTTTAGGAGACGTAATTAGCTACTGATATCATCTACCTCATATTTTTGTATCCTCATTTGCATAGAATTTCTCAATTTCTATTTTCATTCCTCTTCCAAATCATCCTAAATTTTAAAAAATTATTTTTGGGTATATTTATAAAAATTTTGTTTTCTAATTTGTTTTGTTTTATATTTCCATCTGGTACATTTAATTACAGACTATAAAGTAGTTTTCTGAAAGTTGGTTCTTAGTTTATCCTATGTTTAGTTAGACTAAGTGCCAAGCTATGTTTGGCAAACTTGAGAAGGTAACTGCTAATTAAGCAAAGTTTGTTTAATGATAAAAAGGAAGCAAGAACACTCCTTTAAAGTAGGTGTGAGAAACTGATTCTAGCATGTTGAGTACTGCCAAAATGCTGCGGAATCCTCCGTTGATGATTTAATTAGTAGCAAACTGTCATCAGCCTAAGTAAATGTCTTAACACCTGTTTCTTTTAGTCAAACTCTAGTGACTTAAACCTATAACTTCTAGGTCATTAGTGTTTTGCTGCTTTTATAGTATGTGAACATAAAACTTCATTTGGTTGAGTTTAGAATATCCATAGAAGTAAGCTCTTTTTCTCCCCACTTCTCTTCTTATTACCTAACAATCAAATTTTTACAGGATTTCCTTGCCTCTGGTGGGAAACTATAGTGCTTCACTGAGAAAGATAAATATTGCGGTAATGGATTGGCCACCCAGACCACAATTTTATTGGGGGATATGTCTCTCCTTACTGAAAACCATTTTGGTGGAACAATAAATCCACGTACGTACCCTTCAACTTTAGAAGCTGCCTTCTGATCACTAGAAATATCTTCTTTCGCCACGCTGGCAAAACCAAGGACTTTGAGGCTTAAGCAATGTAAAGGAAAGTAAAAAGAAGGTGTTTGCCTTCATCAATTTCCCTGTAAGACTGTCAAGCGATCCTTGATATCAAGACACCCTGAGTTGATCTGGTCCTGGACTATTACTGAACCGTTTCTTCAACTTTCCCCCCATTCCATGAGCAACCTCATATCATTAAAATGGAGTCACTTATCTACAGTCCACTTTTTTTCTTCTTTTTTGCTTGCAAACTAAAATAACTGCAGTGATATATTCATAATTATTGGAAATTGTCACTTTCTATGATGGTCAATATATAAGTGCCTAACAAAGTTACACTGATTATTAATTAGATTTTTTCTTTTTATTACTTGAAACGTATTGAGTACAAAAAAAAAATACACCTTTAATATGCTACGTGTCCTGTATCTGGAAAATATGACTCAAGTGAACGTGAGATACTTAGAATGCTTGAAAGATCAGGAGCAAAAAAAAAAAGAGAAGCGAGTGACTATAAAAATAGAGTCTCCCCACATTCTAAAGATGAGAAAGTTATGGAATAGTGAGAGAGGGAATATGAAGGTACTTTATTTTTTGAGTTAAATGCATACTGCTTTGATAAGAATATAATCAGATAACTGGTTATACAATTGGAGTGGTGCGTTGAAACGTAAATGAAAATACAATTTAATTAACACAATTTAAAAATATGAGAAAAATGAAGACATTAAGTTATTTCCATGTCTTTAAAAAAAATACTTGATAGAGTTGCAAAAATCCTTTGAGAGCTGAAACAAATTATAGATTGAGACAAATCATATAATGTGAATGGACCTAAGAATCCATTACTAGATTGGTCCCCTAGGGGTTAATCATGTTATACAGTACTTGAAATCTAATTCAGTTGATTACTGGATCAAAAAACTAGTGCTACGTATTAATCCCAGAGGTCTGGGTCACCTGTTTCTACCAAGCCTAACCCTAAATCCTGACCACTCCCCATCTCCTCAGTAACCAACAATGACATGTCATCACTCCATTCTCAAATAACATCTAGTTTCACAACTCTCTAACCCTCTCTTCCCCTATAGAACACTAAGCATTTTGAGAAGCTAAGTATAAATCTTCTGAAAGAGTTAAGGAATTCCTCATCTAATTTGATATCCTTTCATCAATGAAATTAAGTGACTTATAGAAAGCTATATTAGCATCTTCTTTTGTTTAAAAAATGTTTAATGCATAAAAAGGACTTAGAAATCAGATTATTTATATATATCATATTAGAAATCAGATTATTTATATATATCATATTTTCACTGAAATTCTACCATATGAGACATCTACCAAATTCCAGAATTAACTTATATTTCAAAACGTTCTCTTTGAATAGTGGCTTAAATAGAAACCTTAGGTAGCACAAATGGTTAAGTGCCTGACAACTAACTGAAAGGTTCAAGTACACCCAGCGGAAGAAAGGCCTGTTGATCTACTTCTGAAAGGGCACAGTCTTTGGAAACCTTATGGAGCACAGTTCTCTTCTGGAACACATGGGATTTCCATGAATCGGAATCAACTCAATGACATTGAGTTTGGTTTTTTGGATAAAGGCTTAAAAGTGAGAAATTCAGTTGAACTCGTCACCTCATGTTCTAATTTTTTACTCAATGCTCGCACCCATGTTTACCCTCTGTCTCTAGGCAAAACATAACACAAAAAAGCTTGATTAAATTGTCAACTTTTGTTTTTTCTTAAATGAACTTGGGTTTTGTTTTAGTTTCAGTCTGTTTTAATCAGTCGTTTGGAAGAGAATTCCTCTCAGAAAAGCTGTGACATTGTGTGACCTATGTACCATTATACTGAGTTTCTATACTTGTTACTTCATTGTTTTCACTGTTTTACAGCCAAACCCAGTGCAATGTTTAATGATACATTTCACTTCATTTTCAATGGGAAGAAGATATTATGAATTTCTTTGGATTTATTCCTTAGAAATATATTTTCCACCTGCAATCTGTCATTTGGAAAAAGAAAACCCCATCTAAAAGTAGTATGATTTAAAAAAGAGTGACAGATTTATCCTTAATCTAAGGTAAATCAGTCAAGTTATTGCAGAAACTCTGGGGTAACAATCAATACTATTTATAGTGGTACTGCACACATGTCACTTTTTAAAAAATGTAACGCACAAGAGATATAAAAAGCACATCAGCTAAGGTGAAATAAAAAGTGAGAAATTCAGTTTACTTTTTGTTTTATTTTCATACTGATCTTTGTGGTTATAATAATCATAGATTTATGAGTAGATATTGCATTGGGAAAAGTGTGCTCAGGTTGTTTAAATATCCTGATATTTGGACAAGAAATTATGCATCAGACAAGTACTTCCTTGCCAAAGATTTTGCAAGCACATATATCCACACACAAAAAAGACCCACTAATTTAGAATATCTAAAACACAAGGTGTTTGGTATAGTTTAAAAGAGTTGGAAGAATAGACATTCTCAAACCCAAATGGAAGTCTTTAGAAGGTGAGGGAGGGAAAAAAAAAATGTAAAGAGAAAAATGAACATCAGAAAAGCAAGATGTCAGCTGGTCAAACAATGAATCATTCCTATACAGTCGACACTCATTTTCATCTACTAGTCCTTTATTTGCTAGGTGGTTAGTAAAAGAGGCAAAAGTTGCAGGCTATTGTTTGATCTAATCAAGTATCAAATCCAGGCTATCGTTTGATCTAATCAAGTATCAAATCCATAACATAAAAATTATGTAATTAAATTTCTCTGATTTGCTTCATTTGAAAGTTCTATATGAAATGGATGCTTGAGAAGCTTCCATTTTATGACAAACATACTCATATGAATATGTTTACCTGTGTTTTATTGACTACGCAAAGACATTTGACTGTGTGTATCATAACAAACTATGACTAACATTTTGAAGAATTGGAATTCCAGAACATTTAATTGTGCACATGTGGAACCTGTAAGTAGACTAAGACGTGGTTGTGTGAACAGAACATGTGGATATCGCCTGGTTTAAAATCAGGAAAGAAGAATGTCAGGGTTGTATCATTTCACCATATTCAATCTGTATGCTGAGCAAATTAATCCGAGAAGCTGGATGATATAAAGAAGAATGCAGCATCAGGATTGGAGAAAGACTCATTAACAACCTGCCATATGCAGATGACATAACTTTGCTTGCTGAAAGTGAAGAGGACTTGAACCACTTACTGATGAAGACTATAGCCTTCAGTACAGATTACACCTTAACGTAAAGAAAACAAAAATTCTCACAACTGGACCAATAAGCAACATCATCATAAACAGAGAAAATACTGAAGTTGTCAACAATTTCATTTTACTTGAATCCACAATCAACACCCATGGAAGAAGCAGTCAAGAAATCAAATGAAGTATTGCATTGGGAAAATCTGCTATAAAAGGCCTCTTTAAAGTGTTAAAAAGCAAAGAGGCCACTTTGAGGACTAAGGTGTTCCTGACCCAAGCCATGGTGTTTTCAATGTCTTCATATGCATGCGAAAGCTGGACAATGAATAACTTTGAATTAGGCAAAGAATACTGAATATACCATGGATTACCAGAAGAACAAACAAACCCGTCTTGGGAGAAGTGCAGGGAGAATACTCCTTAGAAATGAGGCTAGTGAGACTTCATCTCATGTACTTTGGACATGTTATCAGGAGGGATCAGTCCCTGGAGAAAGACATCATGCTTGGTAAAGTAGCAGGTCAACGAAAAAGAGGAAGACCCTCAAGGAGATGTATTGACACAGTGGTTACAACAATGGACTCAAACATAGCAAGGATTGTGAGGATGGCGCAAGACCATGCAGTGTTTCGTTCTATTGTACATAGGATAGCCATGAGTCAGAACTGACTCCACAGCACCTAACAACAACATTAATGAGTCATTGTTTTCAAATGCATTTGTTTTCTTGCGTTTTTAATTGTAATTTAAAACTTTTTATCTCTAGGGAGACCATATGTCTCACTTGGCCTGAAAAATTTCCAATTTATGCCTGTTATTCTGGCATCCTCCTTGGTTTAGCATTTATCATAGACAAATGCATCCTGGTTGGATACTAAATTATATAGTAAGCCTAGGAATACAACTCCTTGGACACATGGATCATGTTCAAATAGGGATGCACATTTTCCTTATGAAATAGCATTTGCTACTTTAAGTTTATTATGTCTTTGGCTGTATTTTATTTTACTGTAGCGTGACACTCTTTGGTGAGTTTAGAAAACTATAATTGTGTTTGCCATTTTGTTTTTCTCCAGTTGAAAAAAGTCTTCTACATAGTGCTAAGGCGACTGATTAGGAATGCAAAGATCTGAAGTCCAGGCAGTTGGGAGCGATTATTGACTCTTTATGATATTTAGAACTTTTGGGAGTTACAAGAGAAATAAAAAGCCATAGGACATGTCTTTGAAAAAAAGAATGTATTACAGTGGAAATAGGACAGCTTGTAAATACTGTGCATATCCATTAAAAGATGTATCCATGGGAATATGTGAATGTTAATCGTTAGTGAGATAGGAAACCTAAAATATTCTAGATGAAGGTAATTTGTACCCTCAAATTGTAGGAAACTGGAAGAGAACTGGGGAAGGTAAAGGACATAAAATCATGCAGGTGAATCCTAGATTCATTCTGTAGTTGTAAGAGTAGAAAAAGTAATGTAAATGGGTAACTATTGCAGATGATAGATAAACTGGAAATTACTGAGTTTACATCACAGATTAAAAAACAGAGAGAGATCAGTAAACAATGGTGGAGGTATGTTTTCCAAATTGGGAGGGAATTGTTTTACCTACAGTTATAAAAAGCTCTGCTGAAGCCTGTCTATCATGTACGACCTGTTGATATTTGAAATTTTGCTGGTATAGCTTCCAGCATCACAGCAACATGACAGCCACCACAGTATGACAGACGGACCGACAGCTGCAGACAAAGCTGGATAATGAAAAAGGAAGACAGAAGAAGAATTGGTGTTCAGGATGTGGTGTCGGTAAAGAATATTGAATATAATGTGGACTGCCAGAAGAACAAATAAATCAATTTTAGAAGAAATATAACAAGACTGCTCCTTAGAAAAGAGGATGGTGAGACTTTGTCTTGCTTGTTTTGGACACATCATCAGGAAAAACTAATCGCTAGAAAAGAAGATCATATTTGGTAAAGCAGGAGCCCTGGTAGCACAGTGGATAAAGTGTTTGGCTGCTAACCGAAAGGTTGGCAGTTTGAACTCACCACCCATGCTCCGTGGGAGAAAAATGTGGCAGTCTGCTTTCGTAAAGATTTACAGCTTTGGAAATCCCATGGGGGCAATTCTACTCTGTCATATACGGTCACTATGAGTCAGAATTGCCTCGAAGGCAATGGTCATTTTTTAAAGTAGAGGGTTAGCAAAAACTAGGGAAATCCTCAATGAAATGGATTGACACAATAGCCGCAACAATGGACTCTACTATACTAACAATCATAAAGATGATGTAGGAGCGGCAGCATTACATTCTGTTTTACGTAAGGTCGCCATGAGTCGGAGCCAACTGGAAGGCAAGTAACAACAGTAGTTATAGGAAATTGTGAGTTGAAGTAAGTATAACTAGACGATTTCCTGTATGAATCTTTGCCTCTCTTTTTTACACATAGCATCTAAACACTTTTTTAATACTCTTCAGTTGCTCGCGTTTTATATACTTAAATGAAAAAAAATTTTTTCTATTATTTATGCAGGTTTTGTCAATAATCTGCCCTGCTACTTTCCAAGGGCAGATGCTATTGGATAGATCTAACGAGCAGAATCATTGCTTGTGATCCAAAGTCAGCACATCTGAACCTCTAGGGTTAGAGTGTCATCCTAACTCTGAAGCTCCAACAAAACGTATCCCAAATTAGTGGGTGCAGGAATTAATGTTAACCTATTTGTTTTTTATTTCTAAATAGGAAGAATAAATATGGTTTTATTTTTTTAACTGAGAAGATTCTCCCATGAGTAGAAACCACCCGAAAAAATCCAGGATCATGTTTACAGTTAGAGGAGCCAGTAAATTAACTTTTCAAAGTAATATTTTAGTAGTAGTAAAATCCCAGACTGGGCTACCACCATTAGTCCTTAGCAAACAAATCTACATTTGCTAATTACCAGAACTATCATGTGAATTATCTTGCCCCTTCTTTCTGTTATTTAGAAAATTCTTAAAAGTCAAGCAAAAACTGTACTTTTCTTTCAGTTTAATACTAATCAACCCCTTCTCTGTTCAGAAAGGACAACACAAAGATCCAATTTTAAGCTTAATTGATAATGTTAATCATTGCTTGATATTAGTTGCTGGTTTCAATCTGGGTGAAAGGATGCTTTATATTTTCAGCCAAGATTGGCCTTTTTGTTTGGAATATTTATGTATAACCTAAAGAAATACTTCGGATAGCTCAAAATGTACTGCAAAGACTGAGACCAAAGTGTAACCTTGAACTTGATTACCTGGTCGGGGGCCGACTGCAGAAGAGAGGAAGAAAGACAGAGATAAACTTCTATCTCGAAGACTGGTACTTATTTTTATTTTTTAATTTACTCATTGCTTGGGGAAAAAAAATAGAGAGAGAGAGAGAAAATAGCTGAATAACTTCTGGTTGGCTAGATGCCGGTATTATTTTTATTGGCAAGAGCCTCTGAGTGGCTGAAAGGTGGCCATTAACACTCTAACAGAAAGTGCTGACAGGGTGATTATAAGATTAATACCCTATGTTATATTAGGGTGTCAAAACCTCACTCTTAGCTGTCAGTGGAAAGTAACAGCATGAGCAGAAACGTTACAGATGCAGAACTATTTCTAATGTTAAAGTACCACGCTCTGGTATGTCCAAACTTTTAAATGCCCATGTTAGCCACTGAATTTAGCAGATGGGTGAAGGCATTATTTTTTCATTCAGTTGGATGATTTCAGGAGTGAAAGATTCATAAGCACTGTATAAATGTCGTCATTCTAATTTGGAATGAAAATCTCAAGCGTGATGTAGTCAGGAGAAACTAATTATAAATATAATTTCTTTTTAAAACCCAGGTTGTTGTTTTAACCCTTCTTTACTTCAATTATGAGGAAACATTAACAAACAAGCTATTTTCCAAATTACCTCTACAGGTGCACCAAAGCTGAAAAATTCCCAATGTTATGATCCAGAAGTTACATAATCAGGAAGGTTCACTTCAACAAGGTGTTTATTTGTCCGTTTGTTTGTTTTTAATAAGAGGAATTAAAGAACCTCTGATTCACAAGTCACAAGCAAGACTCCATTAAATGTGTGTGTTATGTATCACAACAGAACATTGTCCAACTCGCTTGCTTTGGACGTGCCATCAGGAGGGAGCAAATGCTGGAGGTGGACATCATGTTTGGTGAAGTAGAAGGCCAGCAAGGGCAAGAGAGACCCTCCCTCTGAGGGATGGATTGGCATAATAGGTACAACAATGGATTTGAACATGCCAGCAATTGGGAGGATGATGGAGAACTGAGCAATGTTTCATTCTATTGTACATAAGGTTGCCATGAGTCAGGATCGACTTGACAGCAGCTATCTATCTGTCTGTCTATCTATCTATCTATCTCTGTCTGTCTACCTACCTACCTGTCTGTCTATCTAGCTATCATTTATTTAAATATAAAATATCAGCATCAATTAAACCATTAAAACCTCTAGTATGTTCTTGTCCAGGAATGGTTATTTAACATGTCAAGTTGATCGTTCCTTTATCTGAAATCCCCATGGGGAAAATGTAAAAATAAAGAATTGCAGAAATCCCCTATTGAAAACCCCGTGGAGCACAGTTCTACTCTGACACACATGAGGTCACTATGAGTCAGAATCAACCCCGTGACAACTTGTACTGGTATTCTGGTAAGAACTGCAGAACAAGAGACAGTTTGGGGAGGTGCTTAGCCTGGAAGTCCTGCATCAGAGAAGTGATTTATCGGGGAGAAACTTCTCTACCCCATCTCCCTGGCCTGTCATAACTACGTCGATCCCATCTAGACATCATCCAGGAGCCCTCAAATAAGCCTCAGCTTCCACTCTACCCTGACCCTGAAGATCCATTGGCAGAATGAAGACTAGTCCAGGGTAAAGCATGATACTCCTAAAGCCTCAGGGTTCCTAAGGAATCCTTGAAGAGCAGGTTGGAGGTGGGTGAGAGGACAGGAACTCAGCTATGGCTATGGGGCTAGCTTGACTTACAACTTTAAAATATTCAGATATATGGTATAGGTACCTCCATTTGTAGTTTTGCCTGGTGCCCTGTGCTCCACAAATATCAGGGATAAGCTTGACAGGAGATTATTCCTACTCAAATATTCTTTTTTTTTTTCATCTATGTAAATAATTCTCCCTATATTATGAGTTCACACAATTAGATGTATATTTTACAGGTAGGATATTTGTCTATGATATTTTCTCATAGGGACTCATAACCTCCATTTCAGACATTGGATTAGTTAAGACAATTAAGTGGTCCAAGAACTCTTCCGAATTCTTGTTGCTATTTTGGTGACCAGGGAAAGTCTCAGCTATTTTGTATAGACGTCATAGAACTCCATTGGAGGTGTATGGCTTTGTTCCCTTGAGACATGCTAAAACTCATCAGAGTCATTTCACCTGGTTGTTGGTCTCCAGTAAGGAAAAATGGATATGAAATGCATAGTGGAAGAAGCTCTAGACTAGAAATCAGAACACTTTGAGTTAGTACCGGGTCTGTCTTTAACTATAGCTCCTCAAAACTAATGTCTTCTGAGCTTCGGCTTTTTCATCTGTAAAATGAGAGAGTTCGAATGTATTGGTGGAGTCCTGATGGCCTCAGGCAACCTCTCAGGAGCTGCACAGGAGACAGACTAGTGCTCCCTTTGTTTTTGTCTTTAATAAGATTTGCTTAAGAATTGTTTTTGTCTTTAATAAATAATTCTGTTGTAAAAACAATATGTTTTCAATCCACCAGACTAGATAATCTCAAAGACCCTTCCAGCTCAAAAAGTCTATGGTTCTAATTATGTGGACAAACAAGGAAGAACTTTGGGTAATCAAACCTAGATAAAAACTCTTTGACATTAAACATAAAAAGAAAAAAAAAGTGAACAAAATGTGTCATGAGACACATTTTCTCACTTAATAGAAACACAAAATGGCTGAAAAACTTATTTTTTAACCCTCTGGAATTCAGAAAGGAGGATTATTAATTTTCATACACACATTCTCCATTAGATTTGTCAGTATTTCACTTGAATAGACTGGATTGGTGGGTATGTATAAACACCAGGTTTGGGTCATTGAGGAACTAAAAATCAAAGATAAAAAAGCGACTTTTATGAGAGAGGATGGGAAATTGCTGAGAACTTCTAAAGAGAAGAATGACATGGACTTAATGACAAAAAAGAATGAAGATAATGTAAGCAGGAAAGTATTAGATTGTCTGGAGAGGAGAAAGGCAGGAGACAGGGGTTGCAGGAAGCCAAAGCAATAGCAGTCCAACTGTGAGATGACCAGGGCCTGGATCCAGGATTTGGCACAGGGGATGAGGAGAGAGGCAGGACCTGCGTGTAACTTGCCAAAGAAGACAAGTCAAATAAGTGTTAAAATGGGAAAAGAGCCAGTATCCCCAGGCTTCCCGTCTACATCTCCATTCACTTGAACACAATTTCTCTTTTGGGAAAGTAACCTTTGTCCTTTATCCTAAGTACTTTCTAATCATCCACATCCTACTATAAGGTTACATTTTAATGGAAGTCAACTTGGAGACTACTCCAGTGACCAAAAATGTTTTCTTTCACTCTGTGGTTTAACAGTTTCTCCACAGTAACAGGGAAGTCTTTTCATTACCAGAAATATGGGCCTTATTTGTGGTCTTCAGCCATGGCAAAACTCCCATTAAAGCCAATGGGAGTTGTGGCTAAGTAAACCTTAGTGAATTATATTTATTTTTTATAAGGTTTGGAATATGAAGCAATCGGAATTGTTATTTGCTTATTATGTGTTGCCTTTGGTTCCCATGAAAGCATTACCACAAACAGGATATAGGATTTTGTCTTCCCTTAGATGCATGATAGAAATCTTGAAATCTTGAAGATAAATCATTTATTCTTCGGGAAGGTACCACATGTAATTTTAATTGGCTCTTTTTTTTTATTCTGGTAGATATATGTGTAACAAATCATTTGCCATTTCAATATTCTTCACATGTGCAATTCAATGATGTTAATTGTGTTTATCATATGGTTCAATCATCACCATTACTCATTTCCAGATTTTCCCATCACCCTAACAGAAGCTCAGTGTTTATAAAATGCCCTTTTTACAAATGCGCTTTATAAATGCCCTTTCTTCTGTTCACTTGGGTTTAACACTTGCAAGTACTTTTATAATACATTGTTTCTAGAAAAGGGATAATTTATTCATTCTGTTATTACTACAAAGAAGTTCTCGGAGTCCTCTTCTATCATGAAAAATAAGAACTAGGAAGAGGGTAGTTTCAGAGAAGATTAGTACTACTTAGGGAATGCTTCAGAAATTTATGAAATATTTCCTAACTAATTTTAAATGCTTTCACTAAATAAACAATAGGGCTGTTTTTACTGATATTTTTTTAAGGCATCTCTGTGATCTGATATGGAACACAATCACAGAATCAGTGCCAGCCGATTAAATCTTACCATATCAGTGTCTGATCATTACATAATAGTCACCAAGGGCAGTATCACATTTTACTGAAGAAAGCATTTACTTACTATCCCCTTTCTTCATTCTCTTAATTTTGTATATTATGTGGTAAATACTGGGGGGAAAGCACTATTATAATACATTAATAGAGCACAGGAGTCCCTGGTTGGTACAAATGGTTAACACACTCAGCTGTTAACCAAAAAGTTGGAAGCTTGAGTCTGCCCAAAAGGGCCTTGGAAGAAAGGCCTGGCAATCTACTTCCCAAACATCAGCCACTGAAAACCCTGTGGAGCACAGTTTTCCCTGGGGTCTCCATGAGTTGGAATCTGCTTGAGGACAGCTAGTTAATTAAGCACAACTAAAAGTACTAGTTTTAAATATTTTCTATTTTGGATTATCTTAGAAAAGTATGACAGAAATTCAGTTTGGCTGATGGAATCATTCACTTCCTGATGGAGTAATGTAGTCTTAGAACACCAGGCACTTATGGCCACTTCTTTCTTATTGAAATGCTGGCTTCCTTTTCCACAACCCGTCTCTTTCCTGATTATTTTCTTACACATCTGACTACTCTCTTTCAGTCTTTTTGATTATCTCCTCTTTCTCAGCCTGCTATTAAAAAAAAAACTCCTGTTTTCATCCTTTATGTTTTTCTCTGAGTGAACTTTCCTATCTCCACATCTTCAAGCATCATGGTGACTATAGGTTCTCGAGCTGACCACCTGTTTTTATAAATAAAGTCTTATTGGAACACAGCCATGCTCATTCATGAGTTTATTGTCTATGGCTACTTTCTCACTGCAAAGGCAGAGCTGAGGAGTTGCAACAGAGATGTAGGCCCCAGAAAGCCTAAAATATATACTCATTGACACTTCCTTTAACAGTTTGTTTACCTCTGACCAAAAACATGGCATACTCGCCATAAAGTTGTAGCTGAAAGTTGAAAATTCAGCATGTTCAATACAAACGTATTTAATACCATTGTTATCTACTTATTTTGTTTCACTGAACACTTGGGAAATGTCTTTATCTACCTTTTCCCTTATACGTCGCACATGCAATTGTTCACAGCATTATGCCAATCTCTCTTTAGTCTACACTCTCATCATCTGTTCTACTCGTTGATCTTGTCCATCTCTTACCTGAATATTTTAATATCTGATCTCATTTCCAGCATCTCTTCCTTTAACTGTATCACATATTCTGTTGCCAGTAATTTTAAAGGAAATACCCATCTGTTCATACTGATTATTGTTTAAATTCCATTGGTATCTCCCATTACCTCATGATAAAGCTCAAATCCTTAGCATATCATTCAAGTCCATTTACTCAACATTCCCATCTCATTTCCTACTACCTCAGGCACTTTCTAGCTTTCCAAGACACTATTTTCTAAGCATATGATATTCTTTCTAGCTCATGCATGTCTTTGTTTATTATTGTTTCTCTGCTTGAAATGATTTCCCAATTTTTCTTCCCTAATCCTACTCATGTTTTGTTTTCAGGCTCAACTCAAACGGCAAAATCTCAACAAAGCAATCAAGCCGTTTTCAGCAGGCAAAATTAAATGTTAACTCATTCTGATCCTATTTAGTTTAGGATTTATTCACTCTTCCTCTAACTTTAGCAACCATCTCAAAATTATCACGGTAATTTTTCCTGTTGATTCCATATGTGGTCTCAGAATTTTTTTTATTCTTTCCCATACAAAAATTTATACATACATTGCTATGCAACTCCAGTTGCTCTCCCCATGCTGTGACTTCACACTCCTCCCCTCCACCCCGGATTCCCCATGTCCACCCAACCAGCTCCTAGCCCTCTCTGCCTTCCCATCTCACCTCCGGACAGAAGCTGCCTGTTTAGTCTCTTGTATCTACTTGAGCTAAGAGGCACACACCTCACGACTATCACTTTATGTCCCAGAGTCCAGTACAATCCCTTTCTGAAGAGTTGGCATCAGAAATTATTTTAGTTCTGGGCTGATACAGAATCTCAGGGGCCATGATTTCCGGGGTTCCTCCAGTCTCAGTCAGACTATTAAGTCTGGTCTTACTAGAATTTGAGCTCTGCACTTGACCTTTTTCCTGCTGCATCCGGGACGGTCTGTTGTGTTCCCTGTCAGGGCAGTCATTGGTGGTAGCTGGGAACCATCTAGTTCTTCTGGTCTCAGGCTGATGAAGTCTCTGATTTACGTGACCCTTTCTGTCTCTTGGGTTAATATTTTCCTCGTGTCTTTGGTGTTCTTTATTCTCCTTTACTCCAGGTGGCTGGGACCAATTGATGCATCTTAGATGGCCGCTTGCTCCTTTTAAGATCCCGGATGCCACTCACCAAAGTAGGATGCAGAACATTTTCATAATAAGCTCTGTTATGCAAATTGACCTAGATGTCTCCTGAAAACATGGTCCCCAGGCCCCTACCCCTGCTACTCTGTCCCTCAAAGTGTTTAATTGTATTCAGGAAACTTCTTAGCTTTGGTTTAGTCCAGTAGTGCTGACTTCCCCTGTCACTATCTTCCCCTTCCACTATCTAGTTAGTAAATAACCCTCACCCTCCCTCCCCACCCTTGTAACCATCAAAGAATGTTTTCTTCTGTTTAAACCTTTTCTTGAGTTCTTATAATAGTGGTCTTATACAATATTTGTCCTTCTGTGACTGACTAAATTTACTC
>NW_004444110.1:3070240-3096396 GCF_000243295.1 Trichechus manatus latirostris
GGTCTCCGATAGGAGTCCAAGATGGTGGATCTGCACTGCGTTAGCTGGTAGGGGACCTCTGCATGAATCTCTCCTCGCTCTCTGTTCTCTGTCAGTTTTCTCACTCCATTTGGTGCTTGGCTGAGTTCTTTATCACTTCATTTGATGTTTTAGGGTTTCAGGATTGTTGTATTCTCTGTTCAGCTTAGGTTTTTGGATCTTTGCTGTGGAGGGACGGCGTGGTGCTTCTGCCGAGAGCGCCATTTTGCTGAAACCTTTGAGCCCTAGTGCTTCTATTGAGAAATATGGATTATTCTTCTTTCAAACAGTACAAAGAGAAATGATTACAAAATGGAAGAGTTCCAGAAGTACATCCGAGAAGATCTGGACTATCTTCTAATCATTTTTTTCATGGGTATTTCAGTGTAATCTGCTTCAGCCTTTACATGCAGGGTGATGGGCTAAGTGGTGAATATCAGCTTCCTACAATGACTGACTTTAATGGGTCTGTATTAGGAACATCCACTAAAGTTTGAGGACTAGGATAATGGTGACATTTCAAAAAAAAAATTGTTTGCCTTCATCTTTTAACTCACTCAATGTAAAGATCGTTATGTTCATGTAGATAAATACATCCATTCTCTTATTTAAAAAAAAATACTACTTGGTTTGAGGCTATACTGTCTGGCTATAAGACACCTGTAAAACCCCTGCTGTGTATAAACATTATGTCCCATATTTTCCTGCTATTCTTTGAAGACATTTACTCTTATTTTCCGTCCCACTCAAATCTTTGCCATCATGCTGAGAAATTTCAATATTCAAAGGGACAACACATCCAACTCTTATTCCATTTGCCTTCTCAGCCATGAACTCTCAAAAATCAAAGCAAGGAAGTTGCCATCATCTGAAATTATCTTTCTCACAAAATCCATAAATCGAATGCCCACTGTCAGGAGACAATTCTCCATGGGCATCTCATATTTCTGCAGGTCTTGCAAGTGAGGCCCTGGTTGTCCTTTTTTCTGAATTATTTTCTAAAGGATATGTATATAAATAACAGCTACAAATGTAGAAAAAGATTCCCCTTTCAGAGCAAGGGACAAGTTTATTTACAATTTTGGAAGATAAAGATAGTCTCTCCCTCCAGATCAAAGGGCAGTTTTTTGTTTTTTTTTTTACTACCCAGTATGATAAAGATAACATCCAACTCCAGAGCAAAGGGCGGGTATCCTTACTGATCATTATAAAAGATTTGGGTTCCTAAACTCTGGCTTTCTCTTCTGTTATGTACCTCCTGAATATGCAAGTGTCATCTGGCCTTCTGTATTGCCCTGTGGGAATTATGGCTGGAAGAACCAGAAAAAAATTGATGACAGAGTGGCTACTTCTATTCCTGTGAGTAATCAACCATCATCCACCTCTGATCTAGAAGTCTCATGTCATCTACCTACATCCATGACACTATGCAGGCTAATTGCTTAGCTTGCACATAGTGTAAAATTTTGGACTGTTTACAGTTCTTGATATCTGCTCTCTACATACAATGTCATATTCTTCCATCTTGCCTGCTTCAATCTCACTCTTTTCTTGGACACTCAACTTACTCCAAGTGCAGGAACACTTTTTTGTCTTTATTAATTTCTAGCCAATCCTCTGAACCTCATTGCCATTATGTCCTTTCATTAATCTTATCTGGAAAAACCCCAGTGCTTCATGATTCTAATTATCTTCCATCTGTCTTCTTGAATCCAACCTGCTGACTGCCTCTTGGGAAAAAAGAGCAGCTGGCAGATTGATAACAATATACTTTCATGACAGTAACATCAACTGGCTCCCCTCATTGCTTCTTTAATCATATTCCTCTCCTAACTTGGGGGAGTATCTTTTAAAATTATCCCATGTTCCACTCACTTCAACCTGGCACCTGCCTTGACTCTCTTGCCTTTTAGCAAATTATCTTCTTCCCTACTTCGTGAAGTATATAGTAGTCAAAAGATGATGTCCTCTTAAATTTTTCATGGCCAAATTTACAAATTTCCTTTATATTCTCTTTATATTAAAGATTGTTTATTATTATTTCCCCTTCAGAGAAATAATATAAAAGTAATACATTTGATATAAAGTACATTGAACTTAGTAAACGAATCATAAACATAACTAATACAATGTTTTTATTCCTACTGTTTACTAAATTTTTGATCCTTAAGCAAGATAAACCTGTTGAGCAAATAATTACTATTTTCTCTGCTTCCTTTAATGGGAAATGAGTCAATGAGGAATAAGCCCCTGCTTCTGATGTAACACCCTTGAAAGAGGTGGAGCTATTAGAAAGCATGACTTGCTCTAAAGTGCATGAGCTGGCAGATTAAAAGTTGAAGGAGAGGATGAGAACTTTACAAAAGAACTACGTCCCTATAACAGGGTGAGACTGCTGTAGTTGGCACATTCTTCTTGTTTGAACAATGCCCTCAGACCCAACCTTATCCTTTTTACTTTCTCTGAACAGAAGCTTGGCAAAGAACCAGTGCAGTAAAGTCAAGGTTCAAGAAAAATTACTAACATAGCATCAACTTCAGCCACAACAATCAAGGAAAAAGTGTCTGGACCATTAGGTTCCCTTGGACCTAGGTGGGCAGGAGGTATGGACAGTGGTGCCATATATCTTCTACACACACGCAATAGGTATTTCTTTTCTTTTTAAAATATGTACTTGATGTTAAGTGTGCATTCAATTATATTTAGGCACATGGCTGGTTAAAAAGGGTTGAAAGAAATCTGTCTTCAATCCTTTTAGAAGAAATTGTGCCAAAGCATTCCTATCTGAGGCCAATCTTGCCATGCATGTTTGGATCACATTCTGTTGTGCCATCAAAGGAATCTCACATATGGCACTATCCTTTTTGGTTGTTCACACTTTCCTCTGGAAACTTACCATCACGATTTAAATATATTGAAGATTGTCACCCACTATTAGACCCAGTGGTCTCTTGTTAGTCACTGTCTTATTTTACCTCATTATAATGATCAGTTCTTCATTCTTAAATACTTTCTCCTTGAGTTTTATAAAACATTATTTCTATAGTTTTTTTCTAACTTTCTCATCCCTAATCCCACGAGTTTTTCTCTGGCTCCCCTCAATCCTCATGATAATTAAATATTGGAGTTCCTTGGGGGCATTTTAATAGGTTCTCCTTTTTTCCTTACTCTACTGTCTCTCATTAGATGCTCTCAGCCACATTGAGAATTCCAAAATGAGTTTATATGGTAACAACTCCAAAATCTCTTATTTTTAATAAGGAACTTCTCTTCCAGTTTTCAGAACATCATATCCTGGAGCCTACTGATTTTTATCTGTATCACAAACAAAAATGTACAAATAGATCTCATAACTTACCATCTTAAACACTGCAACCCATGAACCAACTCAATTTCTTTCTCTCTGATGTTCAACATCACAGGGAAAGTCATTGCCATATACTCAATTGCTATCTTAGTTATCTAGTGCTGCTATAAAAGAAATACCACAAGTGGGTGGCTTTAGCCAACAAAAATTTATTTTCTCACAGTTAGGAGGTTAGAATTCAGGGCACCAGACCTCGGAAAGGGCTTTTTCTCTCTGTCGGCCATGGGAGAAGGCCTCTATTCCTTCTGAGCTTCTGCTCCTGGCGATCTTCATGTGGCTTGGCATCTCTCTTCCTCCATCTCTTCTTCCTTCTCTATGCCTAATCTGCTCTTTTTATATCTTAAAAGAGATTGACTCAAGACACATCCTACACTAATCCATCCTAATTAACATTACAAAGAAAACCCATTCCCCAATGGGATTATAACGACAGGTATAAAAAACTGAAAACCAAACCCATTGCCATGGAGTTGATTCTGACTCGTAGTGACCCTATAGGACAGAGTAGAACTGCCTCATAGGATTTCCAAGGCTGTAAGTCCTTATGAAAGCAGACTCCTACATCATTCTCCCATGGAATTGCTGGTGGGTTTGAACTGCTGACCTTTCAGTTGGCAGCTAAGTGCTTTACCACTGTGCCACCAGGGCTCCTTACCACAGGTGTAAGGGTTATGATTTACAACAAATATTTTTTGGGAACACAATTAAATCCATAACAGTTGCTTAAATCAGTGATCTTCAAAATTTTGCATGTATAACCTCTAAAAATTTTACAAGGCATATGTATATTCTTGTATATTTTTAGATTGGTAACTAAAATTTTTCATCATAAATCAAATATTTGCAAAGAATGTAGTTTTTAAAATGTTATAAGAAGAGTGACATGAAAAAACATAACTGTTAACTTCTGTTTGCAGCCATGAGGGAGTAACAGGTATTAGCTTACTGTCGAGCAAATAACTATAAATCTGAACAAAATATATGAAGCAACTGTTTTTAAGCATTGAACCACAAATAATTCAGAGCCGTGATCTTTGAGAGGAAGGAAACATATGGAGTGAGTTCACCCTGGCTTGTTGCCTGAAGACACTTTCCAAGCCACAGCAGAGGTAATTGGAGCACAAACAGTGTTGATCTCTCTGGGCAAAGGAAGGAGTAAATGGAGTTTGGTGTGACTGATGTGGATTGAGCTATCAGACTTATTTTAAGTATAATAACATAAAATTAAACAAAACAATGTTAGACTACTATAAGTTTTGATATATCATATTAAGCATAAGAAGTAACATAATATACAGTAAGTACTAAAAAGTCTAGTTTGAATAAACAGGTATATAGAACTGGAAGGAGAGTATTAATGTCACTCAATTTAAGCTATATCCTATAAATCACATACTGATTTGTATATCAAATTAATATATAAAAATATATGGTATTTGTACACAACAATTGTTATCTAAGAGAACACTAACAAATATTTTTCTGATAAATCACTGTGATTTTTATTAATATTCTCTGAGATGACAATTGTTGTGTACAAATACCACACATTTTTATATATTAATCTTATATCAGTCCACCTTTCTAAGTTGTACAATTATTTCTAATAATTTATCTGTAGCTTTTTGGGTCTTCTATGTAAAGAATTATATAATTCCTCAATTATGACAATTTTGTTTTTTTTCTTTTCATTCCTTACACTGCTAATGTTTTTTTCTTGTCTTTTGCATTTTGAGCTCGACTACAATGTTGAAAAGAATAATTGTGAGTACCTTGTTGGTTCCAATTTTAAATGGAATGTTTCTAAAATTTCTCAGTTTGGAATCATATTTTCTGTAGATTTTTCATAAATAATTTTTATCAAGAAGTTGTCTCTTATCCCCAATTTACAAAGATTTTTTTTTAATATAAGCATAAGTTTACAATGATTATTATCAAATGTTTTTCTCTATTTATTGATGTGATATAATCTGTTAATGTTAATATAGAACTATCTTTACATACCTGGGATAAAATGAAGTTGACCATAATGTTTTTTTTTTGGTATGCTCTGAGATTGGATTTGCTAATATTTTGCTTACGAATTTTGCATCTGTATTCATTAGGGAAATAGGCCTGTAACATTCCTTTCTTGTTATCATTTCCTAACTTTGTTTAAAAGATTATGCTGACACCTTAGAGTAAACTAAGAGTGGTCCTTCTTTCATTATTTATGAACAAGTTTATGTAAGTACAAAAACCTAAGGCCACCTCTCAATATCTCTAGCCAAAAGCTTAGTTTATATTTTATTTAACTAATATAGAGCTAAAGGATTGGTCACATACAGATTTAGGGGGAAGATTTATTTTGGGTTATTTAGGATGTAAGTGCAGAAGTGGGCTGAGTTGATGTCAATCTTACAGAAGTATGGTTCGTGTTGGCTAGAGAGGTAATAGTAGTCTTAAAAGCATAGCTTAGAGAGAGCTCAGTGAAAACTGGCTAACTCATGATGTGAAGCTCTCACTGATTCATTAACTTTCATAGACATGTTCACAAAAGTTAGTTGGCATTGACTAAGTAAACAGGTTTAAAATCACTTCTGTTGGTAACTTCTTAGTATCTCTAAAAAACAATTTATAATTTCCTAGTAGTGTGGGAGCTCTTAAGATTTTCAAATCTCCCTTTCTGTCTTCCATCAACCAAAGCTGCCCATAAGACTATCAGGGACTGTACAGATCTCCACCACTATTGTTAATTCCCCTTGAAGATGCTATTTTGTTTGCTGAGGTCTGATTTTCCATTAAGCTTTAATCAGCATGACTTTATCCTATTTTTGGCATTGAGTCATTTGTTGTGTCATCTTTTGGGACAATGGTTATGTAGAAGCAGTTAACACTTGGACAACAGTTAGTAGGTAACATTACATGACTCTGAAAAACAAACATAACTAAAATTTTATTTAAAAAAAAACACAAAAAACTTGAAGGCTCTCTGGAACTATGACCTAAGATTTCCCAGTTCTAATCAAGGAAATAAAGTTACAGATAAGGCATGAATTGACCATATTCTTTGCTCTCCTAGAAAATATTTCTTTCTTAGTTTTTGTTTACTGAGAGACCAATTTTGTCCCTACTATGATGGATTGTCTCATGGAAGAGTTTGTCAGGTATTCATTTTAGTCTATCTAGGGTTATATTCACTCATCAGTCAGTTTTTTATACTGTGGTGGCTTACATATTTCTGTGATGCTGGAAGCTATGCCACTGGTATTTCAAATACCAGCAGAGTAACCAATGGTGGACAGGTGTCAGTGGAACTACCAGACTATGACATACTAGGGAGAAAGACCTGGCAGTCTACTTCTGAAAAAATTGACCAGTGAAAATCTTATGAATAGCATGGGAATATTGTCTGGTATAGTGCTGGAAGATGAGCCCCTCAGCTTGGAAGGCACTCAAAATACTACTGGGGAAGAGCTGCCTCCTCAAAGTAGAGTCACCTTAATGACATGGATGGAGTAAAGTTTTCCGGACCTTCATTTGCTGACGTGTCATGACTCAGAATGAGGAAAAACAGCTGCAAACATCTATTAATAATCAGAATGTGGAATTTACAAAGTTTGAACCTAGGGAAATTGGAAAATGAAATCAAACACATAAAGAACAATATCCTAGGCATTCCTGTACCCATTGTTTTTGAGTCGATTACAACTCATAGTGACCTTATAGGACAGAGTAGTACTGCCCCATAGGGTTTCCAAGGAGCGACGGTGAATTCAAACTGCTGACTTTTGGTTAGCAGCTGATTTCTTAACCACTGTGCCACCAGGGCTCCATCCTAGGCATTTGTGAGCCAAAATGGACTGATATTGGCCATTTTGTGTTGGACAATCATGTGGTCTACTATCCTGGGAATGATAAATTGAAAAGGAATGACATCACATTCATCATCAAAAAGAATATTGCAAATCTATCCTGAAGTACAGTGCTGTCAATGATAGGATAATATCCATATGCCTACCAAAAAGATCAGTTAATATGACTATTATTCAAATTTACGCGCCAACCACTAATGCCAAAGATGAGGAAATTGAAGATTTTTACCAATTTCTTCAGTCTGAAATTGATCAAACATGTAATCTAGATGCATTGATAATTACTGGTGATTGGAATGTGAAAGTTGGAAACAAAGATGAAAGATCAATAGTTGGAAAATATGGCCTTGGTGAGAGAAACAACACTGGATATCGCATGATAGAATTTTTCAAAGCCAAAGACTTCTTCATTGCAAATACATTTTTTCATCAACATAGATGGCTACTATACACGTGGACCTCACCAGATGAAATATACAGGAATCACATCGACTACATCTGTGGAAAGAGACGGTGGAGACACTTGATATCATCAATCAGAACAGGGCCAGGGGCCTACTGTGAAATAGACCATCAGTTGCTCATATGCAAGTTCAAGTTGAAGCTGAAGAAAATTAGAGCAAGTCCATCAGAGCCAAAATACGACACTGAGTATATTCTACCTGAATTGAGTATATCCCACTTGACCCTCTCAAGAATAGATGTAATGCATTGAACACTAATTACTGACGGCCAGACGAGTTATGGAATGACGTTAAGGACATCATACATGAAGAGAGCAAAAGGTCATTAAAAAGACAAGAAAGAAAGAAAAGACCAAAATGGATGTCAGAAGAGACTTTGAAACTTGCTCTTGAACATCGAGTAGCTAAAGCAAACGGAAGAAATGATGATGTGAAAGAGCTGAACAGAAGATTTCAAAAAGCGGCTCAAGAAGACAAAGGAAAGTATTATAATGACAATCATCTCATATGCATGCAAAAACTGGACGATGACTAAGGAAAACCATAGAAGAATTGATGCATTTGAACTATGGTGTTGGTGAAGAATATTGAATACACCATGGACTGCTGGTAGAACCAACAAATCTGTCTTGGAAGAAATACAGCCAGAATACTCCTTAGAAGTGAGTATGGCAAGACTTGGTCTCACTTACTTTGGGCACGTTATCAGAAGGAACCAGTCCTTGGAGAAGGACATCATGCTTGATAAGGTAGAACGTCAGTAAAAAAGATGAAGGTCTTCATCAAGATGGATTGACACAGTGGTTGCAACAATGGGCTCAAACATAAAAAGGATTGTGAGGATGATGCAGAACCTGGCAGTGTTTTGTTCTGTTGTATAGAAGGTTGCTATGAATTGGAACTGACTAGATGGCACCTAACAACAAGCTGCTAGAAGCTTCTGCTGAAAAAAGAAAAAGGCAAAGAACAAAGGTCAAAGAATTTTTTCCTGAGAGGAAACGGTGTCGTGAGATCCTTGTTGTTGTTAGGTGTCATTAAGTTTGATTTGGACTCATAATGACCCCATGTGGCAAAATAGAACTGCCCTGTAGGGTTTTCTTGGCTTTATTCTTTAAGGAAGCCGATCACCAGGTGTCTTAGTTATCAGTACTCTTATAACAGAAATACCACAAGTGTTGTTGTTAGTTGCATTGGGCAAATCTGCTGTAAAAGACCTCTTTAAATTGTTGAAAAGCAAAGATGTCACCTTGAAGACTAAGATGCACCTGACCCAAGTCCTGCTGTTTTCAGTCACCTCATATGCATGCAAAAGCTGGACAATGAATAAGGAAGACTGAAGAAGAATTGATGCTTTTGAATTGTGGTGTTGGTGAAGAATACTGAACATACCATGACTGCCAAAAAAACAAACAAATCTGTCTTGGAAGAAGTACAACCAGAATGCTCCTTGGCAACAAAGATGGCAAGACTACATCTCACATACTTTGGACATGTTATCAGGAGGGGTCAGTCCCTGGAGAAAGACATCATGCTTGGTAAAGTAGAGGGCCAGCGAAAAAAAGGAAAACCCTTAATGAGATGTATTGACACAGTGGATGCAACAATGGGCTCAAGCATAACAATGATTTTGAGGACGATGCAGGACCGGGCAGTGTTTCGCTCTGGTGACATAGGGTCAGTATGAGCCAGAACCAACTCGACTGTCATTTCCACCTTTTGATTCCTGGAACCATGAATCCTAGCTATGGGCCAAACAGCACCATATATTGGATGCTGGTTTAGAGCATATACAGCCTTCTGGAGAACATTGCCCTAGCCCTACAAAGTATTGTTACCTAGCTTAACTGTAATTGAGTCTTTAAAAGGCTAATCCAACATTCTATTAAGCCAGTGCTTCAGAATGATGAGAAACATAGTAAAACCAGTAAATTTATGTCCTCATTGCTGTATTTCATTTGCTGTGAAATGTGTTCCTGGATCTGAGGCAATTCTGCATGAGATACCATGATGGTGGATAAGGCATTCTGTAAGTACGAGGATGGAAGTTTTTGCAGAAGCATTGCATGCAAGGAAGGCAAATCCATATCCAGAATAAGTGTCTGTCTTAGTAAGAACAGAATACAACCCTTTCCGTGAAGGAAGCAGTCCAAAGTAATCAACCTACCACCAGGTTGCTGGTTGATTGCCTCGAAGAATGATGCCATATCAAGGACTCAGTGTTAGTCTCTGCTGCTGGCAGACTGACACTCAGCAGTGGCTGTAGCCAAGTCAGCTTTGGTTAGTGGAAGTTCGTGTTACTGGTTCCATGCATAACCTCCAACCTTGCCACCGTGGCCACTTTGTTTATGAGCCCATTGGGCAATAACAGGAGTGGCTGGGGAAAGAGGCTGACTGGTACCTACACCACTTGTCATCCTAACCATTTGATAGTTAAGATTTTCCTCTGTCAAGGTCACCCTTTGATGAGCATTCTCATGAGATAAAAATATCTTCAATTTTTTGGTCCTTTCAGAGAAGTCTATCCACATACCTCTTCCTCATACCTCCTTGTCACCAATTTTCCAATCATGTTCCTTTCAAGTCCCTGAATATCCAGCCCAACCCTTGGCCACAGCCCATGAATTGTTATACAATCACACATCTGACCATTTCTCCTTCCAGGCAAAATAAACAACCAGGTGCATTGCTTGTAGTTCTGCCCACTGGGAGGATTTTCCTTCACCACTGACCTTCAGGTGAGTCTCAGAGAGGGGCTGCAGCGCTGCAGCTGTCCCCTTTCAAGTGGTTCCTGCATATCATGAAGAACCATCTGTAAACCAAGCACGAGTTTTCTCTTCTTCAGTCAACCAATGGTAAGAAACTCCCCATGATGCCATAGGTGCAGGGTGGGAGAGAGAATGTGATGTAAGAGTAGTGGGGACCATGGGCATTTGGACCACTTCCTCATGTTACCTACTTGTGCCTTCAGAGCCTGCTCAGACCAGCTGTGCACGTCCAGCTTTATGACTTGTGCTCCATACAACACACAGGTCACAGCTCAGGTTGCGTGGTAGCTTGTGACCCATGGTTTAGTGTTCAGTCTCTTCTTAAGTCCAGTAACTAGCCAAAAAACCATTTCTTAAAAAGAAAGTAGTTATCTATAGAGGATGGCAGTGCTTTGTTCCAAAATCCTAAGTATTGGTGATATGATTCACCAAGAGGTGTCACCAACAGGGGCCTGCCAAAGACTCCAAACAGCATCTCTATCTGCCAATGACACTTCAAACACCATTGGACTCAATGTTATGAGTACTTCAATCCTTGTTTTATTATACATGTATGTGTGCATATGGAGCCCTGGTGGTGCAGTGGTAAAGAGCTCGGCTGTTAACCAAAAGGTTGGAAGTTGCAATCCACCAGCTGCTCCTTGGAAACCGTATGGCAGTGGTTGCTATGAGTCAGAAACAACTCGATGGAATGGATTTGAACGGGTTTCGTTGCCACATCATGCCATTTATTAACAGTGTCATCTATATTACTGGAAAGAGTCATTAGTGCCTTTAAATCCAGCCATATTTGAGAACCTATTCAGAAAAGCATCCTTATATTTTTTTCCTCTATACCACCACAAACACTATCTGAAAATAAATAAAAAATGAATGAATGACTGAGTGAATAAATGAATATACAAACAAATATATAAATAAATAATAACCTGTGACATGCTTGCTAAGGTCCATAAAACTAACCTCTCTGTTCTTGTTTTTTCTGAGGGAGTGGGGTTTTTTTTTTTTGTTTTGTTGCAAAAATGAGTGTGAGAGAATATCAGGTATGACCCTTTCTTCCACTAAGGCTTCAAAAACTTATCATACTTCTTTGTGTGAGATAGATCTGCATATGAAAATTTGCATAGGGAATGGCCAAGATCCTGACCCCTGGCCTTCTTTACCTAGCAGAGAATACAAGAAGAATCAGAGGATAAAGGAGAGGAGGACTTGTGACTGAGATGGATAGAGAAGACCCTGTACTGGATCCATCTCCTGCCCAGAAATTTTGAGAGCAATGGAAATGTCGACTAACTGGTTGGGCGGAAAAGCCTAGACGTAGTGAAGACTTGCATGCCCAGAGTTTGTTAGTTGTTTTTTTTTTTTTTTTTTTAGCAAGAGATTCACACATACTTCCTATATCCAGAAGTGGATCATTCAAGATGGAGGGGTCATCTTGCGTCCTGCCCAATAGGACTGCGCTAAAGAAGGAAAAAGTCTCAGCAGAAAGAGACTGGATACCCAAGGATGAGGAAAGAGTCACAGTAGAACAGGTACTAGAATCAAGATATATCCTCCGGGGAGGGCGAGACCCAGCAGAGTTCATATCAAGAGCCTGGGGAGGTTATACCAGGAGAGTTGGTTTTAATTTGTGCCGGCTCTAGAGAATAGAAAATCTCTCAGCGAAGTGAGAAGTGTCCTACCACCTTCACCTATCTCTACCACCCTACTGCCTTAGATCCCGGTTGGGGATGAAACAGCACTATGGAATGTCAGAGGTGGTGAGCAAGAAGCCATTGAAAGCAGAAGGCTTATGGCCTCTTCCCCACTGCTTGGTTCTAGCTGGACACAGGTTTCAGCTGCAGGAGAGGAGACTTAATGGAGGTTAAGTTTGAAGTGGCACTATTTACTTAATTGACGATGTACTTACACCTTGTCACCACAGGACTTCCTATTAACTAAATTTGAGCAGAAAACCTTGCAGCTAGCTCAAGTATTCACTCTGGGCTAGGGAAACATTACCCTCCACTGAACAAAGTTTTAAGGTCCCAAACCAAACCTGTTGTCTTCAAGTCAATTCCAACTCATAGCAACCTTATAGGGCAGAGTAGAACAGCCCCATAGGGTTTCCAAAGAGTGGCTGGTGGATTTGAACTGCCTACTTTTTGGTTAGTAGCCAAGCTCTAAACCACTGTGCCACCAGGGCTCCTTTAGCGTCCCAGGGAGACAAAAATATAACAGAGTTAAGCATAGTGTGCCTACCAGTTACGTTGGGATAATAATATCTCTTTGTCTATTTTGTATTACTATTTGTAGTAAACAAGTTATTATTTGGTAAAGGTTTTTTTTTTTTTTTTTAATGCAAAGTTCTGTACAGATTTGTTATATTGGAATGATCATTCAAGTTCATTGAAAAGATTAACTTGTAGAGCACCTGTAACATTCAAGGGACTAATCAGTTTTAAGTTTGTGTAGAGCATAGACTAAAAGAGAGAAGGAAGAGGAAAATAAGGCAATAATAGCAAGTTTGGGCAAGAATGAGAAGAGTCTTAAGTATGACACTTGATTTGCAGAAACAAATAGGTACTAGACCCAGAAATAACACGATCAGCACTGAGTTTTAAGAAGATTTTTCAGACAACAATTTATACAATTAATTGGAGCAAGGGAAACCTCAGATAATTACTTTGCATTCCAAGAGCAACTTCAAATACATGTTAACTGTTTTTTTTGTTTTTTAATTTTTTCCTGATCCTTTCTTCCTGGGAAAAATTATTGACTTTTTTCATCCACTGTGGTATAGTCATAGTTTAACATATTTTGTGTTCCATTATAACTGTGTCTTAACCCATTTACTACAGTGAGTTTCACAGAACTTTTTCCGTAAGGGTTTTATTTTCAAACAGGTTTAAGATGATATATATTAGACCCATCTGTTGAAGAACCCCCATGCACAATAAATGTTTTCCATTTTCTCAGAAGTGTAGTAAAAAAAAAAAAAAAAATTGATTTAACTAGTGTTAATTTAGTGAGATCCAAATTTATCTAACCACAAAACATTTTTGTAGACTCATCTATTTTTTTTATTATTCCCCATCTTTTACATATGTGAAAAGGTTCAATGTTTTTAAAATATATTTCTTTTTTATTATACTTTAGATGAAGGTTTACAGAACAAACTAGCTTCTCATTAAACAGTTAGTACATACATTGTTTTATGACATTGGTTAACAACCCCATAACTTGTCAGTACTCTCCCTTCTCAACCTTGGGTTCCCTATTACCAGCTTTCCTGTCCCCTCCTGCTTTCTACTCCTTGCCCCTGGGCTGGTGTGTCCCTTTAGTCTCATTTTATTCTATGGGCCTGTCTAATCTTTGGTTGAAGGGTGAACCTTCGGAGTGAATTCATTACTGAGCTAAAAGGGTGTCAGGGGGTCATACTCTCGGGGTTTCTCCAGTCTCTGTCAAACCAGTAAGTCCGGTTTTCTTTTGAGTTAAAATTTTGTTCTACATTTTTCTCCAGCTCTGTCTGGGACCCTCTTTTGTGATCCATGTTAGAGCAGTCAGTGGTGGTAGCTGGGCACCATCTAGTTGTACTAGATTCAGTCTGGTGGAAGCCATGGTGGTTGTGGTCTCTTAGTTCTTTGGACTAATCTTTCCCTTGTGTCCTTAGTTTTCTTCATTTTCCCTTGCTCCTGAAGGAGTGAGACCAGCGGAGTATCTTAGATGGCTGCTCACAGGCTTTTAAGATCCCAGAGGCTACTCACCAATGTAGAATGCAGAACATCTTCTTTATAAACTATGTTATGCCAGTTGAGCTAGACGTTCCTCAAAACATCTGGTCCTCACAGCCCTCAGCCCAGTAATTCAGTCCCTCAAGGAGTTTGGATTTGTCCATGGAAATTCCATGACCTTACCCTGAACAAATTGTGCTAGCGTCCCCAGTATTGTGTACTGTCTTACCCTTCACCGAAGTTATCACTTATCTATTGTCTGTTTAGTGTTTTTCCACCCCCACCCCTCCCCTCCCTCGTAACCATCAAAGATTGTTTCTTTTTGTGTGTAAACCTTTCATGCAGACTCATCTATTTTTGTCTACATTCAGAAATCTTTGAATACTGAGGCAATATTTTATTTAGCTTATGTACCAATTTTATATGAAAAAGGAACTGCAACTTAATTCTCAGTTGTCTTTCAGAACAAGTAAATAATGTTAAATGATAAAACGTCATCGTTCATCAGAGATTTTGGAAGGTTGGGATAGACAAAGATGGATGTAGAGCTGAGTTTGGGAAAAGACTTTGGGACGAGTTGAATTGATCTGCATAATAGAGTGATAGATAATTGTGATTCCTACGGACAATTCATGTTTGGAAGAAGATTTAAAAGTAGGCAAAGAAGCTGGAATCTGAGTGGGCAGAAATGAAAAAGCAAACTTTTAAGAAAAAGCATGTCTAATATACTCTTTAAAGGTTTACATGCTGTAGTGTAAATCCCTTTACCTTTCTAAATGATCAGAAAGATCTTACTTTACATACAAAATTTCATGTTATTGTTGGTATTTTTGTGTGAGAAAAAAGAAAAGAACAAAATCCGTTCCTTGCTGCCGAAAAGTTTTTTGAGACATAACTGAAAAAATTTAGCATAAGAAGTGCCAAGTCAGAGGTGAGCATGGGAAGCCCTATGAATCTGTATATGTTTTGGGAAGAAAGTTGGCTTTTCTACAGGACATAGAAGAGTTATTTAAGCTACTCCTATTCAAAATACTGAGGTCAGGTTGATGTCAGCTGACATCTGCTAACACAATCCCTAATATTTTGCTTGGCATGCTAATATGTCACACACACACCGCACACACACACACACACACACACACACACACACACACACTTGAAATAGTGAAAGAAGTAGTATATCTCAGGGCAGCTAGAGTAGAGATAGAAATGAAGGGAAAATTTCTCACTGTTATGGGAACTGTTATAAAGATGCAGAGGGATGGAGTCCACTGTGTGTTTGGTGGTTTTACACTGATGAGAAATGAGAAATACCACCACCTTATTACCTATACATTCACAGTTATCATATAGTTGAAGTGGTTAGGCTTACACACTTAGACACTTTGAGTGTATGTGTGTTCTGTACTGATAATGACTATAAAAGTTTTCTAGGATCATTTATGATCAATTTAAAAGTTCCTAAACACTTATGGCTTTGACAGATGTTTATATCAATAAAAATTAGTATGCAAGAATATTATTTAATATAATAAAATATATTACAATACAAATTGAAATATGTCATACCTAATTTATTTTACTTGTACTGTATTTACTCTAATGGATTAATTCTTGACAAAGGATTATTACTAAGTTGAGTAGTTGACTGATTCCATGTTACTTCTAAACTTTTACTCTATAAGACTTATAAAATATATAATTTATTTCGTAGTCAGAGTCAGTGCAGATACTTTACTTACAGGATGAAAAGTAGATTACAGTGTATTCTTCATACCCATTGGTTTTAAATTTTAAGTGAAAACCATAAATACCTGATGTGAAATACTGCAGTCACTATCTTTTGTTATGTATCTTGACAGTTTAATAACTTAACAAGTAACTGAAGATACTAAAATTTGAGTAAAATTCACATATATGTTTAATGATTTCAATTTACACAATACATGAATACATTCTCCTTGTAAAAAAGTTAAAAACTACTAAAAAGTCCCCTCATACTACCACCTCTAATCTTGAGTCCTCAAGGAAAGAACTAGTGCTTCCTCATTGTTTCTATCATCATTGAACCATACAAAAGAGCCTTTTTGTAGGTCAAAAAAGTTGAATATCAATAATTTCATATTGTTTAACCTAATATTGTAATTTGTGGACATTTAATAAAAACTAAATATTATTCTTCTCTACTAATCCAATGGAATTTGAATTTCTCATCAGTCAAATATTTTAGATAACTTTTCATCACAGCTCGTAAAGAACAATCCATTCTTTTTTACTGATGAATGCTATCCAGTGGTATAGCATTATTTAGCCATTGTCAATAATTAACTTTGAAGTTATGCTACTTTTCTCACTGTAACCTTATTGTATATACTTACTTAAACAAATGGATGAGTAATTTCCTTAATGTAAATCCTAGAGGTAGAATTTCTAAGTTGAAAAAAAATACACTTTTTTTTTTTTTTTGCTGGAATTTTATCAAGTGTCAGTACCTATTGATACCCCTAGCCAATGTGGTGTGCCAGATTCTCCACAATCTTCTTAATACTTGATACTTTACATTTTAAAAACGTTTTACCAAACTTGTAAGTTAAACAATAGTTCTTTTATTACATTTCCCTTATTATTAGTGAGGTTAAACATCTATAGAAAAATATTGTCTTTCCTTAACCTAAGAAATTCAAGGTTTTAAATATGACTGTTTCCTAACTACCCCCAAACATGTAAATGTAAGAAGGGAAATGGCCTCCTATATGTAATGCCATTAATTTTACAGGTGATTTAAGCTCTTGAATTCTTGGCAAATGCTCATTTTCAACCTTCCCTCCTCCCTCTTCAAATAGAATTAGTCACAATTTATTAACTCAATAGATACTAAATGTATTTCCTAAAAATAAATCACTTCTCTTTAAAATGAAATTAAAAAAATGTCATTCTGAGCCAGTATATAATCGTTGAGTTACACATCTGTTCTGTGCTCACTTTAAAATAACCTTTTCATGAATTCTGATAACTTTCTTAGAAATGGATGACTATGGATATGCAATATAATTCAACAACTTACACAGGTTTATTTTATTTCTTCCTGAAACTGGATGGGATGTGCTAACTGCACGCTTCTTGGCCCCCCCAAATTTTATTCCAAGTGCATCCTTGCTAGCGCAAAGATGGGGTTTTCAAGATTTCATACCAGGACTCAGCTTTCTAAAAGGGGCCGAGGAAATGGAGTAAGAGTGACATTTAGTGGCCACTCTGAGTAAACACAGGGGGACATAATCTCTGTCTCAAGGGAATGGGTGGACCGTTCTATATGTGCATAACTGCTTAAAGCACAAATGCAGAAATGTAGTAAGTCAGAGTTGGCTATCCGTGAAACTTTTATTGAACAGTTTATGTGATTCTGTTCTGTAGGAGGATGAAAGCCCTGTGAACCTCTTCTCAGACAGCTGAAAAGGTATATTTTTAATTGGTAAACGGAAATCTAGTCACACCTATTAATGTCAGTTAGGAGCTCCCATGCCTAAATCCTCACACAAATAGATTTGGAAAAGCACCATTTAATTAAGGTGGAACTCCACTGCTTTCCAGAGATTGGCAAAAGCCACCTGGTAGTCTTTTGATCTTCAGAACTAAGCAGCAGGCGGAAGAGTTACTCATTAGTACCACATCTGATCTTAGAAAAGATAGACCCTTTCCACTTTCAATTAAAGTTACTCATTGATGGGAAATAAATGCTCAAAAATACTTTTTTTTTTTTGGTATGTTTGCTTGGAGAAATCATTGCCTATATTATAATTCTGAATTAAAATGTAGACACTGTCTCATAATTAAGACGTTTTAATCGTTTTCTGACCTAGAGTTAGCTTTCTTAAAAGCTTAGTTTCTTTGCATAGAAACACTTTCTATTGAAAGTCATGTCAAAAGGTAGACAAATTTCTTCAATAAATCTATTCAAGTCATGTTGTAGCTTTTATTCCAAATGAGGATTTAAGCATTATAAATAATCTGTACATTTATATAAATGCTTTTTAATATGCTGTTCTTTGTTTTAACGAACTGTTGTCTGAATTGACTTGACGGCAATTAACAAGTAAGTATTTGTCATGTTATTAACATCACTCTTTTCAAAAACTATTTTTCTAATAAAATTTATTGTATATGGCAATAGATTTTTATAAGAAGATAAGACCAGTAATGGGTAGCACTTTATAAAAAAATCAACCAGGGTTTCTGAATCTGTGTTTTTCAGACCTTTTCTTTTAGGCTAGCACACTCTAAAGCATGAAATACATAAAATATGAAAGGTGGGTAAAACAATGTAATTTGGTAGAAAGACCTTTAGACTAAGAATTGTTGTTCTGTGCAAGTGCCAATGAGTTGATTCTGACTCATAGCGACCCTATGTACAACAAAACGGAACACTGTCCAGTCCTGTACCATTCTCAAAATCATTGCTGTGCTTGAACCCATCATTGCAGCCACTGTGTCGATCCATCTCGTTGAGGGTCTTCCTCTTTTACGTTGACCATCTACTTTACCGAGCAAGATGTTCTTCCCCAGGGACTGATCCCTCCTAATAACATGTCCAAAGTATATGAGACATAGTCTCACCATTCTTGCTTCTAAGGAGCATTCTGGCTGTACTTCTTCCAAGACATTTGTTCATTCTTTTGGCAGTCCATGGTATATTCAGTGTTCTTCACCAACACCATAATTCAAAGTTGTCAATTCTTCTTCAGTCTTCCTTATTCATTGTCCAGCTTTTGCATGCATATGAGGCAATGAAACCAACACGGGTTGGGTGAGGCGCACCTTAGTCTTCAAGGTGACATCTTTGCTTTTCAACACTTTAAAGAGATCTTTTGCAACAGATTTGCCCAATGCAATGCATTCTTTGATTTCTTAACTGCTGCTTCCATGGGTGTTGACTGTGGATCCAAGTAAAATGAAACCCTTGACAACTTCAATCTTTTCTTTTCTCCATTTATCATGATGTTGCTTATTGGTGCAGTTGTGAGGATTTTTGTTTTCTTTATGTTGAGGTGTAATCCATAATGGAGGCCGTAATCTTTCATCTTTATCAGTAAGTGCTTCAAGTCCTCTTCACTTTCAGCAAGCAAGGTTGTGTCCTGTGCATATCACAGGTTGGTAATGACTCTTCCTCCAATCCTGACGCCATGTTCTTCTTCATATTGTCCAGCTTTTCGGATTATTTGCTCAGCATATAGATTGAATAACTATGGTGAAAAGATACAACACTGACGCATAGCTTTCCTGATTTTAAACCACGTAGTATCCCCTTGTTCTGTTCGAACAACTGCCTTTTGGTCTATGTACAGGTTCAAGATGAGAACAAATAAGTGTTCTGGAATTCCCATTCTTTGCAATGTTATCCATAATTTGTTATGATCCACACAGTCGAATGCCTTCACATAGTTAATAAAACACAGGTAGACATCTTTCTGGTATTCTCTGCTCTCAGCCAAGATCCATCTGACATCAACAATGATGTCCCTCCTTCCATGTCCTCTTCTGAATCAGGCTTGAATTTCTGTCAGTTCCTGTCTATAAGAATTAGGAAACTGATTTTTTTTTTTAAACCTTAAGGGGGAAACCAGTTTGCTTCCAGATATTTACCAAATAAAGATACTAATTATAGTCATGTGCCACATAACATCCATTAGGGCAATGTCTGACTACATATATGTCTGTGATCCCATAAGGTTGTAATAGAGTTCAGAAATCCAGATCTGAGAAAGGAATGTAGTTGATGTAACTGGACTTAGTGAACTTAACAGCTTCCCACACGCAGCATGTGTACCTCATGTCTTCTGTATAGAAAGCAATTGCACTGCCAGGCATATAATGGTACAGTACATATATAACCTATAATACATATGTCTTGATAGTCATAATAAATGCCTATGTTACTGGCTTATGTATGTACTGCACTGTACTTTCTATCATTATTTTAATTTAATTTTATTATTTTACTTCCAAATAAAAAGTTTACCATATAACAGTGTATGCTCTGGCTTGTAGGCAGCAGCATCCAATCTCGTATATGGCCCACGTTTTGAGGGTTATAACATTATCTATTTGATTTTTTTCAAAAATATTACAGTGGAGTGCATCATGGCTGCCAAGGCAGCAAAACTAGTGCTAGTAATAGGAGCAGCAAGAGGCAAAGGAGAAATATCAATTTGGACATGAAACAAAAGATTATTAAACAACATGAAAGTGTAAACTCAGTAAATGCTATTGTTCATGATTTAGGCATGTTTGCACAATGTCCAAACCACGTAATATCCTATTTCAAAGAACGGATCATGGACTTTAAGTGATGCATGACTGTATTAAATAATGACATAAAATTTGTTTTGCAAAAATATGTGCATGCATGATATTATAAATTCCAGGTAATTATAACTCAAAAGTTGAGTGTGTTATTAAAATTTAATTAGACATTTCCTTTAAAATACACTCATATACATACATATACGTATATGTCTATGTAATTTCTAACTCAATGATTGATCCATTATCTACTACTACAAATGAAATCTCCCTCAAACTTATTTATATAAAAAAACAAATACTTTATTATGTTCATGTCTCTTTGGGCCAGAAATTTGGGCAGAGCTCATTAGTGATGATTATTCTTTTCTCCAGAAAGTCCTGGGCCTCAACTTGGGTAGCTCTAAGAGCTGGAGATGACCAAGATGGCCTGATGAGTGCCATACTGGTTTTGGCTATCAACTAAGTTCCTCAGTTCTTCTCCATGTGGCCTATCCACATGGATAACTTGGAATTCCTCACAGCATGACTGTCAGACTTCTCATGTGGTGGCTCAGGGTTCCAAGAAGTAACGTTCTAAGACGTACCACTGTCATCAAACCATTCATAGGTTTATAGCTTAATGGGCATAGATTCCATCTCTTAAAGAGAAGAGTGTCAAAGACTCTTTGGTCATCTTTAACCCTTTCAGGACCAGCTATATATAGCTACTACTTACTTTTTATACATCTAGTGTTCATTAGGAAGCTACTATCCCAATGATAGTACATGTTGCTGGCAGCAGGGCCTGACATAACAGTTTGAGATGGAAAAAAACAGGCATGTGCCACAAACTACTGTTTTTACAGGGTACTGTATGAAGTGATGCTGAATCATTGAATTTTTGGTAGGAAAAACATGAATTTTGAAATTTTTTATTTAGTACCCATATGGACCTCTGGACTCTAGGGGTAGAATTTGTGTTCACAAAGGGTACAAAGGAATACCTCTGGACTCCAAGGGTACAAATTATGGAAAGAGTCATAAAGCAAAAACCATATTACCTATCAAAAATTCAGACACTCAATGATTCAGCATGTCCTTCATTTCTAAAAACACATATTATCAACAAAAAAATTAAAAGGAAAAAATAACAGGGTCACAAAAGGGTTAATCTGTCACAGTGATGACAAATTTACATCTTTGATAAATTTTAGCTACTCTTCATAGCTGGAAGAATGCCAGGGGCCTATCTATTTTTATTCTTATCCCAAAATTCATAAACTGGATAATAAACTAATTGATTTCATCCATTATTAGCAGAAACATCAAAGTAAACTGATAAGATAAATCACTAAATCAATAAAATTGGTCTTCAGGGAATCCCCATTTCCCTGTTCAGATATCCATTTTCTCATTCTCTTTCTCCTGTCCTCTATAACCTTCAGGGCCAAGCACATTGCCTTCCTGCTCATAAGCTTCATAAACCAAAGGCCAAATACCAACTACTCACTTACCCTGCCATTTCTGTAGTCATCTCAAATAGCTTAGTTATTTGTACCACAGCAACAGAAATATAGCAATCACATATATCTTCCTTGATTTTCATAATAGTAATTTGTTGAGATTTGAGGATTCTAAGGAATAACAAGAGTATTATTTTTCTCACCAAAGTTTGGACTAATTAAGACATATATGTGTCAGACTGACGAGATTACAATGTCAGCTTTATTCCTAATAAATCTAAAAGAATGTGGTTAAGTTATGCAATCTAATCAGTTTGTTTCTCTAGCCATCCTGAGTTGAACTAACTCCTGAAATTTCAGGTCTCCCCAGTAAGTTTGTTGCATGACCACAAGCAATTGTTGCAAAGCAAAAGAAAGAGATCCCAAAAATAGAGAGGGGACTGAGCCATGCATGCCGTTCTCTTCTTCGACATTCACCAAGTAGACACATCATTTCTTCTGTCCTGGGGAGGGTTGAATAGGGGGCTGGAAATAAGTCATGAAGTTTACTCTAGGGGAAAACGGTCTCCTCATTGGGCAGAGGTGATGCAGTTGTAGAATTCTTGCCTTCCATGCAGGAGACTCCATTAAATTCCCAGCCAATGCACTTAATGCTCAGCCACAACCAGCCTGTCAGTGGAGTCTTGCATGTTGCTATGCTGCTGAATAGGTTTTAGCAGAGCTTCAGACTAAAACAGAGGAGGTAGCAATCTACTTTAAAAAATCAGCAAATGAAAACCCTATGGATCACAACAGTCCAATCCTCAACTGATCATAGTGATGGTGCAGGACTGGGCAGCATTCAGTTCTGTTGTGCTTGGGATCATCACGAGGAGAGGGCCAACCCGATGGCATAACAACAACTAAGCTACATTATTATTGCCAACAAAAATCTAAAACAACAGAAAATGTTTTCAAGTTTCTATATTCAAAATTCTCTCTTTATGGCACACGTTTGTTTTGAAAAGTACAGTTACTATCTTGTTTACTGCTAAAATGGAAGCTTTACTCAAAGGATCACTGGTTTTCAAATACAGGTAGAGTCATCCATGGTGGATAGGTTACAATGGAGCTTCCATACTAAGATAGACTAGGAAAAAGTCCTGGAAATCTGCTTTTGAAAATTAGTGATTTAGTCATCTAGTGCTGCTCTAACAGAAATACCACAAGTGGATGGCTTTACAAAGAGAAGTTTATTCTCCCACAGTCCAGTAGGCTAGAAGCCCAAATTCAGGGTGTCAGCTCCAGGGGAAGGCTTTCTCTCTCTGTCGGCTCTGGAGGAAGGTCCTAGTTGTCATCTGTCTTCCCCTGGACTAGGAGCTTCTCTTTGCAGGAACCTCAGGTCCAAAGGATGTGCTCTGCTCCTAGTGTTTCTTTCTTGGTAGTATGAGGTCCCTGCATTCTCTGCTTGCTTTCCTTTTATCTCTTGTAAGGTAAAAGGTGGTGTAGGCTACACCCTAGGGAAACTCCCTTTATATTGGATCAGGGATGTGACCTGGGTAAGGGTGGTGTTACAATCCAACCCCAACCCTCTTTAACATAAAATTACAATCACAAAATGAAGGTCAACCACACAATTTTGGGAATCATGGCCCAGCCAAATTGATACACACATTTTGGGGGGGGGACATAATTCAAACTATGACAATTAGCCAGTGAAAATCTTATGGATAACAACAGAACATTGTTTGATATAGTGCTGGATGATGAGGCCCTCAGGTTGGAAGTCACTCAAAATACAATTGGGAAAGAGCAGTCTCTTCAGAGTAGAGTCACCCCTAATGATGTGGATGAAACAAAGCCTTCTAGACCTTCATTTGCCCGTATGGTACAACTCAAAAGAGAAGCAACAGCTTCCATTTTATTACTGGATTAATTATTAATTCATTAATAATTAGAACATGGAATGTATGAAGTATGAATCAAGGAAAATTGGAAGTTGTGAAAAATTAAATGGAACACATGAAGATGGATATCCTAGGCATTAGTGAGCTGAAAATGACTGGTATTGGCCATTTTAAATCTGATAATCATATGGTTTACTATGCCTGAAACAACAAATCGAAGAGGAATGATATGCATTCATTGTCAAAAAGAACATTTCAAGATCTATCCTGAAGTACAATGTTGTCAGTGATAGGTGAATACCAATATGCCATAAAGAAGACCAGTTAATACGGCTATTATTTAAATTAACACACCAACTATGAATGTCAAAGAAGAAAAAATTGAAGAATTTTATGAACTGCTGCAGTCTGAAATTGATCAAATGTGCAATCAGGATGCACTGATAATTAGTAGTGATTGGATAATTAGTAGTGATTGGAATGCAAAAGTTGGAAATAAAAAAGAAGGATCAGTAGTTGAAAAATATGTCATTGGTGATAGGAATGATGCTGATACTGGAGATCACATGATAGAATTATGCAGGACCAATTATTTATTCATCAGAAGTTTTTTTTTTCCAACAATGCAGACAACTGCTATACACATGGACCTAACCAGATGGTTTACACAGGAATCAAATATACTACATCTGTGGAAAGAGATGATGGAGAAGCTCAATATTATCAGTTAAGACAAAGTCAGGGGCCATGAATTGCCCATATGCAGGTTCAAGTTGAAACTGAAGAAAAACAAAACAAATCCAACAGAGGCAAACTATGAACTTGAATATAACTCACCTGAATTTAGAGACCACCTCAAGAATAGATTTAACGCATTCGACACTAATGACTGAAGACCAGACAAGTTGTGGGATGACATCAAGGACATCATACATGAAGAAAGCCAAAGGTCACTAAAAAGATAGGAAAGAAAGAAAAGACCAAAATGGATGTCAGAAGAGACTTTGAAACTTGTTTTTGAAAGTCCAGTAGCTAAAGCAAATGGAAGAAATGAAGAGGTAAAAGAGCTTGACAGCACATTTCAAAGAAAGGTTCAAGAAGACAAAGTAAAGCATTATAATGAAATGATTGGCAGTTGTCAATCTGAAAAAAATGGAGAAAATTCAAGCCTCAAGCTGCAACATTGAAGGATTCCATGGTTAAAAAATTGAATGACACAGAAAGCATCAAAGAAAGAAGGAATACAGAGTCACTCTACCAAAAGAACTGGTCGACATTCAACCATTTCAGGAGGTAGCACATGGCCAAGAACCACTGGTACTGAAGGAAAAATTTCAAGCCACACTGAAGGCATTGGTGAAAAAAACAAGGCTCTAGGAATCGAAGGTTCTCAACTGAGATGTTTCAACCAAAGGATGCAATGCTGGAAATGCTCACTTGTCCATGTCAATAAATTTGGAAGACAGTTTCCTGGCCAAGCAACAGGAAGAGGTCCATATTTGGGCCCATTCCAAAGAGAGGTGATAAAATAGAATGGGAAATTATGGGACAGTATCATTAATGTCACATGATAGTGAAATTTTGCTAAAGATAATTCAAAAACGGCTGCAACTATACATCACAGGGAACTCCCAGAAGTTCAAGCCAGATTCAGAAAAGGACATGAGGAAGAGCTGGACCTGCCAAGGGAGAAGAGAAACAATATTACATAGGAGCTTAAGGACCTGGCTAACATGTATGCCTAGAAGCAGATCCTGAGGGATCACAGAATACATAAGGCCATGTGGAAGCACAGCTATCAGAAACAACAAGGGTGCTTGAAGAATATCAAGAAAGCAGTTCTTTGTTATTAGATTTATATTAGTAAGTTATTAATAAGATGGTTCTTTATAAAATAACAGACATATATTTACATGCTTTAGGAATTATTTCAGTTACATAAGTCAGCTAAGAAAATCTAAGTTCAGCAGCAATATCTGTATGTCACATATCCTTCAATATTAGTTGCAGTAGAAGTAAAATACCCTGTACTGAACATGTGAGAATTTAATTTCTTTAAACACTTTCCATGCAGGATATAGGCACTTTATAAGGCTTTCAATTACTTGTGAGTACTTTCAAATTTTTTCTATAATTAGGCTACTGCTTTTACAGAAATGGCAAGATTTTAAACTGGACATTTTTTTAAATTGTAGAAAAGAATTGTAAATACCTTTTTTAATGCAATGACTGAAACACATTCTATATTTGCATCCTCATGTTTTTTATTAATGTCTTATAAAAAAATGACTAAACTTGAGGAGTTCCAGCAAAATGGCGCTCTAGGCAGAAGCACCACGCCATCCCT
>NW_004444110.1:3103947-3120263 GCF_000243295.1 Trichechus manatus latirostris
TTAACCAATGTCATAAAACAACATGTGTACTACTGTTTCATGAGAAACTATTTGTTCTGTAAGCCTTCACCTGAAGTACAATAAAATATTTAAAAAAAAATGACTAAACTTAAAAAGCTACATTTTCTTTCTATTTTTCATACATAAATTACATTCTATTTCATTAACCTCATTTTTCCCTAGTTATAGATTGCATTCTGCATTTGTGGATGAAAGCCAACTCTATGTTAGTAATTTTTCCTTTTCATATACTTTAACAATATGAAGGATTTGTTTTGAATAAAAATAAAGCAAGGAGTTTCCTCTATATATTGTTTTCCCATACCGCAGCAGGTTTTAACACAGCTCCCATTTCGAGCATACTGTGTTTCAGAGTATTTGTTGATGCCAGCAGGTCAGCATCAATAAAATGATAGTTCTTCTCATTCTAGTGATTTCTTCTGTTTTTTATCCATTAATTTTTCAACTTTTTTATAAAGAGGTGAAGGGTGCAAATTGCCATTGTCACATTGGTAGAATCTGGTTGAGAAAAGTCTCCAAAATGGAGGATATTGCCCAAAACAGGCATGCATGTCAAAACCCAGCTATAGTCAAGAATCATTTCACAGACACGCCCAAGTTTACCACTTAATTAGTATTTCAGTGAGTTGCCTAAGACACATTGTTGGTGAAATATCCATTTGATTGTTTGAGAAAAGACTTAAAATTACTCTGTTAGCTTCATCCAGGAAGTCACTATTGATTTTTGCTTATCAGAACTGGCACTCATTTTGAATCAAATAAATGCTAGTTTTACAAAGTCTTTTAATAAAGGGAACATGTTTAAACTTTGTTTCCTCCTTTAATGCTACCAGAGGTTATGTTTATTTAGAAAACTAACATTTATCCAGATTATGCGTTCTTCCCAGTGCCATGCCAAAAAACACAGGCCAAAAACCACTCATTCCATAACTCACTCGTTTTCTGACCTGTGGTTATTATTGTAGGAACCGGATCTATTAAAAAATTGCCTCTAGTGCAGTCAGGGAGTATCATGGCACCTTGTGCAATAATTTGCAAACAGTGGCTTGAGAGAAGTGGTATGCAAAAAAAAAATACATCTCAAATCTTGACCTTTCTGCATTGTCACAGAGAATGTTTGACTGGGCTTGTTTCCAAAAAAATAAAAGAAATATATCCAACAGCTAGGTAAGGTTGGGAAAACATGCTTGGCAGCTAAAGATGGTATCATAGGAGGCAGTGAAGAACTTGACCTTTGTGCATCTGAGGTCAAATCCCAGCACAACTACTGTACATGAGACCTTGTGCAAAGTATTACCCTCTTCAAGTCTCAGTGTCTCGATTCCTTAAATGTGAAAAATAATACTAACTGTCTCATTAGGTTGTGATGACCCAGAGAAGGCATTGAGTAAATGTTTGTTGAATAAATGAGCTTAATTGCATAATGCTCTTAAAGGACTTTGCAAAGTGCCTGTTACACATGTTTAATACTCTTTATTATTGTAGAATGTTGTAGAATGCTGATCTTGTTGCTGGAATACTCAATGCTCCTCAGTATAAGTAGCTTTTACTGCTTTCCTGCTGGGAATCAGGGTGCAAGACAATATTTTCTCAGCCAGTTCAGAAGATCTCCCTCAAAGCCCAGTGTAGCTGGGGAAATGGACTCTAGGTTTGATCGCCGCCTTGGACAGTCAAAAGGGAGTATGCTGGCTGGTCCACATGAGTTTGGTCTAAATTGAGGTTTCTCTCAGGGACATTTCAGAGAGTGGGACATAAACCTCCATACAGTGTCCCCTTTATGCTGCTTGGGAAGCCAGTAGTGTGACTAAGTATTAGTGTGATAGATGTCCTTACGGCCTCCTGAGAGACTTTATATATGTGGTTCCTTGTTGCTGTTAAACAAGGCATTCAAACATTCAACATATTCAAATATTTTCATAAAATTTGAGCTGACATTATTTTCAAGAAACCCCATTGCCATCAGGTCAATTTCAACTCACAGTGATCTTATATGACAGAGTAGAACTTCCCACTGGGTTTCAAGGAGAAGCTGGTGGATTCGAACTCCAGAACTTTTGGTTGGCAGCCAAGCTGTTAACCACTGAGCCATCAGGGAACCATTTTTTCAAGGAGAGCATCCAAATATCTAAGTCAAAGTCTTCGAAATCCTAAGTGAAATTATTAGAAAATGGATTAACCTGGCAATATCTAAAAACATACGACCCTTTGAGATTATAGGCGATTCATAGAGTTCAGAGTTTGTAAATGACAAAAGGACACAGTGACTAAATGAAAATTATAACAATGAAACTAGTAATAATATAATGGACAGTATTTTTATAAAAAAAATCAACCCAAGATTCAAATACTCAAAATTCTTCTGTAAAAATGTTTTAACAAGCCATGTAAAATAAAGCATATGTTTATTACAGATAAATCTGTTGCTGCCTTGTCGATACCAACTCATAGCAACACTACAGGACAGAGTGGAACTGCACCATAGGGTTTCTAAGCTGGAATCTTTACGGAAGCAGACTTACTACCATGGAGTGTGTTTAAACTGCTGACCCTTTGGTTAGCAGCTAAGTGCTTAACCACGATACCACCGGTGCTCCTTATATTGCAGATAGCCTAAAGATTAATAAAGCAGCCCTGGTAGCACAGTGGTTAAGTGCTCAGCTGCTAACCAAAAGGTCAGCTGATTGAATCCATCTGCTGCTCCATGGGAGAGAAGATTTGGTGATCTGCTCCAGTAAAAATTACAGACTTGGAATCCCCATGGTTGCGATGAGTCGGAATTGACTGGAAGGCACACAACAAGACAAAAAGATTACTAAGTTTCTTATCCACTTTGACAAAATATCTTATTAATTTATTTCTGTTACAATTGAAAGATATATTCTTGTAACGTTTTGTCCTGGCTTAGTCCTACGGGCTCCATCAACATCATTTGGTAAGGGCTAAAGCTAAGGTAGTGTCATTTGCTGAACTTTGCTTCCAAGTTAATTGACAATTTGGAAGGAAAATTCACTCTGAGGACTTTGGCTCCTGTTCTTCCCTATAACCACTACACAGTTTTTTGTTTTGTTTTTTTTTAATGTTTTTTAAATACATACTCATACACACAAACCCCAACTGTGGGCTCCATCAACATCATTTGTTGAAGATGTTAAGGGCTAAAGCTAAGGTAGTGTCATTTGCTGAACTTTGCTTCCAAGTTAATTGACAATTTGGCAGGAAAATTCACTTTGAGGATTTTGGCTCCTGTTCTTCCCTATAACCACTACACAGTTTTTTGTTTTGTTATTTTTTTAATGTTTTTTAAATACATGTTCATAGACACAAACCCCAACTACCTTAGTATTGTTTATCTTCCCACAATCTTCTCTGTCTTCAAAAATCATTCATGATATTTGGAAAAAATCTCAAAGGGAACACTTAAAAGTCTTATTTTGTGGCTCAACAAAACAATATCTCACTGTCTTTTCTTCCTTTTCTGTCTTTGACAAAAGTGCCAGACTATATATATGTGTGTGTGTGTGTGTGTATATATGTGTGTATATATATATATATACATATATATATATATATATATATATATATATATATGGGAGCCCTGGTGGCACAGTTGTTAAGAGCTTGGCTGCTCACCAAAAGGTCAGGAGTTCAAATCCACCAGCTGCTCCTTGGAAACCCTATGGGGAAGTTCTACTCTGTCCTATAGGGTTACTATGAGTTGAAATCGACTGGATAGCAACGGGTTTTTATACACACACATATATAGTATGCCCCGTACTATATATATATATATAAACCCCACTACCATCAAGTTGATTCTGACTCATAGCAACTCCATAGGGTTTCCAAGGCTGTAAATCTCTATGGAAGCAGACTGCCACATCTTTCTCCTGAGGAGCCACTAATGGTTTCAAACTGCCGACCTTTCGGTTAGCATTAAACTGACTTAACCACTGCTCTACTAGGGCTCCATACACGTATATATATATGTTATATATACATATGTATACATATATATATCCAACTGCTTCCGAGGAGCGGCTGGTGGATTCAAATTGCTGACCTTTTGGTTAGCAGCCAAGTTCTTAACTACTGCGCCACCAGGGCTCCATATATAGTACCAAAACCAAACCCGTTGACGTCGAGTTGATTCTGACTCATAGTGGCCCTATAGGACAGAGTAGAAGTGCCCCATAGGGTTTCCAAAGAGAAGCTGGTGGATTCAAACTGCCAACCTTTTTGTTAGCAACCAAGCTCTTAACCACTGCGCCACCAGGGCTCCATATATATTATGGAGCACACAATTACTTTTGCCTTACATTCCTAAATCCTCACTCACTCTTTTTTGAATGGAAACGTTTAAATTTACCTATATATGATATGGAAGGATGTATTTTTCCTTCATACTACGATATATTTGGGCTTAATTTTTATCAAAAAAGAAAGGAACACTGAAAGTTTGAAATAAGGTGGTGGCAAAATACTCCAATGTTTAGGCATACAAACCATATCTTCCAAAGTATCAAAACGTTAGCATAAAAATGCTTTACCTTAGGAGTCTGCTTGTTTGGGAGAGAAAAAAAGAGAGAGAGAGCTGGTGATCTGCTTTTGTAAAGATTACAGCCTAGAAAACCCCATGGGGCAGTTGTACTGTCACATGAAGTCGCTATGAGTTGAAATCAACTAAAGGACACGCAACAGCAACAACACAACAAAAAGAGAGGTAAGGTCGTATTTTCCTAAGAACTTGGCTTCAGCCACATAGGACAGAAAAGTGCATTAATATTGCTATTTATTTATGAGTTATAATCTCATAAGGGAACTTATGTTTTCCAAAAGGGGAGGGTCTAATGGCCATAAAGCCAGCAGAAGGATCTTGGTCAAGGGAAACCAGTCTCTTTTATAAATTTTGGTAATTTTAATTTTAAAATATTACTTAGCTTTTCTACTTTTTCCGAAGACTGGGAATGATAGTTGTAATGATAGTGCCACTGGATGGATAGTTCTTTAACCAACTGTTTAATTATTTGGCCTGTGAAATAGGTCCCTTAATTAATAGACATTTAGGAAAAGAGTCCCCATTTGGGAAAAAATATGTTCTGTAGTGATAGTGTGAGCTTTTGTATAGTGGGAAAGCTTTAATTCATTGTTACAACCAAATGACAATCATGGGGCTCTCCCTTGTCAGGTAGGGAAAGTGGGTGGATTCAGATGATTATATCTCTGAATAGATATGTGAGATGGGGATGCAAGGGGAAGTTTATAAGCTGAAAATTTGCTGGCTGAAAAATGCTGAGTATTACTTTGATTGAGCAGGGTTTCTACGGCATGATGCCCATACAGAGTGAGAGGATTTTGCAACAATATGTCTGAGGATGTTTTGCTAATTTTGCTGCTGCAACCACAGCTTTTAAGCACTCAGGCAAGGCGTTGGTTACAAGATCCAGTTGCAAACTATAATAAGCTACAGTCTCTATTTATTTCCGTGTTCTTGAGTCAACTCCCCGAGGACTTGATCCTCTCCTTTATGAGCATGTAAGTAAATAGGCTTGTCTTTGTTCATTTAATTCATGCCCTATGTATTGAACTTGGAACAGACAAAACTGTAATTTATCCTTGGAGATCTTGTGGCCCTTCTCAGCTTACTGTTGCAAACGTATCATGAATCAGCTTCACTGTCTTTAATATATCAGAACGTAAAAGAAAATCACCTACATACTGAACAATTAAGGACATGCTGAGGAACTTTTGATGAGATACAGTATCTTTGCCTTTTAGACAGATTACATAGAAGATAACATTAACTTTTAAAATTTTTTATTAAAAGCAACCCAATAATTAAAGAAAAATTTGTCATTTTACTGGGGAGAAAACCAAATTTTAGGTTTGTATACTATTTGATATTTAAAATTTTATAAATAAACCTATAAAGTCTTAGTTTCAAATATAAGAAATAACATATTTATAGTACAATTTTTTAAAGTGGTAAAAATGAACACATTCAGTAGCAGACCTAGATACCTGTACATATGATCCTGAGAGACTTTATATATGTGGTTCCTTGAAGCTGTTAAACAACATATTCACACATTCAACATATGAAAATATTTTCATAAAATTTGAGGTAACAAGAGGTGGAGCCAACATAGTGCTATAGACAGAAGCACCATGCTCTCCCTCTGCAGCAAAGACCTAAACACCTAAGTAAAACAGACATAAACATCAATCCTGGAACCCTAAGGATCAAATGAAGGATAAAGAACCGAATGGAAGAAGAAAGTGACAGAACAGAGAATGAAGAGAGCTACGGAGTGGAGGTCCCCTGTCAGTTAACGCAGCATGGATTAGCCATCTTTGAGCAAAGCCACCAACGACCCTGGACAGGGAGTATGAGAAGGCAATTTCACAGAGCTCCTAACAGGAAACAGAACACCAAGTAACCAGAGATACATGTTTTCCCACCCCCTACCATTCTGCCCTGTATGCTATCTTCACCTGTCTCCAAAAAGACACAACAGTTCAGCTGAAGAGACACTGGCTCACTGCCCCATTGGGTCCATCCACCTGCGGTGGCTAATTCCCTCAGTGCCATATTTTTATTTTCTTGTTTGTTTTTTGTTTCTTCTCTCTCTTTCCCTTCCTTCTTTTCCTTTCTCCCACCTAGTCCTATGTGCCAACCCCGCCCCTTCTTGATAGGCAATGCCACACCACTCAGCTAGAGAGCCACCGACACATGGTCTCCCTGGGGCTGTGCTGTCCCCACTGGCAGGCTCCCTCAAAGCCATATTTTTATTTTTCTTTATTTTACCCTTTCTCTCTTATCCTTCTCCCTCCCACGTAGGCCCTCTGCTGACTTCGCCCCTTCCTGATGGGCTGTGTAGTGCTGCCTAGTGAGAGAAAGCAGTTCACTGCCACCCCGGTTCCTTCCTGCCCCAAATAAGTGGTTTCCTCAGTGCCATTTATTTATTCATTCATTGTTGTTCTCTTGTTTCTTCTCTCTCTTTCCCTTCCTTCCTTTCCTTTCCTCAGCCCACCAAGCCCCATGCACTGCACCTGCCCCTTCTTGACAGGATGTGCCACACTGCTTGGTTAGAGAGCCACCAGCACGTGGCCTCCCCAGGTCTACCCCACCTCCACTCTTCAACTCCCCCTCCACCCTTCAACTACCACCAAGCTGGCATTTTATTTATTTATATATATATATTTTTCTTCATTTTTTCTTTTTGCTTCAGTTCCTCTCTCTTCGTTCTGTCTCCCACTTACTTCCACACATCACATCTTCCCCTTCCCTCCTGCCTTTCTGCATCATGCACTGAGCCCCATGCCCCTGAACAGCACCAGTGCGGACCCCTGGAACTCTCCTGCACCACCACCACCACCTTGTCCCATTGAGTGCCACGTTCTTGAAAGGTGTAAGTGTGGAATGCTGGATGCAGCTCCACACAGCCCCACAATCCTGCTCCACTGGCTCCAGTTTGTGCCACAAATGATACATCGTCACCCCTCCCTCCAGCTGGACCAGCCCTACTACACCATAGTGGAGTGACTGGCTCTGGCAAACTGGACAAAGTGGTGAGAACTATTGTGCCCACAGACAAGCAAGCAAGAAAACATGCCCAGCCTGCCTGCCTAGACATAATAAAATAAAACAAAAAAGCAGGATGAAACAAACAAACTTACAATCAATAAATGAAGAAAATTATTCCTGAATGCCTTGGAGACAGCAGATAATATCAAAACATAAAAAAACAGGAGAAGCTGGGTCCAGTAAGCAACCAAAATAAACCACCAGATGACCTTCTGGTACAAGAAAAAGCACTGGAACTACCTGATAAGGAATTCAGAGTCTAATATTCAGGGTGTACAAGAGATTAGGAAAGAGATCAAGGAAAATAGAGAAAAAATAAACAAAATCATGGAAAATACAGACAAAATAAGGGAACACAGACAAAGGAATGGAAGAACTCAGGAAAATAATGCAAGAACAAAATATCAAAATAAATAAACAACTAAAAATCATACAAAAACAGCAATGAGAAATTCGAAAGACAATAAGATTTCAGAAATGGACAGCACAATAGAAGGTTTTAGGAGTAAATTTGAAAAAATGAGAGACAGACTCATAAAAATTGAAGACAAATCCATGGATGCAACTTTGTTTGAGGAAAAATCAGAGAAAAGAATGAAGAAAATCTAAAAACAATGTAGGATACAATCAAGAGCAAAAATTGGCACACGATCAGAGTTCCAGAACAGGGGGAGAAAGTAGAAAACATAGAGAGGATCACTGAAGATTTGCTGACAGAAAAATTCATGAAAGATGAAAAGCTGACCATCCAAGAAGCATGACAAACCCCATAAAGTGTAGACTCCAAAAGACAGTCAAGAAGACATGTCATAATCACAATCACCAAAACCAAAGATAAAAAAGAATCCTGAGAGCCGCTAGAGAAAAACAAAATTCACATACAAAAGGGAAACAATAAGACTAAGCTCTAATTATTTGGCAGAAACCATGGAGACAAGTAGGAAATGGGATGATATATATAAAATCTTGAAAGAAAAAAATTGCCAACCAAGAATAATATATCTTAAATGAAATAAGAAAACAATTGAAAGAGTCAACAAGTCCAAAAGTTAGTTTTTAGAAAAGATCAACAAAATTGACAAACCACTGGCCAAACTGACAAAAGAGAAAGGAGAGAGATTAAATAACCTAAATAAGAAATGAGATCAGTGATATCACAACAGACCCAACTGAAATAAAAAGGATCATAATAGAATACTATGAAAAATTGTATTCCAACAAATTTGAAAACCTAGAGGAAATGGACAAATTTTGAAAAATACACTACCTACCTAAACTAACACAAACCAGGGAAGAAAAATTAAATGAACCCATAACAAAAGAAGAGATTTAAAATGTAATTTAAAAAAAAAAAAAAAAAACTCCAAACAAAAAAAAAGCCCTGGCCCAAATGGCTTCACTGGCAAATTCTACCAAACTTTCAGAGAAGAGTTAATACCAGTACTACTAAAGGTATTTCTGAGCATAGAAAAGGAAGGAAAAGTCCAGATCTCATTTTATTAAGGCAGCATAACCCTAACCAAAGCCAGTCAAAGGCAACACAAAAAAGGAAAATTACAGACCAATTTCCCTCATGAACATGAACACAAAAATCCTCAACAAAATTCTAGCCAATAAAATTCAACAACATATCAAAAAAATAATTCATCATGACCAAGTGGGATTCATATCAGGTATGCAAAGAAGGTTCAACATCAGGAAAACAATCAACATAATCCATCTTCAACATCAGAAAAACAATTAACATAATCCATCACATAAATAAAACAAACTACAAGAACCATATGATCTTATCAATCGATGCAGAAAAGGCATTTGACAAAGTCCAACATGTATTCATGATAAAAACTCTCAGAAAAATAGGAATAGAAGGGAAATTCCTCAACGTAATAAAAGACATTTATAAAAAGCCAGCAGCCAACATCATTTTAAATGGAGAGAGTATGAAAGCATTCCCCTTGAGAATGGGAACCAGACAAGGATGCCCTTTATCACCACTCTTACTCAACATTGTGCTGGAGGTCCTAGCCAGAGCAATAAAGCTAGAAAAATAAATAAAGGGCATCCAAATTAGTAAGGAAGAAGTAAAAATATCCCTATCTGAAGATAATATGATCTTATACACAGAAAACCCTAAAGAATCCACAAGAAAACTACTGGAACTAATAGAAGATTTCAGCAAAGTATCAGAATATAAGATAAACGTACAAAAATTACTTGTATTCCTATACACCAACAAAGAGAACTTCAATAAGGAAATTACCAAATCAATACGATTTACAATAGCCCCCAAGAAGATAAAGTACATAGGAATGGATTTAACCAGAGACGTAAAAGACCTATACAAACAAAACTACAAAACACTACTGCAAGAAACCAAAAGAAACCTACATAAGTGGAAAAACATACCTTGCTTATGGATAGGAACACTCAACATTGTGAAAATGTCAATTCTACCCAAAGTAATCTTCAAATACAGTGCAATCCCGATACAAATACCAATAACCTTCTTTAATGAGATGAAAAAACTAATCATTAACTTTATATTGAAAGAAAAGAAGCCCCAGATAAGTAAAGCATTGCTGAAGAAGAACAAAGTAGGAATTCTCACACTACCTGACCTCAGAACCTACTGTACAGCTATGGTAGTCAAAACAGCCTGGTACTGGTATAAAGACAGACACATTGACCAATGAACAGAATCAAGAACCCAGATGTAAATCCATCCATGTACGGTCACCTAGTCTTTGACAAAGGCCCAAAGTCCATTAAATGAGGAAAAGACAGTCTTTTTAACAAATGGTGCTGGCAAACCTGGATGTCCATCTGTAAAAAAAATGAAACAGGACCCATATCTTGCACCATATGTAAAAACTAATTCAAAACGGATCAAAAACCTAAATATAAAAACAAAAGCTATGAAGAACACGGGACAAAAAAATAAAGTCAACACTAGGGGCCCTAATACATGGCATAAATGGGATACAAACCATAACTAACAATGCACAAACACCAAAAGATAAGTTAGATAACTGACTTTCTAAAAGTAAACATGCATCAAAAGACTTCACCAAAAGACTAAAAAGAGAAACTACAGGCTGGGAAAAAATTTTTGGCTAGGACATATTCAACAAAGGTCTAATCGCTAAAATCTTTATGAAAAACCAACACCTCTACAACCAAAAATACAAATAACCCAATTAAAAAATGGGCAAAGAATATGAATAGATGCTTCACTAGAGAAGACATTCAGGCAGCTAACAGATACATGAGGAAATGCTCTCACTCACTAGCCATTAAAAAAATGTAAATCGAAACTACAGTGAGTTACCATCTCACTCCGACATTACTGGCACAAATCAAAAAAACAGAAAATAACAAATGTTGAAGAGGCTGCGGGGAGATTGGAACTCTTATGCACTGCTGGTGGGAATGCAAAATCGTACAACCATTTTGGAAAATGATATGGCACTTCCTTAAAAAGCTAGAAATAGAAATACAATATGATCCAGTAATCCTACTCCTAGGAATATATCCTAGAGAAATAAAAGCCGTCACATGAATAGACATATGCACACTCATGTTTATTGCAGCATTATTCATAATAGCAAAAAGATGGAAACAACCTAAGTGCCCATCAACAGATGAATGGATAAACAAACTATGGTACATACACACAACGGAATACTATACAACAATAAAGAGCAATGGTGAATCTGTGAAACATCTCACGATATAGATGAATGTGGAGGGCATTATGCTGAGTGAATCAAATCAGTCATGAAAGGACAAATACTGTATGAGACCACTATTATAAAAACTTATCAAAGGTTTATATACAGAAAGAAATAATCTTTGATGGTTACGAGGGAGGGGAGAGGTGGGGAGGGAAAAACGTTAATAGATAAGTGGTAACTGTGGTGAAGGGTAAGACAGTACACAAAACTGTGCAAGTCAGCACAACTTAACCAAAACAAAGTCATAGAAGCTTCATAGACACATCCAAACTCCCTGAGGGACCGAGTTACTGGGCTGAGGCCTGGTGACCATGGTCTCAGGGGACATGTAGCTCAATTGGCATAAAATAGTTTATAAATAACATGTTCTACATCCTACTTTGGTGAGTAGCGTTTGCGGTCTTAAAAGCTTGTGACCGGCCATCTAAGATATGTCTACTGGTCTCACCCCGTCTCGAGCACCACAACACAAAACAAAGCAAATAGAAACATAGTTCCCAAAAATAACTACTCCCACTCTAAGCTGATTTTGATAAGGTCGACCCATATCTACTGAAAGAAAAACGAGTCTTAGGTCCATAATTTTATTAACCTGCCAAAGTCCCAGATGGAGTTCTCCCAGACCCTTTGGACTCAGCTAAATCTAACATTTTAAAATGTATCTTAGGCCTCTGTTGGACCCAGTCCAACTTTCCTTATAGAACCCAGTCTAATTTCCCTTGGACCCAGTCTGAGGAGACTATCTAAATAAGTGATAACAAATCCCAGACATCAAACAAAAGTTCCTAAAAATGGCCACCGTAGATTTAATCCTTGGTATAATAAATCCACTTCTGAGAAACTATAGCATGTGACTTCAGAGTGAAAAAGAGAAAACAAATGGGAACTCATTTCCTCAAAGTAGCCACTACAACTTCAAGTCATCTTGGTATAGTCAATCCACTTACACAAAAATTCACAATGTGCAGCTTTGCATTGAGAAGATGTGTAAGAAGCAGGGGTATTAGGAAGGAGAGAAGGAGATTTAGAACAGAAGTTCATGCTTAGAATCCCTACAAATGACTGTCTGAAGGAACATGAAATAGAACAAGAGTGTGATTCACCAAAATCACTTCTGTGCTCCAGCCCAAGTCATGCCTAGCCCGAGTTGCTTTAATAAATCTGGGGGCTCAAAATGCAAAGGGAGTGGAGCTCAGACCTGGGAAAGATTAGACTTACCCCTTGGTCTCTAGAGTTGACAACAGATCAACGGACACAAGGGGTCCTGTGGATGCCAGCACATGGTCACTCACCAGCCATGGAGTCACATGGGGGTCTTCTCCAGATCCCACTTCTGAAACCAAATAACCCAAAAATAAAAAACTCAAAACATAATTAAAAAATTGTTATGCAGATGGAAAAACACTAAATAGACAATAGATAAGTGGAACTTTGGTGAAGGGTAAGACAGTACACAACACTGTGGAAGTCAGCACTACGTGTACAAGGCAAGGTCATGGAAGCTCCATAGACACATCCAAACTCTCTGAGGGACCAAATTACTGGGCTGAAGGCTGTGGGGACCATGGTGTCAGGGAACATGTAGCTCAATTGACATAACATAGTTTATAAAGACAATGTTCTACGTTCTATTTTGGTGAGTAGCATCTGAGGTCTTAAAGGCCTGTGAGTGGCCTTCTAAGATACCCCACTGGTCTCATCCCTTCAGGAGCAAGTGATAATGAAGAAAACTAAAGACACAAGAGAAAGATTAGTCCAAACGACTAATGGACCACAACTACCACAGCTTCCATCAGTCTGAGTTCAGTACAACTAGATGGTGCCCGGCTACCAGCAGTGACTGCTCTGACAGGGATCACAATAGAAGGTCCTGGACAGAGCTGGAGAAAAATGTAGAACAAAATTCTAACTCACAAAAAAACCCCCAGACTTAGTGGTCTGAGAGAGACTGGAGAAACCCTGAGACTAGGGCCCCCGGACACCCTTTTAGCTCAGTAATGAAGTCACTCCTGAGGTTGACCCTTCAGCCAAAGATTAGATAGGCCCATAAAACAAAAGGAGACTAAAGCAGCACACCAGCCCAGGGCAAGGATGAGAAGGCAGGAGGGGACAAGAAAGCTGGTAATAGGGAACCCAAGTTTGAGAAGGGAGAGTGTTGACATGTCGTGGGGTTGTTAACAGATATCCTAAAACTGTGTACTGTTTAAAGAGAAGCTAGTTTGTTGTGTAAACCTTAATCTAAAGTGTGATTAAAAAAAATTGTTATGCAAGTTTAATAGACAATTTTAAAGTTGGGCAGCATGTCATTACTGAGTAAATCAGTATCCTGACTAATTAAGACTTTCAGGGTACTTATGTATTATTTCATCAGGAGCAATGAACAAAAAATTTTTGACGGGTTGACAATTACATCAAAATATATATATATTATAAGAGATCAGTATGTGCTCAAACATTATAAAGAATAGAAAAACAGAAATCTTGCTAGGACAATCGCAGGGTCAGCGAGCTATGATTCTCAGACCTCTAGAGTCTGAGAAACAGGACATGTTCATTATACTTTCTGGAAGAACAAGTTTCAAGTGTTTCAGTGAGCCTGATCACCTAAATACAATTATGGGACACTAGACAAGCTGCTTGTAAAGGACAGTTACAATTTAAGGCATAACTATAAGCTTTAAACAGTATACATATTTACATACACATATACACATACGTATATATACGTATGTATATAATTACATAGCACACAGGTTTCCAACATTTAATAAGATGGCTTTTAGTGTCTTGGGCAAGAGAGTGCTCTCTGTTTTCATAAAGCAAGACTTATAATTTCACTTCACAATGTCTATTACTTTTCAGAACATGATGAAGAATTTAAAAAGGAGAAATATTTGTAAGTCAAAAAACTTGCTCCCAAGGGCTTTGTCTCATGGGCAAGATAAGATATGGATCATGAAGCTTTTAGTTGAAGATGTAACGTGAGGTGTCATAACAAAAGATGCAAAATAAGACACAGTTAGAAAGAAAGATAGAGACTACTGTAATATTTCCTGAGAGAGTGCCACATGGGAGACGCGACTTGAATTATATGGTAGTTGGCAGGGTGGATCATCCATTTCATTCCTGTTATCTTCAAGTGTTGGGAAGATTTGTAGACCTTGGTTTCAGATCTAACTCTTTATATACCTTCATTTTCATTCTCTTCTATATAATAGGCATATTGATTATCCCTCTGAAATTTTATAGTGTTCTTCAGTACAGCATTGTAGTCTGAATTGGTTTATATCCTATAAAGAAGAATTAATATAAATTTGAAAATTGCTCTTACTAGTGTTAATATATGTAACTGTAACTACATTTATACCAGAGAACTTCAGGGGGTCATGTTGTTGTTAGGTGCCATCCAGTTGATGCCTACTTGTACCGACCCTCTGTTCAACAAAATGAAACACTGCCCAGTCCTCCACCACCCTCACAATCATTACTATGCTTGAGCCCATCACTGAAGCCACTGTGTCCATCCATCTCATTGAGGGTCTTCCTCTCTTTAGATCGCTTTGCTCCCAGTGCTGCTTTCTTGGTAGTATGAGGTCCCCAACTCTCTGCTTGCTTCCCTTTCCTTTTATATCTTGTAAGATAAAAGGTGGTGCAGACCATACCCCAGAGAAACTCCCTTTACATTGGATCAGGGTTGTGACTTTAGTAAGGGTGTTGCAATCCTACCCTAATCCTCTTTCACGTAAAATTACAATCACAAAATGGAGGACAACCACACAATACTGGGAATCATGGCCCAGCCAAACTGATACACATATTTTTTGGGGGATGTCTTAGTCATGTAGTGCTGCTATAACAGAAATACCACAAGTGGATGGTTTTAAGAAAGATAAATTTATTTTCTCACAGTCTAGTAGGCTACAAGTTCAAATTCAGGGTATCAGCTCCAGGGAAAGTCTTTCTCTCTCTGATGGTTCTGGAGGAAGGTCCTTGTCACCATCAATCTTTCCCCTCTGACTAGGAGCTTCTCTGCACAGGAACCTGGGTCCAAAGGATACTCTCTGCTCCCAGCACTGCTTCCTTGGTGGTATGAGGTCCCCAACTCTCTGCCTGCTTCCCTTTCCTTTTGTCTCTTACAAGGGATAAAAGGTGGTGCAGGTCACACCCCAAGGAAACTCCTTTTACATTGGATCAGGGATGTGACCTTAGTAAGGGTGTTACAATCCCACCCTAATCCTCTTTAACATAGAATTATAATCACAAAATGGAAGACAACCACACAATACTGGGAATCATGGCTCTGTGTATTCCTTCCATCTTCTTTTGATGGTTCCTTTGTCGTTCAATATTTTGCCCATAGAATCCTTCAGTATTGCAACTTGAGGCTTGAATTTTTTTCTTCAGTTCCTTCAGCTTAAGAAATGCTGAGTGTATTCTTCCCTTTTGGTTTTCTAATTCTAACTCTTTTCTCATTTCATTATAATAATCTAATTTTTCTTCTTGAGCTGTGCTTTGAAATCTTCTGTTGAGCTCTTTTACTTCCTCATTTCTTCCATTCACTTTAGCTCTATGTTCAAGAGTAAGTTTCAGAGTCTCTTCTGACATCCATTTTTTTTTTTTTATTGTACTTCAGGTGAAGGTTTACAGAACAAATAGTTTCTCATGAACCAGTAGTACACATATTGTTTTATGACATTGGTTAAAAACCCCATGACATGTCAACCCTCCCCCTTATAGACCTTTATTTATTTATTTATTTTGGTGAAAATATACATAGCCAAAGATAAACCATTTCAAAAATTTCTACATGCACACTTCAGTGACTTCGACGGTGCTCTTCCAATTGTGCTGCTATTCTCACTTTAGATGAAGGTTTATAGAACAAAATAGTTTTGCATTAAACAGTTTGCATGTTGCCTTATGACAATGATTAACAACCTCACAACACATCAACAATATCCTTACTCAACCTT